>NC_045703.1:11502512-11870632 GCF_009834535.1 Camelus ferus
ACCTCGTGCCACTCTCGCTCTGATGTTCTCACTCTGTCCTGCTCAGCTTCTGAGACAGCCCGCACTCTGTCTATGGAGTGTGTATCTACTATTACTCTAAATTACACACCCCACACCTCTCAGCTTCTCTCCTTCTCACGGTTCTGAGATGCCCACACTCTGTCCATTGAGTGTGTCTCTCTAAATAAATGTGCTTTCACTTTACCATGCCTTGCTCTTGAATTCTTTCCTGTGCGAGGCAAAAACCTGTTCTCCTCCAACAGCAGGACCTTAAACCAGAAAGTTAATTTCTCCTTGCATCTATTTACTCATTGTAAACTAGAGACAAGGAAAATAATAATATTTATTTCTTGGACTGAATGCATATGTAAACTAAGATACATGATGATGGCATAATGTCTTTGTGAACTACAGAGCACAACACAGTAATAAAGAAATTATGTGATTTTCTCCCCAAAACCCTACAGATTTCATCAGCCCTAATTTATACCATGATCTTCAGTCAATGTTCACCTTGCAGAAATACTTAATAGATTGGCAAATCAGGGTACATTTAATCAATCCAAAGATATCTCTAATATTTCTAATTTGAGTGAAATCTCTTTGATCATCAAATCAAGTAGTTCTTTTCTATAAAAATCAAATAAACTTAAATTGTATAGTAGTCTTACAATTCTTGCTTGGGACCCGCCACCTTAAACCATGGGTCCTAGAGCACATCAATTCATACATGCCTGGTAGCCATGTAAACTGTAAAAGAGTTCAACCATAAAGTATGGTCATTTTACAGAATTATATTTTTCAAATATTTTAATATAACATTCATGAACCTATGAGATATGTCTGTGAGCCTATTTGTGCATTTAATTAACATTTATTGAGAATCTAAGTTAATATCAGCCAGGAAAGTCAGGATGTATCAGTTATGATGCTTCATAAAAAATAATTCTAACTTTTTACTCACTTCAAACTTCAAAATTAGTTTTCAGTCATGCTACACATCTATCTCAAGTGAGCTGTTATCTCTGACCCATGATCTTCTCATTCTGCATCCAAGATAAAAGAGCAGCCACCATTTAGAACATTGCTAGTTGGGTATCCAGATCTGTAGAAGTATTTATCCTCAACAAGAAAAGTTTGTGATTTAGCACAGCCAGAGAACCACATAAGTGAAAGAAAAGGCAAGACAGGAACCTGGAAATGTAAGAACGGATGAGATCATGGAGGGACCTGTATGCCAAAAGGACAAATAGAGAGTCTACATTTATAAAGGGGGCAGCACTGAAAGGTTTTGAAAATGAGGGAACCATTATCAAATATTTGTTTCGCAAGGAAGGTTTTGGTATTAGGTGGAGAATTGATAGGTAGCATGAAAATGAAGTTAACATAAAGTCCGAGTAAAAATATATTAGTCAACATGGATAAAAAGATAATATATGTGTGATGTAGAAGACTGTTGTATGGGATGTTTTTGGAGGTCAACACTGTAGCTAGCAGAGGACAACCTGGAACTGATGAAGCCATGTTACTGATGAGAATTATATGAGTCACCATTAATCAGTCAGATGAAGGATAGTCCTCTAAATAAATTCTTATCAAGAGAGGGGTGAGTCAGGGGATTAGTAAAGATAGGGGAACCTTAAGAGGCAACAAAAAGGGAGAGATTAAAATAAGGACAAGCTTAAAGACAAAGGATGCAGAGAATTCTCAGGGCATTCAAGGAAGTTCAGAGCAAACCAAAACCAAAACCAAAACCAAAAGCAAAAGCAAAAAAATTTCTCTGAGAATTGAGGAAGTAATGAGTACTCAATAAAAGGTTTAAGATTTAGGGGTGAGATGCTGAGGGGTTTCATATCTGATAAGCTATATTTACTCAGTGTGATTTTAAAAAACAAGATCAAAAGCTGAGAGGAAAGGAAGATAGTCTCCATACAACTCGTATAAAAAACACAGCAGATCCCACAGGATCCAGCAATCCCACTTCAGGCTCTTTGTCCAAGAAAAATGAAATCACTACCTTGAAGAGATATCTGTATCCCCACATTTGATTCGTCGCAGCATTATTCACAATTGCCAAGGTGTGGAGATAAACCTAGTGTCCCTAAATGAGTGAATGGGTAAGAAAAATGTAGAAATATACAATGAAATATTACTCAGCCATAGAAAAGAATGAGATCTTGCCATTCGTGATAACATGGATGGACTTTGGGACATTATGCTAAGTGAAATGGACAGAGAAAGACAAATAAGATCATAAGATCTCACTTATAGGTGTAAACTTAAAAGAAAAAAAAGTCAAGCTCATAGATATAGAGAGCAGATTAGTAGTTGCCAGAGGTGGGGATCGGGGTGGTGGGGAAAATGAGGAAAGGAAGTTAAAAGGACAAACTTCCATTTATACAATAAATAAGTCATGGGGGCTGTGACAGGTGGCACGATGATCCTAGTTAATGAAACTATATTGCATATTTGAAAGTTGCTAAGAGAGTAAATCATAAAAGTTCTCATCACAAGAAAAATAGTTTTGTAACTATGTATGGTGACAAATGTTAACCAGATGTATTTTGGTGATCATTTTGCAAGATATACACATATCAAATTGTTATGTTGTACACCTAAAACTAATATAGTGTTCTCTGTCAATTAGCCTCAATTAAAAAAAAAAAGTTGAACTTACAGAAACAGAGAAGAGAAATGTGGGTGCCAGGAGTTGGGTGGTGAGGGAAATAGGGAGAGATTGGTCCAAAGATACAAGTTTTTAGTTATAACATGAATAATTTCTTGGGATCTAAGGTACATCATGGTGGCCATAGTTACTACTGCTGTATCGTATATTTAAAATTTGCTAAAGGTGTAAATTGTAAGCATTTTCACCAAAAAAGAGGGCGATTATATGGGGTGATGAGTGTGTTAATTAACGTGATTGAGGGAGTCATTTCACAGTGTAAATTTATATCAAATGATTACATTGAACACTTTAAACATGTAAGCATTTTATTTGTCAAAACAATTAAAAGAAGAGAAATAAAAAAAAAACTGAAAAAATGTGGAATTCCTGGAGAAGTTAATAGAGGACTCTAGAGAAATGTAAGCTGCTATATTAGAATGTGGCTCATTATTGTCATAGGGAAACAGAACTTTTGTTGCTCTAATACATGAGTAATACATCTATTTGAGGATATAACTTAAAATTTGGGGAGGAGTTTTTTAATCTGTTTTACTTATTAAAATAAGTCATTTTTATTGAAAACTGTAGTTTAGCACTTTGTGTACTAAAAGAATAGATGCTTTGGGAATATAATTAGTTATAATTTAGAATATTTATATGATTAATCTTTGAGTTTTCCCTATTTTACATTAATTTTTTGGAATGGGAATGGCCAGTTACCTGCATTGTTTAAATAGCAGGTATGGCTAAGAACTATTTCCATCATTTTCTTCAAATCATTAAATGTCTCTGTTAAGAATTCATAGAGTAGAAAACTCAATTGATCCAGTCTTCTTTGTCCTCTTGTGTGCGCCAATAATGGCCAGCCATTGGATCTTTTTTTTTTATTCTGTTTGATATAAAGTAATATTGATTTGTTTCTTTATTTCATTATTCTAATGCTAGCCTCTAGCTATTGATTGGTGTCAGCAAAGTTTTAGGGTATAGAAAGAACAAAGAGGAAGCTGACTACAAATAAATGTCCATCCGAGGTTAACTGATGGGAAATTGTAAAAAACCAAACCAAACAACACAATAACAGCAACAATAATGAAGCAACTAACACTGGGGCATTTATAATATGTCTGGTGCTACGCTAAGCACTTTCCACTAAATAAAACACTCTACAAACCAGGATTCATGGATTGTTGTGATTTGCAGATTGGGGTATGGAGAGTCAGAGTAGGGAGCTAATCTAAGACTTCACTATTAAAACAAAGTATAAAAGCAAGATTTGAATCCAGCTACATCCACACTCTTAAAAAGGACACACTCTTTCAGTTTATGAGATTGGGATGGGAAAAAAAACCAAAAAACAAACACATTATCCTCAGTCACAAGTGCTCGCCTACACACCTGCAAATTGATTGTGGATATTTCCATCACAAGAAGTTTTTATCATAGAGAAGCATTCTCTGATAATGGTCTTTTTCTCTTTCACAAGATGTGGTACAGTTAATGATGAAAAGCCAGTTTACCCAGAGTAATTGTAAACTTCTGGAGTTCGACCAGGAATATTGCTCTCAGCAGGACTTCAGCTCAGAGATCTTAAGTTAACCTCTCTGCACCTAATTTTTCTTATCTGTAAAGTGTATTATATATGTTTGATACACCAATGCAAGCTTATTGTTAGCAGATTTCTCTTCCCAAGCTAGCTTGAATGCAGGGTGACTCAGATTTTTCTCATTCTAAATGAAGAGCAAAATGGAAAATGCAAATTCAATATAGTTATTCAATTCTTAAGAATAACTTGGATGTAAGACAGATAATGAAAGTCACCAACAGATAATAAACTATTCTGAAGGGTTTCCTATTTTGAGAGGGAAAGAAAATGAATACTGTTATATTTTTGAATTTACAGCCTTATTGATCACGTTAGAGTGACTACCATTATTTTTATACCTCATTAGCAAGCTGCTTGTATTAGTTTGGACTGTGCTAAAAAATTAAATCAGTAAAGCTGAAAGTGTTCTTAGAAAGTGTTTCCATAATCCATCTACACTGAGTTGTTGTTGATCTGTAGAAACAGAATCCAGTGATGAGGTGATCTGTCTCTGTTGAGCTAATGGTTCTCAATTATGAAAACTTTCAAAAGTATTCAAATATTATTTTAAATCTTTGTGCTGTATGTTATCTGAACCACGGAAAGTATAGTCTTGAATACAGGTGTGTGGGTATCATGGTATTTTATACATATATACTGAAATATATACACAGACACATGTATACATCAAAGTATGTTATTTAGATATAGACTACATAGTTCTACATCTATAAAATAAAACATGCTCTCCCATATACCTATATATCTATATGTCGAGGCTATAGCAAATATAATTGGATTGTGAGTTTAAATGTTTTGTATTAGAATGTGACCTCATGACATGCATTTGATTAGCTGACTTCAAGCGATGCATTTTACAAGCCAAGCACTTGAGGGCACATGGCATTAAGCAAAGGCAATCTTCTGTAGCAAGTTCTTGGACCGGAGAGATTTTAGGAGCTTAAGCTCATACATTTAAACATAAAATTAAGTATTAGAAATACAGATTATTTCTTTGGAGAGAAAAGTACAATCCAAAGGGGAAAAAAAAATCTGTTATGTAGATTAAAATTTAGCAACGATATTTAACATCATTTGTGTTGGATGAAAGAAACTCATTTTCAGAGCTCTCATCTGTACATATGTTTGTGTCCTTTCCGATTGCTGTGGCTGCGTGTTGGACAGAAATCCTGTATCTGCCTGACCAGTTGCTCAAGTAAGGACAGAAGAAAACAACAGCATTCACTTGTTGGGTTCACATAAAAGGTAGAATTAATCAACATACTTACATGATTAACTTAAATTCTGTCATATCAAGATATGTAGTGTCAGAAATTTTGGATGCAGAAAAAATCCAATAAATATTTGCTGAATTAGAAGCTATTGAATTACGTTAACTTGAATAAAATTATTATTTGGCACTTGAGTTTAAAAAAATTAAGATATGACATTTAGTTCCTAAAAATAAAAATAAAGATATCCTGGCTATAAGAAGTGAATTTATATAAACATGTTGAACAATTGCTAGTAGCTTTTACATTAAAAATATTTAAATTATGAAAAAAAGGAAAGATGTACACATACAAAAGTGATTCCAGTGCATTGTTTGATAATAAGTAGGCATGTGGAAGAGCTATAAATAGCTTAATTATGAATTGGACATTTGAAATGTCATTTTTCCCAAGGGTAAAAACGTGGATTATAAGTGGCTATAAGCTGTTTTAAATTATTTTTCAATGGTGTTTAGTCTACTTTGTTTCTGAACCACAGCTGAAAAAAAATCAGATGGCCTTCCAACAGTTGTATCTTCTATATGCAACAGTTTCCAAGTGTATTAGAGATTATTAGAACGAGAGACTTGGAGAAGACGATGGGTCCTCACCGCCTACTGAGACTTTTCATCTCCATAGAGACATTCTCCAATGCTGCTGTCAGTTTTAGCGATTCCTCTGATTTCAGTAGCTTTGTGCTGATGGCAGAGAAAGCGTTCTTAGTTACCGTTGAATTCAAGGACGGCCAGTGTATTCTCTTACGTTTGCCAGCAGTGATCTAGTGTGGTGATTGAAACTCAAATCGCTGGACTCCAAAGGAGTCTGACTGCAGCCTGGCTCGTGTGAACAAGGCTTGGTTGATCAGTTGTGTATGTTTGGGCAGCTGTGGGAGGAGATACTAACCATATCGGAAGCAGGCTATCCTTGGTCTTTTCTATGTAGACTTCTGAGAGCGCCGAAGTATAATTTTCTCAAACCGGATAGAGCCTTAAGTCAAAGGAAGGTTATAGAAAGAATCATCAGTCTAGAGGATTACTGATGCCCCTTGAATATTATGCAGATGCTGTCATGCAGAACGCTTAGGGAACTCTGCAGTGATGTCTTAACTCAGCTCCTGACTAGCTGTATGTTCTAAGCTGATTTATTTAAATAATTTAATAATAATAATAACTTGTTCCTGTGATGGTTATGAGAACTTAATAATATAATACATGAAACATGATTAGCACAATATCTCACATAATAAAGCCTCAATAAATGCTAGTAATTATCATTCTCATTATACTGATTACATATCAACAATGTGTGTGTAAGATAATTAAACAGACCACTCTCTTAAAACATATTAATGTTAATAAAATTGAGTCCAAATATGCATACATTTCTCATAAATTTTAAAAAGTTGTTATTTATAACACTAAAGAGTGTCATAAAAAAAACCCAAATTGTCTATCTTTTACATGATCCTGTGTTTTTATACTAGGCTCACTGTTACAAAATAGGAATAAGATAATATTTCCACATATGTTTTATCTTTTAAAAATAGTTCAATATGCTAAGTGACTTAAGAAGTATCTAAATATTGCTAAAATTATTAAAAAGCATAATTTCAATAAGTTGCTATATTTAATATCTATTGAGTGTCTTCAGTTAGCAAGATGGTATGACTGAAACAGATGCAAGCTCATAGTTGTTTATGACCAGCTTTTAAAAAATTCCAATACTTTTTGAAGAAAATCTGAATATAATTATATAATTATGCACATAAGACTGTCCAGTATTTTAAAACTTTCTGTTTCTCAGCTTTTGGGGAGGTAGAAGCATTGGATTGTGAAAGTTTAGAAGGCTAATTGGTATTAAGGCTTGATTCTATTATAAAAAAAGTAGAAAAATTAAGTGTTGATAAGGACATAGGGAATAGGGAACCCTTGTACACTGTGAGTGGGAATGTAAACTGGTTACAGCCTTTACAAAAAGCATTATGAAGGCTCAACAAAATCTAAACATAGAACTACCATGCAATCTAGCGATCCCTTTTCTGGATATATACCTAAAGGAAATAAAATCAGTGCCTCAAAAAATAATTGCTCTCCCTTGTTCATTGTGCATTATTCACAATAGCCAAGATATTGAAACAGTCTGGCTGCCTGTGGATGGATGAATGGATAAAGAAAATATGGTGTATATACACAGTGGAATATTATTCTGCCTTAAGAAAGAAGATTCTGTCATTTGCAACAACATGGATGAAACTGGAAGAAGTTATCCTTAATGAAATAAGCCACAGAAAGAAAAAAGTGCATTATCTCACTTAGATGTAGGATCTAGAAAAGTCAAACATACTGGAAGCAGAGAGGAGAAGGGTGGTTGCCAAGGAAAAGAGGTGGAGGAAATGGAGAGATGGTAGTCAAAACGTACAAGGCTGCAGTTTGCAGTATGAAAAAGTCTAGAGATCTGATGTACCTCAGGAGGAGTACACTTACTAATACTGTACTGAATATGGAAATTTGGCAAGAGAACACATTTCAGGTGCTCTCATCACCCACAAAAATGGTAACTGTGTGAGAAGACACACTGATTAGCTTGCCTGTAGTAATCATTTCACTATGTACATGTATATCAGATCATTATGTTGTATAGTTTAACTATATACAGTGTTTATTTAAAAAAAATAAATTTGACTTCCTGGGAATAGCATGGTTCAAGAGGGAAAACTATAAATCTATATTTACATTTAGGCATGGCTAGTTACTAGCCCTATGATTTCAGACAAAGTAGCATTTTTTTTTCAGCCCCAATTTCCTTCCCATTAATAGGCTACAATGGTATTTAATTTGTAGGGCTATCGTGGAGGCTAAATTAAAGACTGCATAGGGCTTGACTCACGGATTCATTACTCATGAGAGACTTTCCTGCTTGTCTTTGTGTAAGTACTCTAATAATTGAAATAGGAGTTGCCTTGCTCATTACACGGGGAGAGGAGATAACAGCGAACAACCCTATAATCAGTTTTACATATCCAAAAGTTGTCTTTCAAAAGGCAAATCAGATTGTGCTAATAGCCTGCCATACAACTTTCAATCTTCTTAAAAATACAGATAAAATATTTTATTATTGCTAGCATAGGTCAATGTATCCCTCTCATCATTTCTTCAAAACAATCATATTTTGCATCCCCTCTGCAGCAGTCAGATATTGGGTGGCCCCCATCATTCCACCTCCCCACCACGTATAATCCCCTGTCCTTGAGTGTTAGCAGGGTTGGTGACTTCCTTCTAACCAATAGAATGACAAGAAGGAGTGATGGACTAGCCCTTTCTGAATGAGTTATGCCAAATAAGTCTCCATTAGGCTGGCAGACTCACTCTAAAGTCATTGTATCCTTGGTGGCTTTGAAGAAACAAGCTGCAATAAATCCCCCAGATTTAAGGAAATGAATTCCACTAACAAGGTGAGTGGGCTGGTTAATAGGAGCTTCCCCAACTGAGCCTTTAGATAAGAACTCAGCCGGAATCAAGATCATTATTGAAGTCTCACAGAGGAGATGTCAATTTCCAGAGCTCCTGGTTTTCAGAAACTGTGAGATAATAGGTGTATATATTTTCAGTACATTAAGTTTATGGTAATTTGTTGTGCAACATAGAGAACTGAAGCAACTTATTCATGCATAAAACTGCCTATCTGTTCCTTCAAAGTACCAAACTTGTGTGTTCATTATGTATGTTGACGGAAATAAATGTGCAGCCTAAAAGTTGAGAGTCGTGTTTTATTTGGCGGGAGGACTCAAGCCGGGATGACAGCCCCTCAGATCGCTCTGAGGGACTGCTCCCAAGAGGTAGGGGAGGAGCTAGGATGTATAGGAGCTTTACAACAATGACCAGGTAGTTGGAACAATAAAAGATTGCTTGTTATCTAAAGAAAACCAGGCATCTCAAGTTAAAGAATTTAGTGCTTTTCTATATATAGGAGGGAGCAAACATTTGGGCTCATTGAATTCATTCCTTTGACAAGCACCTAGCTATTCTAGGGCCAGGATCCTGTCCTTTCTTATTCTGAGTCCCCTCAGAGGGCACCACTGTGAGTGGCTGCAGAGGCCGGGCTGCAGGCTTGTCCTCACTGGGGGGGGTGGGGCAGCCACTGATGACTTGATGGCTTCAGCATTCTTTGTTTACTGATATGGTTTGCAGTATTTTTTGTTCACACGTATTTTAACCTGCCTACACTAAGCCCTACCATTCCCAAACCTGCTAAGTCATTCTCTATTCATTGTCCTGTCTTTTATTCATAGCCCTGATGCATTCATTAGAAATTAATTTACTCCCCACCAACTGGCTTGCACATTTTATTGACATGGTTGACCATTTGCTTGAATATTTTCTAGCACAATTATTTGTTTAATCACATCCATAAATAACAAATTACCATGTATAAAAGAGAGATAAAATTGACATTAATTAGCAGGGCATCTAATCAGACAGTATGCGATGCTCTTAAAGAAAATAATACTTTATATACAGAAGATCACTAAATGTTCAGCTACCCAGAGATTTCATAAATCTTTTTCTCTATAAAAAATTTCCTGATGATCGCATTTTTGAGACAAATCCGTGAATACGGATTTTCTCAAATATCATGAGGCTTGAACTATGCACTACATACTAATAGATGAGCAGCTTACTTCAAAAATCCCTCATTAAAACACTCAAATCTTGAAAAAACTTGCTTCATTCATTTTCGGAGAGGAGTTTTTAAACTCTTTTAACAGTGGGAAGGAGACACATATTCACATAGAGCCAACACATGTAATGACAGCACACTGGTTTGACAAGATTAACCCAGAATTTGGGGCTGAAATGAGAGGGAAAACAATCTCTTAAGATTTAGTTAAAAGCATAAGAACCCTTGGTATCATATAAATCAAACATATCAGGAAACCAAAATGACCATTATGAGTAACAACGTGCAAGTCTGGAGCTAATGGGATTGAGGTTGCGACACTTCCCAGATAAAATCTAGGGTTTTGTAAGCAGTCTATACCTGGGAATGCAGCCCCGTCTTCCCCCAGAGAGTGCTGACAGCTACCACATTTGCAGATGATGGAACTGGAGATGGAGGGGCTCGGGCAGGGTCCAGGTTGAACCGGGGCTTCTCCTTGGCTCGGTGCCCTGCTGGGGTTGGGGTTGGGGTTGGGTCCCACATTTCTGGAGCAGAAGCCGTGGGCATCAGGTCTGCGTTGCCTTTGTTCCCATTACCTGTGAGCTTTCCCCTCTGGCAGCACCAGGCGAGCAGTGCTGCACCAAGAGGGGCGCCCGTGTGCCCTGGGCATGCAACAGGGCTCGGGCTGTGGTGACAGGCCTCAGACGGGGGTCAGGGCTGCTTCTGACAGGCGGTCCGTGTGAGTGCCGGTAAGTGCCCCACTCTGCTCAGATGCTGCTTCCAGCCTGAGCATCCGCTTTTCTCAAGGCTGAGTTCTTTCCTCCATCACTGCAGCTCCTTCTCCAGTGCGGAGCTGTGACGTGAAGGAAATGGGACTGGAGTTTTCACTTGGCTCAGGCTGGGGCACGTTGCTGGCAAACCGGAAGGCCACCCACCTGTGCGGTTTCAGTCACCCTCTCCACCTTGCTTCGGGAGCAAGCCAGTACGTGCAGCCGTCTCCTGCACAGAATCCAGGCTTCCCCCAGCCCTCCTGTCCGTCCCAGCGGCCCTCCACCCAGGCAAGGCAGCTCATGTTCCCTGTGTTGGACCCCAGGACTGGCGTCCCCAACATGTGGCTTGAACTATGCACTGCTCAGAGAGGGTCTCTGTCCAGGTAATCCCCTTCCTCTTCTGTGACCCTACGAGGGGCACAGGTCCCAACCTGATCACTTTTCTTCCCTTCCTACCTGATTACTGTGGCTCTTTTTCACAGCCTTGGTTGGACAGGAGTCTTTCTGTTACTTATCAGTGAGATCTTCCATATGTAGATGCATTTTTGATGTGTTCATGAGGTGAGTTCCATGTCTTCCCACTCTGTCATCTTGATCTCCTATGTAATAAACTTCGAGGATTCTGATGGCCAGATGCAGAGACTTACTAGTCTTGTGGCATCCAGGACAAACTTTATAAGTAAGTTCCCTTTGTTACTGAACCTGCCACCTACAATCTGGGGTGGTCTGCCTCTTTTATGGAGCCTCTTCTTATCCTGTGTGTGTGAAGGCCCATTTCAGATTGCTCCTGGGAGACCCTTGAGGCTGCAAACCTACATAAACTATCCTACTACTTTGACCCAAACTTTAAACTTTCCAAGCCACGTATAAATATTAGATATTGATGAAACATTTATACAGGTTTAACAAAATTATTAGTGATTTAATTTCCCCGTGTAGTTTTGCAAGAGAGAGAACTCACAAGCACCAGGGAATTGGCATACACATCCCAATGCTTTTGCTAGATACACGCATCAGGATGACATAATCATGTACGTGGAAGTGCATTATGTTCCTGTGCTTTTGGTGAATGTGAATCAGTCTTCAAGTCTAATCATCTCTGATCCGTTATCATGCATGGGATTGAGGACCTACAAATGTGGGAAACAGATTCTTCATTTCATTTTTGCAAGATAGGTTATCGTCTCAGGCCTCTTTCTTTTGCTGCAGGTGGGAGCACCTGGACCTCTCTCTACAGGCTGCAGCATCACATACACGTACACACACGCAAATACCTATACGTGTGTGCTTACATGCACAAAATGTGTGTGTCTGTCTGCACGTGTGTTTTTGTATATGCGTATACACACATGCAGTATGAAAACAGACTAAAATCAGTCAAAACCTGGGTAAGAAATGACGGTGATATGCTCATATGAGAATTTTATAATCTAGCTAATCTATCTGCCAATCTATTTAAACTTGTACAACGGTTAAGAGAAATCAACTCTTAGAGAGGAGACAAGCTTGGAACTAAACTGAATGCATTAAAGATACAGCCATTTTCAGTCGAGGCAAACTTACCTTTCATCTTCCCTCAAACCAAATGAACCATATCCAATGCGTTAAAATCGTACATACAAAATACTTTTAATTCTGTTCTCTAAAGTAGCCTTCATACCTACTTTGCCTACAATGCAAGATGTTTCTTTTGATAGCATGTTTGCTTTATCCTCATCAGTTTAAGACATATTATCTTGGCACAGAAAAGAAAATTTGGGGATTGACATGTGAGAGAATGTCATATAATATTGTAAAAGGTTGATATACATTGATATACAATGTGCTTGATACAAATATTGAGAGTATTTGCTATAAATATTAAATATGTATCTGCTATATATGTTGAGAGCATGAATTTGAATTCTGCTGTAGTCTCCACTGATTTTTACTGTGAGAAAGTTAATTCATCTAACTAACCACCAATCCCCTCATCTTTAAAATGCAGAAATTAACCCTAGCTACAATAAATGCTAGACATTAGTATTATTAGTCCAATGTCAGCCCAGTGGCAGCATCCAGTAAACACTGCTTTTGTTTTAAATCCTAAACCTTTTAATAAAACGCATTATATAAAATTAAATAAAATGTTTATATTGCCTAATTTCTATTGCCGTCTGTGGCTTTGCTTACCTTTAAGAAAAGAGGCCCCCGGGGCATGACCAGCACGCTACAAATTTAACTCTGCGTCAATGTTATGTGATTGTAAATACAGTCACATTTTCCTTTGAAGAGAAGCAGCATTTTCCCAGTAGCTGTAAGCCTTTCCCCTACCTGCCAAATGTTATTCCTCTAACTTCTAAAGAGAAGTTTGTAGACTCCATGTGCTATTGTGTGCTTTCTCCTCTGAGTTACAACATATGCTTGCCCATGGAGGTTCGCAGACCGTGGTTAATATTAATGACACAATTTGGGGCATAAGGAGCTCAGAGAACAAACTTTGCCTTCATAGGCTGCCTTCCGTCTCCTCATTAAATGTCGGTAATCTTCCTCTTACATTCAATCTCAGATGCCTGAATAATACCCACCCCACCCCAACCCCAGCAAGCTAAGGTTTTTAAGCACTGAAGAAGGAAAATGTGTCATCTTTTCTCTCCAAAGAGCATTCATCTCTCACGCTCAAACCCAAAGTGCTGTCAACCAGTCCTAAGAGTGTAACTGACTCATTGGCCAGGGAGAAAGCCACATGCTCTCTTGAGAAATGTTGAATGATTTAAAACTCATGATCTGAAATAAAACTCAAATCTCTGAGGGTTTATCGCAGGGCTGATGTGCAACAGCGCACAGAAAGCAGTGTGCGGTTTGGTTATGTACACTCTGAGCAGGCTTCTCCCAGGGTCCAGGCTACTTCAGGCTTCTATGCATTATTCATTCTTCAGGGAACCAGCAGTCTATTTAAAGTAGTAAGATGACATTAATAAGACAGAACCCAGGGTTGTGTTTAGTAAGCAATGGTCTCAGTAAATCCACAAGTTTTCCAATCTCTGCTACACTTTCACAAAATCTGGCCAATTATTTTTTCTTCTCTATTTGCCTTCTCCACTACATTCCCCTCAAAAATGGTCCGGAGCCCTCCCCACTCACCTTATATACCCAGATTTACTTTTGCTAACAGATGAAGGCCATTTCTCAGCTTCCTTAATCTCTAATAGTCCACTCCTCTAGAAGGTTAGGGGAGGTAGGGGAGAAACTCACATTTGTTGAAAGCCTTCTCTAATCATAGGACTCAAAATAGTCATGGATGTTAGCACCCTCCTACCGTCTAATGGATGAGAACTTTTGGCCCAGAGAAGTCACGTGGGTTGGTGAAGATCATCGGCGTCAAGGTAATGTTGGAGTAGGGACTCTAACTCGAGTCTGAAGCCAACATTGATGCTGCCTCCCAAGGACACCTTGCTTTTGCCTGTCTAAGCGTCTTCCAGCTTGTGTCCTCAATCCAATTCTGCTTTCGCTACGGTCTACTCTCTCCAGTTTCTACTTTTCCTAACCACATTCTAGAACCTTTTCTCAACTGACTATTTGAAAGGTAACCTTGTCCTTGCCTTGCAGAGTGGAAAATAAACAAACAAAAACAATAAGCTACTACATATTTCCACTACAATCAAATCTCTTTCTTCTGTCACTGCCTAGCTATTTGAAAGAATAATTTATATGTGTGTCCGTCACTGTCTCAGAAAACGCTTTCTCTGTAACCCCTTGCTATCAGGCTTCCACTTTCGCTCCTTGAATGAAATCTTCTTCACCAGGTCATCAGCTGTCCCACATTTATGTGTTTAAATGCTTCCCTGCAATTACTTGTTTTCTGGCTTTGATGATAGCATACCTTGTTTCTCCTTATGACAACAATAACTACGATACATTTGTGCTGCAATACATCAAGACATTTTGTGCTAGTGATGCTGCTAGGATCTCTACGTCTTTGTTACATTTAATCCTTGAGGTTGGAAATGGGTCATTATTACAGATTAAGAAAATGAGGCTCATATGTCACCCCCAGGTGACACAGTTATGGGAAACATCAGAATGTGATCCCATAACTGCTTATTATGGGATCTTCTTTACTGACATTTTTTTGACTGTTTTAAAAATTGAAGTATAGTCAGTTACAATGTCAATGTCTGGTGTACAGCATATTGTCCCAGTCACGCATATATATATATATATATATATATATATATATATATATATATACACACATACACACACACACACACACACACATATTTGCTTTTGTATCTTTTCCATTAAAGGTTATTACAAGATATTGAATATATCCCGGTACTGTACAGAATACATTTTTTAAATCTATTTTTATATATAGTGGTTAACATTTGCAAGTCTCAAACTCCCAAATTTATCCTTTCCCACCCCCTTTCCCCCAGTAGCCATAAGACTATGTCTGTGAGTCTGTTTCTTACTGAGTTTTTTATATATCAGATACTATGGCATTCCCTATGGTTTCATAACAGTCTCTTCTCTCTCTTTGTTAAGTTCTATTCTCTCAAAACAACATCTTCTATAAGGTCAACCCCCTTCACCACCTAGATTGATTAAATCTGAACTCCATCACATCATCTCCCCTACTCCCTTCCCCGCTTCTGTCCATATCTCGCACCTAAAGAACTTCATTTTCTTATACTGCCACTTGTGCCCAACACCCTCAGCTAGTTAGTCTTGAAAAATAATGCATTCAGACAGCCCCACACGGCAGTTGTCCTGTGGTAATACTGCTAATGACCGTTTCTCTTAACCAATGTCTCCTTGCCTTTGGTAACGCTATCAAATAGATCAAGTCCTCACTGTGTTTGCCTGGGCTACGTCAATAACTCATTCCATGATCATTACGAGTCTTGTACCAAATGGCAAATACATCTTCCTAACGTGCGTCTCGCTCCGTAACATTTTCTTGCTCGTGAACCTCCATGAGATTTCTGCTTAACTCTTAAGTCTGGTGAATCATTGCTTCCTTTGTGGAGCTTAAACTTCTCTAACACAGGCAAACAAACCTCCCATAAGTTATCTGTGCTCAAGTCAAATGGAATTAAAGATGCTTGAATTACTCACTTATATACCTGTGTTTGTGCTTTTAGGAGATAAAGTCAGTTTCCTTCCACACACCTTTTTATATGTAAATCTTATGTGTTGATTATATCAAATTATAAACAATTTCAAAGCAAGAACTATGATGTCATGACTATGTGTGTGTTTATATTCACATGTGTGTTTTTCACAATAGGTGGTATTTCTTTTAAAAACACTAGCCATCCTCTATTTTTAAAATGTGTTTGTTTTAGAAATTACTTATTTTCTAAAGAATTTTAACATTTGGAAGATTAGTGACTAGAAAATCTCTCTTTCTGAACATTATGTATAGTGCATATACATATAAATGCAATATATACATATATATGCATACATATACACACATATGTGTAAAATGTATGTATATTAATATATAACACAATTAATTAATCATGCATTTAGATTTGGAAGTATTATTTAAGCTGAAGTCAATTTATATCTAATTGACTTATTTATTTGGGTGTCTTTTCCCATTTTTTAATGTATCTTGATCATTTTTCAGTAGGCATTTATGTTCTCCATGAAAGATCATGCTTTTTCTGTACATTCAAGTTTTGATTGTTAGAAAGGAACAGGCAGGGTGGAAATGCTAGTGAAGAAAAAAGAACCATTAAGTAAAGTTCTTCTGTTTTAAAATGTTATTTTTTGATTTTTTTATGTAGATGTATTCTATTTTTCTTTTTAATTTTTTTTGGGCAGAGGAGATGATTAGGTTTACTTACTTACTATTTTTTTTTTGATTTAACGGGAGTTACTGGGGATTGAACCCATGACCGCATGCATGCTAAACAAGCACTCTACCACTGAGCTATGCCCTCCCCTATATGCATATATATTCTGAATTCATTATGCTTCTTTTCTAATTGATTTTTTCCTGATATACACATCTGTAGATAGAAGTGTATAATTATATATGCTAAGGAATTAAAACAAATTATTAAGAGAATGTGATATTTAATATAACTTACGAAATAAAACATTTAATTTGTGAAATTATTATTATCTGAAAGCAGATAATAATGTTCCTTCTTTTGTGTTCTATAGGTTTTCTTTTTTTATCTTGCACACAATTTCATCAAACTCTGCTAACAGGTTGAAAAAACTTATCCTGATATAGGTTGTGATAGTAATTAAAGAGCTAAAATCCATGTTAGTAAATGCTTCCTTCTGTTGGCATTAAACATATGCCTTAAATGAGAGGAAATCAAATTTATTGGCTTTCAGAATGATGCATGCCATTTCTGAAGCAGTACACAATTCTCCAGTTTTCTTTTCCTCTTGTATGACAAGTAAAGAAGTTGCATAGTCCAAAAAATGGAGCCGTGGATGGTGGCGCTTCTAAATCTGGTCCTTGAGAAACTATAGAAAGCACAGACCAATACTTTGTCCCACACAATCACCACATTAGTGTGTAGCATGAGCAAACATTTGTTTTGTTAAGTCATAGGAATTCTGGCAGTTGATTTGTTAGTTTAAATTTAACATTGCCTGTATTAGTAAATACAATGTCAATGCCAATTTAAGGCAATATATTTCTTTCTTTTTTTTTTTAATTGAGGTATAGTCAGTTTACAATGTTTTGTCAATTTCTGGAGTACAGCACAATTCTTCATTCATACGTGAATATACATATATTCATTTTCACATTCTTCCCCCCGGCAGCAAGTCTGTATTCTATGTCTGTGAGTCTGTTTCTGTTTTATATATAAATTCATTTGTCTTTTTTTTTCTAATTCCACATATGACATATCATATGGTATTTTTCTTTCTCTTTCTGGCTTACTTCACTTGGAATGACACTATTCAGGGCCATCCATGTTGCTGCAAAGGGCATTATTTTATCATTTTTTATGGCTGAGTAATAGTCCATTGTGTAAATACACTACAACTTCGATTTCTTTATCCAGTCATCTGTCAATGGACATTTAGGTTGTTTCCATGTCTTGGTTATTGTGAATAGTGCTGCTATGAACATTGGGGTGCAGTGCAGGTGTCTTTTTGAATTAGGGTTCCCTCTGAATATGCCCAGCAGTAGGATGCTGGTCATATGATAAGTCTATTTTTAGTATTTTGAGAAACCTCCATACTGTTTTCCATAATGGCTGCACCAAACTGCATTCCCACCAACAGTGTAGGAGGGTTCCCTTTTCTCCACACCCTCTCCAGCATTTATCATTTGTAAGACAATGCCTTTATTTCTGTGTTGTTTTAAGATTCACATTGTTCCCTTTATACCACTTCTCACTCAGAAAATGGGGCTTCTATAGAAAGAAAATCATTCTGAAGGTAGTATGAACATTAAGTCAAGCTCCAAAGAGAATTTTACTGATAATGCCAGGTAGTTTTCAAAGTTTAAATATTTTAATCATCTAATGCTGCCCAAGCCTAAAATCACAGCATAGAATTTATTTATAACACTTTGCTGTATATTTTTTTACTTTAGCCATCATATAACTATTAAAATAAAATGCAGAAATAATAATGGGCCCAAAGAGACATTCAGATGTATCCAATAAGTCACGCAGGAACCAAAAGTACCTATATGACCTATAGTTAATAAAATATAAAAAACAAAAATAAAATATAAAAATACAGGAAGACAGGAACACATTATTTAATACACTTTATTATAAACCTGTGTTTACATTGCAAAAATATATTGTAAAGTTGGCCTTATTATGAGACCCTGTTGAAGAATAACATGAATTTCTTTATAAATATTTAGTATCTATCTACTTGTACTTCACATTCCTTTACAGTTTTGACTTCACGGACGTCAGTAGCCATATTTATTTTGGAAGGGGCCGTTTGGCATCTGAGATTCCTTGTAAAGTTGGAGACATAAGCTGTGTTAGTCTGGTGACAGGCAGGATTCTAGCTTACACTCCAGACTGGAAGGATGTGCACTGGTTTCTGTAATTCCTGGCACGTGGAGTGATGGCCAGTTACCCACCTGAGCCAGTTCAACACTGACCCCCTGACACGTTAACTCTGGTTCAGTGACACGTGGAGAGGGTAGATTGGACTATATTACAGTAGTAACCACACTCACACTGTGGAAGTCTCGCTTGCAAACAGAAATCTCTGGTGTTCTAGTTGATTCCTGTCTTCCTTCTGGTAGCTTTCCAATCATCTCCTTTCCTAGTCCCGGTAACCTACATCATTTTCTGTTGTTTGAGACCAAGAACATTGACATACTCATCTTTGCAGAAGCTTATAGTGTACCTCCTACCTACTTGCCTATGGATACATACTGCCAAAAAACTTCCACAAAAGTAAAATATACTGCATTTAATATATTTTTTGCTATAAATCTTAGGAAAGATTCAAAAAGCCTCATCATCACTCAACAGATGCTATTCAGTTTTTAAAAAAACACTCTGTAAACATTATAACAGGATGAAGTGCAGTCTGTTCTTTAGTTCTTAAATCAAGTTAGTCCATTGAATTTTAATGAATGATTCATCCCAGATATATATATAGATATTTAATCTCAGGTATGTGCACTCATTTAAATGAATAAATTGTGCATTTTAGAATTTATATTTGAAAAAAGAATTTCAATTTATTCCACAGGGGAGAAAATGATAGCCATAGAATATATCACGTCTCCCCATCAAAAGAATTGCCATGGAAGATGTGATACAGAAATCCTTTTTTAAATTGAAAAAGAGGATCATAATGTCTTATATTCTATATACCATAAATTAAATTAATTAAATTATAATGAATTATACTCTATATTAGGTCACAAAAGCAAAATTGAGAAGTTTGATGCAGTTGGCTTCCGTTAGTAGTTTAAATGAAATATCTATTTTAAAACCCATCAAAGGACCCTTCAGTTCTCTTCAGTCTTGACTAACAATTATTATTATTTTTTTTACTGTAAACTCTCTACCAAATTAGAAGTGATGTAGTAGTTAATATAGTTTCTGGTTAACTATGATTAATTTGGAACTGCTTTTCGATACATTCATTACGATTCCCCTATCTTGTTTGAAGAAGGGTATACTAGACAAAAAGAAAGACAGGTTGTTTCATTATAGTTATGTTGCCATGATTCTGAACTCTAGTTCCCGCCATGTTAGAAAGAGGACATGACGAATTAGTCTGATGTTTTATGAAGTCCTGGGACACAGTTATTCAGAGGATGGATGAGAATTTCCTGATGTGACTCTGTGCCAGACTCTGCCCCTGCCCCCTTACTAATGCTAAAAAGCTGCCTTCTTTATGTGCAGCCCTGCTAAGTTCCCAACACTGGAAGCCCAGTGGAAGTGAACTTAGGAGTCTTTTATTGAAAGGTAGGACATCTGATATTCTGTAGTGATGGGCCTTCAATCCACCTTAATCGCAGTCGTCTCTCTTATCTTTCTCTCAATCAGATTCTTAATGCACCTGATCATTGTCAAGAGTGTCTCCATCCTTTAACTCCAGTTATCCATTCAGATTCCCGGAGAGCAATTGAAAAACGCTCCACCCCCTTCCACCTAATCTCAGTCTGTACTAATTGTGCAGTCTGGTCTCTTGTATCAAAATAGGCAGGGCTGACATTCAAAGCTTTCTCAGGTGTTGAAACTTGTTAGACCATTTAGGTTTGTGCCCTTTTTGTCCTTAGACCCCTTTAGAAATGGTGACGTCCAGCTTCCTACCTAAGTGTCAACTGCCAACTTTCTCAAGGGAGCAAGTCTTCCTCCTGATAGGTCAAACTCATCTCCTTACTATCCTCTCCCCCAGAATTGATTGAATTTTCTTGGTTAGACAAACTGAAGTCCTTTTATGGTTCAATGCAAACGTTTTCCTTTTGTTTTTTACTCAATGGGGATTTTTCTTCAGTAAATTCTTTAAGAATGGGAATTAGGGAAGGAGTCAGAGAAACAAGTTGGAGAGAAACTATGCTTTCTTTGTCTCAGGCTGGTTAAAATTCTCAGTTCTTTGAAATTTTCTCCATTGGCCTTATTTTGCAAAAGTTATTCATCTTTGCAGCTCTCTGCAAAACCTTTTCAAGTTCTTCACACTTTTTATCTTATGTCTGAATGTCTATTTCTACTTCTGTCATATTAACTGTTTTTTTTTTTGTAAGTTACTTCAAAAATTCTTAAAAAGGGAATATTTTAAAATAAACATTTCTCACATATTTTAGAGCATTTATTTGACCACAACTAGCTTGCTTTTTCATGTGAAAAGAAAAATTAGATAACTATACTATGATAAATTCATACTAAGGAAGCATATATATTAATCTACACAATTCTACACAATAATGAGAGACCCCAAGAGGAGAAAACACAAAGCTTACTTTCAAGATGCTTCCATTTCATTACTGGAAGAAAACATAATAAATGGCAAAATCAAATGCTAGCCGTCCTGTGTATTAATGCATTTTATCTAGACCTCTGTATTTTTAATCTACAAATTCTGTTATTTTTGCTTTTTTCAAACCCTACAGATTGAGAACTTTGCTTGCATTTCTATCATCACTATTAATAATAAATTTTCATTTCAAAATTCACAGAAATATAAGCATTTATAGACCTTTATTCAAGGTGTTAAACAATTAATCTGTAAGATCAATGATCATAGTGATACTGGATGGAAAAAAAACTTTTAAGCATCTGTGCACATGGGACTGACTTCTGTGGAACATAATATTACTTTCTGACTGATACTAGTTAATTGCTATTGTCTGGGTACAATTCTCCAACAATTTTCTAGTATTTAGACGACCTTAAAAGTCTATGTTGTGGTCAATTTGATATTATATTAATTTCCTGGCAACTTCTCTCTGTTTTTTCTGTCACCAAGGCTACTGTTTAAGCCTAAGACCAGTTAAGGTAGATCATTTAAGTGGAACAAAGCAAATATATGAATTAAAGATGATGGTAGCTCGGATACGTACTTTCAAACTAATCCAACTGGTTTACGTGGCTTATCAACACTTACTGCAATTTGAAGGACACGTTTCAGGGGATCCCTGGCTGGCTACCTAGGCAGGTCTCCTTGGGATGACAATACGTTACACGCAACATGATTTACTTCTGTTACTGAGCATCTGCTAATCTCAGAAATTTCATTCTCGGGGGAGGGTATAGCTCAGTGGTAGAGTGTGTACTTAGCATGCACGAGGTCCTGGATTCAATCCCCAGTACCTCCACTGAAAGGGAAAAAAAAAAAAAAAAAAAAAACTAGAAGAGATTTGATCCTCTTAGTGAAGCCAGAGGCAATGAACTTATTTCAATAAATATTTTATAATAAATATTTATTGTTTTGATGTTCATTGACTGTACTTTGTAGTCAGATCTACGTGCTAATTCAAATTACAATCCTAAGTTTCTTAATCTGTGTGGAATTTGTCAAGGGAAAATAGGAAATTCTATTCATGTTTAGTATGGTTTGTCTGCAAAAACACCAAGATCCTCATTTCCACTGACAGGTTTACCGACCCCAGGAACTAGATAGTAATGTGATCTGCACCATTTCCACCACTATTACTTCTGCCTCTACATCCCACAGCTGCTACTAGTTATTCTTCGTGTTTCCATGGAAGGATGTTCATCAGCACAACACTTGTGGTCCCTCCTCGTCTTCTGTCTTCTCGTGAGCTCTACTCCTTTGCTGGAGTGACTGTACCTGATTGGTGGTACCTAGATCAACCCCATCCTCTCTTCCCTCTTCCTCTTGGCCATTCTGCGCACAGACAACACACAGACTTCTTTGTTTCATCACGCCACAGATCTTACAGAAGTCGGCCTCTTGGTGGGGGGGGGGGGGCTTTCTAGATCTGGTGCTGCTGTTACTGGTGGCAAAATTCTGCCCAAAACTGAGATTCAGCATTTTTAAGTCTACTTGCCTATAGATATAAGCCATAATCCTTCAGACTCAGCTTTATCCATATTAGTGCAATATTTTTTTTTCCTACCTCTGCATTATTCTGCCTTATTTCAATTTGTTTTAAGAATTCAGTCAGGGAAGATGTGTATCATTCGTTGCCACTGCTAAACTTAATGTTCACTATTATTCATGGCATATTTACTAAACGCAAAAGGGCTTTTCATAGATGGGGTAGCTCTTCTTATTATTGCTAGTTTATAGCTGTGAACACCGAAGACTTGAGAAATTAAGAAGTTTGTTTGTGGACACACTGCATGTATTAGCTATCTATAACTGTGGAACAAATTCTCTCTGGATTTCTTTTGGTTGGCCCAAACAGGTACTGATGTAACATGTGAATGTATGGGGATAGAATCACTGCGGCTGCATTTTTCTTACTGTATCATATAATTTAAACAGTTACAGTTAGTAGAGTTAATTGGGGAAGATAGTTCTTAGTAACTTAAAGGTCTTTCTGAATTAAAATATTATTATTTGTCTGACCTTTTAAAATAAGTTATACTCTATGAATTGTTTATTTTACTTTTTATTTCCTTCCAAGGCTACATTAATTTAATTTAATTTAATTTTTCTATATTTTATTTTCCTTCCAGTTTTACTGAGATATAATTTACATACAACACTGTATAGGTTCAAGGTGTACAGCATAATGATTTGACTTACATACATCATGAAGTGATTATCCCAGTAAGTTTAGTGAACCATCATCTTCTATAGGTACAAAATTAAGGAAAGAAAATTTTTCTTTTCTTTCTTTTTGAAGAACTCTTAGGATTCATTCTCCTAACAACTTTCATATATACCATCCAGCAGTGTTAATTAACTATATTTATCATGTTGGACATTACATCCCTAGTACTTACTTATCCTATAACTGGAAGTTTGTACCTTTTGACTGTCTGTTTTCCAATTCCCCCTCTCCCCGACTCCCCACCTCTGGTAACCGCAAATCTGATTTCTTTTTCTATGAATCTGTTTGTTTGTTTTTATTTGTCTGTGTTTGAAGTATAGTTGACCTACCACCCTATGTTAGTTCCTGTTACACAACATAGTGATCTGATTATTTCTATACATTTTGAACTGATCACCACAGTAACTCTAGTTACCATTTGTCACCATACAAAGATATTACATCATTATTGACGATATTCTCCACACTGTACATTTCATACCTGTAACTCATTTATTTTGCAATTAGAAGTTTGTACCTCTTAATCTCCCTCACCTCTTTCTTTACTCCCCCTACTCCCTCGCCTACAGAGGGCAAACACTTCTTTGTTCTCCATATCTATCAGTCTGTTTTGTTGTATTTGTTCATTTCTTCTGTTTTTCAGATTCTACATATAATAGAAACTATATTGTATTTGTCTTTCTCTGTCTGACTTATTTCACTTAGCATAATACCTTCTAGGTCCATCCATGTTGTCACAAATGGTAAGATTTCATTTTTTGTATGGCTGAGTAATATTCCATATATACTTACTATATGTGTGTGTGTGTATCACAACTTCTTTATCCGTTCATCTTTTAATGAGCATTTGGGTTGCTTATCTTGGGGTACCTATATCTTTTCTAATTAGGGTTTTGGGATTTTTGGATAAATACCCTGGAGTGGTATTGCTGGATCATATGGTAGTTTTCTTTTAAATTTGTTAGGGAATCTCCACGTTGTTTTCCAGAGGGGCTGGACCAATTTACATTCTCACAAACAGTCCATGAGGGTTCCCTTTTCTCCGCATTTTTGCCAACACTTGCTTATTTGTTGTCTTTTGATGACAGCCATTCTGACAGGTGTGAGGTGACATTCTCATTGTTTTGATCTGCATTTCTCTTTTAATTAGTGATGTTGAACATATTTTCATGTGCCTGTTTGCCATCTGATTGCCTTCCTTGGAAAAATGTTTATTCAGATCCTCTGCCCATTTTTTAATTGGGTTGTTTCCTTGATGGTGAGTTGTATGCGTTCTTTGTATGCTTAGAATATTAACCCCTTACTGTATATATCATTTTCAAGTATCTTCTTCCATTTGGTAGGTGGCCTTTTTGTTTTCTTGATAGTTTCCTTCCTTATGCAAAAGCTTTTTAGTTTGAATCATTTATTTTTATAATTGCAAATGAGAGTACTTTGAGGGGAATCCAACTGTGGAAGCTCAGCACTCCTATGAAATATACGTTAGCTATATTATGACCACATGCTTGTTTTAGAAACTTTAAAAAATGGTTCTCAATTCTGTCCAACAAAAGGTATAATTTGGATCAGGAAAACATTAAGTTCTTTTTACAATGACCATTTATGATGTTATCTCAACTGTTACATTCAGAACTGCCAGATGGTAATGAAAAGCTTAATAGCAAACACATAACGAAAACCTGATTCCGTATATTATGGTCAATATATACTAACCTTATCCTACACCAAATTGTAAGGCTGTTTTTGGACTTTTATTTTTCTTTATATTTTTGGATATTTGAATTAGGGATGCGAGAGCAACTGATAAAAAGCAGATACATTTTTTGTTGAGTCTAAATATGAGACGACATATTTGGAACTATGTAGAACTTATGTGTTATGAAGAAGGAAATTATATAAATTTTGACATTCAGCTAGCCTTGAAAACTATTTAAATCCTATGATAGTAGAAATTAATATTATGAGACATCATTTATTTGTGTATTGTAAAAATATTAGATAAAAATTATGCTTTCTAACCAATAATTGATTCTAGTGATTATTGTTACAGTATTAGATATTTGGGGAATTTTTTCTGTAGATTATAGCTGTTGAGAAAACAGAGCTGTACCAAGATTGAACAAATTAATCACATAATGTGATAAACAAAATATCTTTTTAACTAATAGGAAGATCATCTAGACTGAAGCTTGATGAGTAATATTACCAAGGTAAGTGGGGTAAACAGAATAATATCCCCTCTTCCAAAGGGGCCAAGGTACAGATCCTGGTGCCTATGAATATGTAATATTACATGACAATAGGGCATAAAGGTTGTAGGTGGAATTAAAGTTGTTGATCAGATGACTTTATGATGGGAAGATTATCCTGAATTATCCAGTGGGCCCAATGCAACCACAAGAGTCCTTAAAAATGGGAGGAGGAGGCAAATGAGGAGGTCAGAGTGCTCCACCATGAGAAGGCTTTGACCTACTGCTCCTGATTTTGAAGGTGGAAGAACGGGACCAGAAGCCAAAATAACGAAGTGGCCTCTAGAAGGTGGAAAAGGCAAAGAGCTGAATCCTCTCCTAGAGTCTCTGGAAAGGAATTCAGCCTTGTGGACACCTGGATTTTAACCCCAGGAAGATGCATTTCAGACTTCTAACCTACAGAAATATAAAATTATACATTTGTATTATTTTAACCACCAAATCTGTGATAATTTGTTATAGCAGCAATGGAAAACTAAAACAGGAGTTAGAACACTCAAGTGTGGATCGGGCAACCAGAAGTTGTCACTGTGCAGAGTGTTTTCTGAGGAAGAGTGCAAGATTAATTTGGGAGCGTGTGTCATCCAGGCACTAAAGAGATGCTCCTTCTTTCAATGTGGAGATAGTCCAAGTGGTTTTCAAGACTGTGCAAAGCATCACTCAAGACTGTTTTCTTATTTTCTCTTTTCTTTTTCATTTTCTTTCCTTCTTTTTGTTTCCTCTTCCGTCCTTCTGTTCATTGTCTTTCCTTCCTTCCTTCCATCTACCTTTCTTTCTTACTCGCCTTCACATTCATTCTCTACTCACCACGGAACCTCCAGTGGCTAACTTAATGTTCCATGTAACTTATCTCAAAAAAGGGATCCTAGAGAGACGATACATAGAATTCTGCTCTCTAGAAAGATGTTCCCTTTTGAGAAATTGACAAATTAACATTCAACTATACATTAATCTGTGTGAGTTTAAACGGTGAGTTACTTTCAACATTATTAGTGTTCGTCCATGACTAAAAGATACCTAATCTTTTTAGGGGTTGAGATTTTTTTTTAAAAAAGCAGATGTTCAGCTGTTTTTGTTTTTTTTCTTGTCACATGAAATTCTGTACAAAGATTTCAATCCTGTTTTTAGATATTTTGACGTCTCACTACTCACCAGGATATTGACCATCAATATAAAATACTTTTATAATGGATTAAATATTCCTTACATTCTCCCAAACAAATATTCCTCTTTTTATATCTTTGAGTACATTTAGTACCTATACTCCATCTAATTGTTTTTTTCCTTACAGTCTCATAGTTTTTTTTTTTTTTTTTCTTTTCCTTAAGCACATGGGTAGGCCCTAGTTTCATAATAGAGTAGTAATATCTACAGGTGTAGGGGCCACTACGGCTTTTTGGTATCTCCCAACGTGCAGTGACGAGGACCCAGTTTTCCTTTAAATAAATAATTTGTTGAAACAATTCTCATTAGATTACATGTTGCATCATGTGTTCCCTTTGATCTCTGATAGTAGCAGGTCGACGGGATTATAGTACGTACAGAAAAAAAAAAGATGATTTTTAAGTAAATCACGGTTGGATAATTGGTTACTAGGAATTCGTTGAGGAGACTTTTCTGCAAGTAGTTCATTTGGCTCTCTCTAGTGCTGTACTTCTAAGTTTTGTGATTATAATTAACATAAACCTTATTGTATAGTGATGAAACAGGAGTTGAATACATTGAATAAATTAGACATTGCATGTTCAGATATTTAGTTCATCCTAAAATCTCTCTAGATGTTTGAATAAGCACTTACCATCGGCCATAATAACTGATTTAAGATTCTTTTTTTTTTTTTTCTCTCTAGTGGAGTGACTGTTGAATTGCAAAATGATCAAAGAATGGCAAACTGAAGTAGAAAGTCAGGACACATGAGAGATCAACCATGGTTCTTGGCAGGACTCATCGTCGTCCTCTCAGTGGTCCCCTCAAGCATCCTTACTGGTCACCTGCACCATCCAGGCTGTGCTGGGCTCTGGGTGTTGGAGGAGGCGTGAGAACCAGGAACTACGGCTGTGCTCTCCCTCCACCAGCCACTTTCCTGATTGTTCACACTGTATTCTGTGTCTGCCTCTCTGCTTCTTCCCAGCTGTTTCCCAGGAATGATATTTTTTGAGATTTTCAGCGCTCTTGAGCAGAATTTGTTCATTAGTTCTGTCAAGCAAGGTGCTTCCCTCTGTCTTTAAAATTATGTTTCTCTTACATTCTAGCAGTCTTTCCCTATTTATTCCAAGATGCATTTTCTCCAAAATCTGCACACTTTATCTCCTTCAGTGGTTCCTTCCTATTAATGATAGTGAAGTCCAGATGTTGTCAGTTCCTCTTCCTGATCACGCCATTTGAGACATAAAATGTTTATCAGGGCGAATAAAAAATTTGTCAGATGATTTGCTATTAGAGTGTGAGGCTTTTACTGTGTTTATTACAAATTACTTCCTTTACTAGGGGTTTATTACTGGTATATTTTTTACTCATCCATCCCTTCATTCAACCTACATATATTCAATGCCAACTAACTTCCAGTCACTGAGTAGAAGCTTTCTGCTTTTTTCTTCAGTATGAAAGGAGATTCTTTCTCCTCCTATTGACAGCTTAAATTAAGAGGACTTATTTTTAGTCAAATGTGCCAAAAAGTTAAAATTTGATGCCTTTTTCTTTGACTAAAAATAAACATTTATTTGTCTTTGTTTGCTGTTTTGTTGATGTGCCCAGAGGCACTGAGTACATTTTTGTAAATGAAAAGTAAATCTGTGGCATGTTGATAACAGAAAAGATTACTGCCAACCATCCCGCGTGCAGCTGGTAGGAGGGTGGTTTGTCTTTAACTGCAGGCATTTTCTGGTTTAGTTAAAAATGAAAGTAAATCTGTTAATATTTCTCCTCGAAAACTTGTATGTTTGAACATTAGACTGAATGTCATAATGGTAAATGGTACATTTGTTAAATAGTATTTAATATTTTAAAATATGTCTGAAATATTTATTTTTATTCAACCCTGGGATCCTGGTAGGGGGAAAAAAAACACTGGATAAAATGTGAGATTCTTTAAATATTTTTATAAAGATCTTAAATATTTTTTGCTAAATAGCTTGAATTTCCAATTAAATATGAGCTTATTTGACTTACAATGAACAAACTCTAAGTCATTTGGCTTTTAAGTTTATTAATAATTGGGGAAAATATAAGGCTATAAAAATGTCATAGGTGGTGAGATTGGGCTTTTATGCAATCTATTGATCTTGTTTTATTTTTGGCTGAAACACCTTAACCTTAGCACAATTTTTTTTTTTTTTTTTTTTTTTTTAGAAACTTGATTCCGCTGGTAGAGATTCTTTGTAAGTCATTAGAAATACTGCGAATTATCTATTACTTAAAGAAGCACTAAACTTAACATGACAGACTTTAAGCAAAGCACTCATATTATATGCCCCGTTCAGGTCCTACAGTGGAATCTCTGTTCCCTAAAGTGTGTCTTTAAGGACGGAGCATCCAACTGCATCTTATGGTGAATCACAATGAAGGGTTCTGACAGCGCCAAAAGTTCTAGAGCCCAGCTGGATGACTTACAGAGCTCTTCCACCAAACTTAGAAGATAAACAAGAAATCATGATGCCAAGAACCATTGGGAATTCTCAATTTAATTACCACTGTTTTGTTTTTTTTTTTTTCACCCAATGTTGCTGAGAAGCAAAAATTCTGAATTTGAATACATGGGAGAAACATGGTGCAGCAAACAACTTGCCAAGATTTGTGGGCACTGTTAAGGGTTTGGAGTCTTATGCTGATCAAAATGAGAGTAGTGGAGCAGGTAACAGCAAAGGATGAGTTCTGAAGTTAGAACACCAGCTTCCAAGGTGGTTCACTGGGACTCAGTTCTTAAGGGGAATGGTGCTCAAGATTCCCACTGGACAAATCTATAATATCCTGGTCCAGAGAGAATGGTCAGGCAGATTGGGCAGTGACAGCAGATCTAGATTTGATTTAAGAACATTGACAAAAGATAACTTTTTACTCAATTTGTCCTTTAAACTCAACATCAATGACACACATGCCATTTTACGATAAGGTTCACATATCCTTGCCTTCACTTACGTGAGAGACTAGGGTGAATTACTTGTGTAGGCTGTACATTAATTGCAATATTTCTGCCTGTTAAAAGTTGGTCTTCGGAGCAGTTCTTTTATTTCTCTTTAGCATGAAATGCTTCAAACTAATTTGATATCTTCCCAGATATATAAATACACAGAAAATCTCAACAATAGCAATTTGGCACGACTGTTATGGACAAGGATTATCTGTTGTTCAATATGCTGTTCAATATGTTGCAGAAAATATTGCAGTGGATTTCAATAATATTTCCCTTCTTGTGCTGGTAACATTAGTTTTCTTGTTCTCTTCTGCAAATTCCTTATTTAAACTGGTATTTAGTTTGTGAATTAGTCAAGTCCAGCATAATGGAAAATGTCCCAGTGAATAGGGGTCTAATATTCTCAGGAAAGGTTGTGTTCAGACATAGGATTTATTTCTGGTCATGGCATAAACAGGCCATTATTTTTACCCTCTACTCTTTTATGCATAACCTTTCAATAATTCTGTCATATAATTAGAAAGTAGTAAAATCTTTCTTTCCATCATTTTATTATACAAATTTTCAAACACATAAAAGTGAAGGAATTTTACAATATCCATGAACACACCAACTGGGTTTTATAATTATTATTTTACAATGTTTGCTTTATCATGTCTATTTTATCCATCCTTTAGTCCACTTTGGCTTGTTTACGCATCACAAATAAATTGCAGACATCAGTATACTTTACCATTCAACATTTTAGCAAGTAGCTCATGGACATCTTGTTAAAATGTGTTTCTTTCCATAAACTCTGTTTCTTTAGCAATTTATCACTTACAAAAAATCATTTTAATTGTTTCTTTTGTACTTATATTTTCCCTTCAGAATATTGTTCTCAAATCTTCAGAGAATTTTAGGCTAGTTTTTAGTTATTTGGTATAAAAAATAATATATGACATGATTCCCAATGTACATATGAACTCATGCTTGTAAATGAGGTTTTTTTTTTTTTTTTTTAGGGTTTTCTTAGATACTGCAAACAAAGGATAGACCATGACCCTTTAAAGTCTGACTTCTTAGCATTCTCTATGAGGATTCCCGTTTCAATTCTTTTTTACTTTGATCTCCAAACTAAACAGAACTTCCCTATCTCCTCTCCACAAAGTTACCTGCACCTTACAAAGGGTAGGGTGGTTTACTTTTTATTTATATTTTACTCTTGCTATCAGCTTTTTAGGAGAGGTAAAATATAAATTAGACCTATTATAATTGAAAACTGGAATGATACATGTTCAGTGAATAATATTTATTGGTATGTTTGAGATGTGTCCATTTTATAGTAAGAAATGTTTGATTTCCTCCTAAGTGCATTATATAAAACAGTAGTACCAACATTCATCATATTTTCTTAAAGGAAAAGGTATGTTGATATGCTTTATACTCTTCAAGTAATCTATACTATATGTTTTGCTTCAGATAATACAAACATTGATCCAAGTATAAGTTTAAGCTAAAAGTTTATTTAGCTTCAAACATTCACCAAAAACTGCAAATGGATTAGAATACTTTTTATTTTAAATCTCAAAAGGTGTTATTTACATATATCATAGTAATGTTTACTTAGAGTAGTCTCTCAAGTCAATAGAAATAAAAGCAAAACTAAACAAATGGAACCTAATCAAACTTAAGCTTTTGCACAGCAAAGGAAATCATAAACAAAATGGAAGGATAAATCTACAGATTGGGAGAAAGATTTGCAAACAATGCAAACAACAAGGGATTAATTTCCAGAATATACAAACAGTTCATACAACTCAATAATAACAACAACAAAAAGGCAAACAAACAACTCAAAAAAAAAATGGGCAAAAGACCTAAATAGACATTTCTCCAAAGAAGACATACAGATGCCCAGTAGGCACATGAAAAGATGATCAACATTGCTAATTATTAGAGAAATGTAAATGAAAACTGCAATGAGGTATCACCTCACACTAGTCAGAATGGCCATCATTAAAAAGTCAATAAATTGTAGAGAGAGTGTGGAGAAAAGAATCCTCCTACACTGTTGGTGGGAAGATAAATTGGTGCAGCCACTATGGAAAACACTATGGAGGTTCCTTAAGAAAACTAAAAATAGACTTACCATATGATCCTGCAATCCCACTCCTGGGCCTATATCTGGAGAGAACTTTAATTCAAAAAGATACATGCACCCCAATATTCACAGCTGCATTATTTACAATAGCCAAGACATGGAAGCAACTGAGTGTCTTTGACAGATAAATAGATTAAAGAAGATGTGAAATACACACACAATGGAATACTACTCAGTCATAAAAAGGATGGAATGATGCCCTTTGCAGCATCATGGATGGGCCTGGAGATTGTCATACTAAGTGAAGTAAGTTGGACAAAGAAAGACAAATATGATATAATATCACTGATATGTGGAAACTAAAAAATGATACAAATAAACTTATTTACAAAGGAGAAACAGATTTAAAGACATAGGGGAAAAAAAAAAAACCTATAGTTACCAAAGGGGAAAAAATGAGAAGTATAAATTAGGAGTTTGGGATTAGCAATATAAACTATTATACATAAAATAGATAAACAACAATGTCCTACTGCTGTAAAGTACAGGGAACCTTTTTCAACATCTTGTAAAAAACTATAATGGAAAAGAATCTGGAAAAAAATATACATATACATATGAATCACTTTGCTGTACATCAGAAAATAACACAACATTGAAAATCAACTATACGTCAATAAAAAGTATCATTTAATAAAGTATCTCTAAAAACTGACATGAATCAAAAATATATATTCATATAGTTACACATGTTTATAAAATGTTTTTAACAGAGCAAAAACAAAGCATTGTAGTTTGAATAGTATTTAATCTTAAAGAATAAAAATATTCTCTTTAATTTTGTCAATATTTCATTTTGTGTTATTACCTATATATTTTCTAGTTCTTTGTTTCTATATCATATAATGGATCAAATAAGTGTTGGAGACAAATTTAGTAGATATAAAATAAAGCAAGGTATTTAAGCCTATGTTGGACAATTACTTACCTTGTAATTCTTTTCCATACAAACTGTAAAGTTACCAACCAATAATTTGCAAAGTAAAAAATAAATTATGTATATACAAAGTTGATGTTCTAGAAAAGACTTAATCCTGTATCTTCTATGTTATATCAATATTATTCTGAGAGAAATTATTTAATAAGACCCAGAATGATCATATATTATTTAAAAATACGATTTAAGAAAAATTTAAATAATTACCATTACTTCCATACTACAAAAAAAAAAAAAAAGCAAAATACAATCAATCTTGCTTGCCCACCTGCCAAACATATGGGAACATACGAAAATCTAAATCAAATTATAAAAGTTAATCCTTATTATGCATATTTTTAAATCTCTAAAAGAACATTCATTCCTGGTGGGAAAATCCATAGTAAGTAAGTCAATTTCAACCATTAGTTTCACAGATTTGCTTAAACTGCCAAAAAACTCTATCCTCTCATGGGCTCAAACACATTCTGATTTTCAATCAAGGTTGGGCTGTAAAATTGGTATTAGTCTCGGTCTGCAAAGATATTTCTATTTCTGTTCATTTCAACGTTGACATTAGGAGTATTCGTGCCAGATTTTCTTCGTTTAGACCTGGAGTTGACTCACATACATTACGGATGTAGGCAGGGAACAAATGAGGGAAGCAGGTGATTGTAACAGCAAGGAGATGGGGTAATCTCCACACAATAGCAGACTCAAGAGCCTTGTTGAGTCTGTGTTGCAAACGTGAGTAAAAGTTGGAGGAACAAGTTAAAACAAAGAAACATATCCTTTCAGAAGGAACAGCACCCTCCGATTATATAATGTGGTGATGCTAATTCAGTGTTTTTACACTTAAGTCAGAAATCTAGTTTTTATGAAATAGGATGAGAAATTTCCCAACTTTCAACTGTAGCAACTAATTAAATTTTACAATACAGAATAAAAAAACCATCAACAACAAACACCAATGGTCAATCAAAATCCATCTGCCTGATGGAAGAAATTCGAGGACCAGCAGTGCTTGGCTTCTTGTTCAAAATAACTCAGAAATCCTTCTTCTTCTTGATCCCTGGAGTTTTCTAAGTGCAACTATTCTGCTAAGGAATGAAGTGTACTTAGGTACCCTATTTCTTGAGGATGCTCATTAGAAAGAGCTATAAGTACACGAATGGACAACTCTTTTGGTACTGTCTTCAGACTAAATCAAGTTGAGGTCAGAGAACTTCAGCCCGCTTGATGACGTACAGGAGACACTGCTGGTGGCTCCACTCTCACTGCTGCTGGACTGACATGCCCTCTTCACTTCTCTAAATCCTTGGAGATGCTTCCACACTGATCTTGGGTGACATCAGCTCTTTTGTTAAGACACACTCAGCAGATAGCCCAAAGGAAGAAGCCAGGCACACGGCATGCTGATAAATAAAAATGAAGTAGACTTAGATTTTTGTCAAACTGAATTGAGTTAAAATGTTTTCCTACAGAGTAGATAGCAAAACAGTTAAGCCCCTACAGTGACTTCCTCTGACTTTATGTTGTTTGACAGGAGTAATTTGTTGTGGATTTCAGGAGAGCGATACAGCCTTCATTCATACAAGATTCCCCCTATGTAGAGACACAACTCATGTGGGTCATTTTGGTTCACACTGCATGTTATGGGCTAGTTTGTGTGAACTGTTTTTTGGAGAGAACAGAAAATATTATACAAACTATCTCCTTCTCTGCCACTATTTAGAATATATTATACTCTGGAAGGTTGTGATACTTGTTCAGCAGCATTTATGTGTTTTATCTACATTAAGTATTTACTACAAGACATAAATATCTTCTAATGTCAATAGATATTGAAGATATACAGTAACTTTGCTTTTCCAGGTGCTAAGTACTCCCAATCACACTACGAGAACCACCCATCATTGCAAAGGTTTGTTTGATAAAATGTGCTTCAAAGTTTGAAAATTGCTGATGGAATTTTTTTTCGGGTCTTCTGGCTTCTTCGCTTTTTGATTTATTTAGTGTAATAAGGAGCATGTTGGTGATAATCTTTCTGGTATACTTCCTTCATGGCCTGAGAAATCAAACACTCCCAATGGAGTAAATCCCAGACCACGAGTCTCCATGAGAAGTGTTCTCAGAAAAGGAATCCACTACTCATTTGACCCTACAGCATGGTGTGGTTTTATGCCCTTAAGTCATCTGATGGGACTAGGTGCTGAGGCTACTAACCAAGGGATCCACACACTAACCAGTCCTCAGCTATTTCCCTGAACATACGTCTCTCAGAGGGAACGCATTTTCTGAGGTCTAAAATGCTCTGTTAGTTTCTGAATAGCTGCATTAAAACCTCTATTTTCTCCTGTTCCTTTGAACATGGAAAATACATCCTGGATGTCAGGCCTCCTGAAGGGTGACTTTTTGTAAGGCAACTGCAGAATCAAATGCAGTTACAAGCAGTTTTAAACATCTCCACTTAGATCATATTAGAACAACCTTCAATCCCATCTTGGACCAAAAGGAGTTAAATCCACAGAAAGGTTAAACGGTCATTTAAAATTACACGTGGTAACTGATACAGGCAAATCCGCACGAGTCTCCTCAAATTAATACCAAGTGTCTGCTTCAGATAACTTTGTGTAATACCATTCTTTACGACATTATATTTAAATCATTTTTATTAACACGCTTCTAAATGGAACATCATAATAGTAGTTACTCCTCATCTCGAAATTTTTATGAATACTCCATTACGTACATAAATTTTCCTGTACCTCAGTGAGATGCAAGGTGTATTGTAGCACATTCTTTTCCTGACGAGCAGCTGAAGAAAATGTGTTAAGGCTACAGCTGAATCCACAGTTTTTCAGAGTTCATATGTGAAGATATACTCATTGCTACCTGACCATGGAAGACCTATGAGAAAAGTGATTCCAAGCAAAACTGATCAAAGACTTATATTTTAGGAATTTTACCAGTTTCTTCATTAAAAGAATTAGAAATTAAAATCAGGACCACAAGTAAGCTTGTGTGTAGTGTATGTTATATAAATAAGTCTAGACTCTCTGAGGGAAGAAATTGAGTCAACTCTGCTGATCGGATGCCCCATCCAGGACTGAATGAAGGACGTCTTCATTCAGCTTCCAGAGAGTGGCTGGCTGCCTTGCCCGAGGTCATGGCTCCTTCCCACGGGCTGCAGTGTCCATGACTGCCCTCTGCATAGGAAGGTCCATCCTTATTGCCTTCAGAGATCTAACCTTCTCAGAGGCTGCTTTCCAGTGGTCCTCATCTCCAGCACCGCTCTGTTCCAAGAACCAAGCCCCAGAGGAGGCACACAGTGGACGTCGAGTAAGTAGCTCCGGAATGAAGTATATTGAATTTAACCCATACATGGAGTGAACCTCACTTTCAATGTTCTTCAAAGACTTCAGATAGATAACACCATCTGATGTGGCAGGATTCATTTTCATCAATATATTTCTACTCTTCATTCTTTTGAAGGTGTAGCTAAAGAAAGACTGATCCCCTGACTAGAGTAAAGTGGAAAAGTTTCAGGACCTCAGTCACACTGAGGAATAAACCAATTAAAGGTAAAGATATGGTTAACTCTCATTCTAATTACCATTAGAACTTAAGATCGAGTTATACTTATTTAAAAAAAAAAAGAGTGATCTTTCATGCAAATTATTTCAGATTTGAACCCCGTGTATCTCAACACTCATTCATCGTCTGGTAGTGAAATTTTAAAGTTTTTGAAGTGATGGCCAGCTTTAATCAATCACAATAACTTTGTGAAATTAAAACTTGTTTTTTTTGTTGTTGTTATTGTTGCTGTTTTCTAAAACAGCTTACATTTGAGGTTGAACATTTATTTCGGGCTATTATTGATGTTTCACAAAACTTCCTGTTCTGGAGCAAAATTTTTCTGAAAGTAAAATATGAACCTCCAGGTGTAACATCTGTTACCCTGAATATAATAACATTCTCATTCAGCGAGAGCAGCTGCAGCAGCTGCCGGTTCTCTCTGGAGGAAACCAGCCTGGGAAAAGAAAGGCCCTGTAGAATTATCACGGGCGAACGCTGAGCAGAAACATTAACCTGCTCAATGACTTTGTGCCAATGTGGCAAAAGTTCAACTTTTACTTAGCTTTTTGGTATTTACAGATGTCTTAACGTAATGCGTTTTCTGATTACACGTTAAAATAATATACCTGAAAATATTATATTCATGAGATGTGTGCATGTGCCTAATTGTATTTTTCTTGTTGCCCTTACATTGCACAGAGTCACTCCAAAAATTGCTTTATGCCCCCCTCTTTCAGATACAGAGAATAACATGCAAAGTTGTATTAACAATACTACAAAACGCAACATATTTGCAATGTGAACTTGGAAGAACTCCTGGGTGCTCTGTGTGTTGTGGGTTCTGCATGGAGCTTTAATTTAAAGCCTGGTAGCTTGGGGTAGAGACTTCTGATATTTTTACATCCAATTCTCTTTTTCTTCAAGGTGAATGAGGGGATTATGCTCTCATGCTCTTTGTAATTAGGTAGAGACCCGTGACTACTTCTTAGGTAATGTGTTTTGAGCAGAAGTAACATGTATCACTTCCAGGACAAAGCATTTAATTGATGGCTTCAGACCCTGCAGTGCTCCTTTTCCTGCTGTGTTGACCGGAGACACCACAAAATGCAGATAGCGCAGCAGCAGAATGGCAAAGTGCCCACTAACCCAAAATTCTGAGAAGCCACATGGAGGCTAAGTATCCTGGGAAGACCTCCAGACACAAAAGCCTTTGACAAGTGAGAAATTAATCTTTGATGTGTTAAATTAGTGAAATTTTGTAATTGCGTGTTACCACATCATAACCTATCCTATTCTTTTGCATTGAGCTAAAATATATTAGCCAAATGTTATTTAAATTTCAGAAGAATATGGGCTTAACTGTATGATTTTTTGAAATATTCATGATTTAATAGGCAACCCAAAGACACCCTTCCTAAGAATAAGATAGTTTTGTTTTGAAAACACCAAAATCATGGTAATTGCCCCTGATAGATCAAGTTAATCTTGATCAATGTTGCTTCTATCAAACTGTATGGTTATTTTGTGTGTTAAAAGTCAACTTTACAGCATGAAAAAATTTAATAAGGATTTCCTTTTAACTTTTCTCTTCAAATATTATAGATACACACGTTTTCCTAATTATGCATATAATACTTCTGGCTTATCTGTTCCTATTTCTCGTTTATTCTGTTGATACTGACAATTAATATATCCCAATGCCATCATTATGCCAGTGTTCATAATCTGATTATTTTGAAAGTTTTGTAGAGAGATAACTAAACAGAAAATATTATCAAATTCTACATATAATCAAGCTTAAGGAGATTTCATGACCACTTTTGTGTTATTTCCTGTACTCTGCATTTAATATTTTCCCAGTCAGATTCAAGTACCTCTTCTTGCTAATTTTATTCCCTGGAAAAATGTTCTTTTATCTTATTCTCAGGAGTTTTTTCTGTTTTCCAATTTTTTTAATGATTGCATTTATTCTCATTTTGTATGTTGAAAATTCCAGTTGAACTTTTGCTTACAAATAAATAGAAACAAACAAACAAAAAAAAACAAACAAAAAAACTTAATTGAACTGAGATTAGAATAAACTGCTTCTGGGCAGGAATAGATGCTTTGTTTCTTTCCCCCCAAATACATGAATGTGGTTAATAAGACAGAAATGAAAGCCGTATATTATTAAAAATATAAAATTAAGAGGAAAAACTGATATAGTCACTATCAACACAATGATGGATTTTTGATATTACAAACTGGGACTCATGTTCTGAAGACTCCTTTAAAGTTTGTAAAATTATTTCTATAAAATGTATTGAAATTACATAAAAATAAAACAAAACATGAATTTAACAAGTTATCTTAATTATAAAAAATAAGGTAACATAACTAAGATTATCACAGAAAGTCTAGTATTTATTCTAACAGTGTATCAGGCATATATCTGGCATATTATAGAAAAATCATTAAATAGAGGTAAATCATATGATAATTCCCTAGCAATAATGCATCTGTACTAATAAGTAATACATTGTGGTTATGCTCAGATGGGATAATTAGCAGTGAATGTGATCTGGAGACCTGCGGTGGTAGGTAGTCAGATTGGTCTTCATTGCTGAAGTAGTAAATGGTCAGGACTGAATTTCTTAAACCATTTGAAACAGCATGAGTCTGCTGAGTTAAGATATGATTTCGGTAGTATTAGATTTGGCTTGAAATTCAAAGGTCACCTGAGCCGTCTGCCAATCATTTCTTTTTCTAAAGGATTTCTGAGAGAGCTATCATAATAAGGATCTATAACATGATGGGGGAAAATACTGTCTTACTGTTAGGTGGACCAGCTCCTGGTTCTCAGATGCAGGGTTCTGGCAAGGTTTCAGCAAATCTGTAGCGCAAGCCGGCAGGCAAACAGGAGTTGACGCTTTAGCCTTGAGGCAGGCGTTCTTCCTTTCCGTGAAACCTCAGTTTTTGCTCTTAAGACCTTCAGCTGATCGGATGAGGCCCATCCACATTATGAAGGTAGCGTTCTTTACTTAGAGTCACCTGAATTAGCTGATATCCTTCACAGTAACATCTAGATTAGTGTTAGACTGACTAACTGGATAGTATGCCTTAGCCAAGTCAACATATAAAACTAATCATTTTATCTTCCTCTAATACAAAAGTCTAAACCTTGGTAACTTACCACTGTTGGGTTAGAAACTTGGTGTAAGGACCTGAAGCAGGTGTTAGTTTAACTAAGAGTCTTTACGAAGAAGAGGTCAATATTAAGCAGCTTCTGGGCTGCAACTAAAGCAAGGGTGAAGGAGAATTTCAGAGACAACTGTAAACATAGACACAATTTTTTGCAAGCCTGAGCTACTGTCTATTCACAAAAGTGACACGACTTAAACTTTGCCATTGACCAAACAGATGGCAACACGTCTGGCCCTAGAGAGAAGGGAGGATGGGATGGACAGAGTAAAAGTTTTTTCTTTTGTCTCCGGAGACCTTGGGTAAATCCACTTAAAAAAATGGCAGCTTGGGCAGATGTTACTGGGGCACTGTGCAAATCTCAGCAGTACTCACTCATCATTCCTGAGCATGCCAGAAGCTTCCTACCAGGGAAGTGCCAGGCAGCTGACACCACTGGAAACAGGTCTCAAGTGATGGTGGGTGAAGCTCGGGGCGGGTCACATACTTCAGCTCCTTATCTCTGCGTGGGCTGACTCTGTGGGGTTTTCTGCCCACTGTCTTAGCGTTTTCCAGTGGGATTGAGACCCACTCATCCACAGTGAGAAGCAACTCATCACACAGTCTGCAGAGCTTTTCTTTCTTTTGTGTACCTCTTCCTTTTTCTCCTGCTGGTGTTTTCTGGGATTACCTCCCAAATAAACCTCTTGCAGTGGAATCCTTGATTCAGACTCTGCTTAAGGGAGAGGGCATGCACGGGCTCTATTATCTGAAACAAATGCATGTGAAATTCTTCACATCATCTTAGTAAAAGCTTTGAGAAATGGTATCATAAAACCCCTCATGACCCCTATATTTGGCATATGCTTAATTTATTTAACTACATAATACTTTTTTTATATTACTAGCCTTACCAACTAGAAGTCTATTAAACTTTGAGAAATGCTGACCTAGAGAAAAATTGAGTGTATTTATCCGTAAGCCTTAAGTGATGTGATTATTAATTTCTTTATTAAAAAGATATATTTGTAGCACTCTTCCTAATTACTTAATGCAATTTTCAAAATTGTCTAGACCTTCTGGATTGATGAACGTATTTATATATAATGTTTATGTCGTGAAAGTATTTCTAGGCAAGACACAACATGCAGAAGCCCAACAATTAAGAATACAATATATATTTTAATACATAAACATGAAAAAAAATTCGGCGTGAAAAAAAATACTGTAATAAACCCAAAGACAAATTGGAAATGAATATTCAAAAGTCATACCTCAAAGACATAATTTCCTTTATATAAAAACTCTATATTAAATCTGTAGGAAGAAAAGGTCAATACCAAAAAAATAAGATGGACAAAGGATATGACAGACGATTAATAGGAAAGAAATATTTTTAAAATATAAAAAAGATGCTCAACTCTATCTTCTGACAACTTCATATGCACAAACCATCACCATTTTTTTTCCCTGTGTGACATTTTCTCCTATGTGGATGGTCGAAGCTCAGTAACTTGATATACAATAATATAACTATGTTTCTTCAGAACAACCCCCTTGGAAGGTAAATTAATAATATTAGTAAAATTCCACTTCTAGTATTGTATTTACAAATAAACCCACTTGTGCAAAAAGTTCTACTTATGTGAATAGTCATTGAACATGAATAGAAGGCTTGGTAAGGTATAATAATTCCACATTTGAACATTATGCTATCATTACAAATGATGAAATAGGAGTTTAAAACTGTGATGATTATATGCAAGAGATTGGTACCAATCACTGCTTCTTGGAAGAAGAACTAGGAGATTGGAAAGGGGTGAAAAGGAAACATCTTTTTTATTCTATATCCATTGGACCATTCGAAATTTTGTTCCCATATGTATACATTATTTTAGGGTAAAAAAAGTTCATGTTTGCAATGTCATTTTTCATGTTGATTCAGCTGTCTGAGAAAAAACTGTTTAGAAACAGAGAAATGTGTTTCTCTTTTGGTTTTCTTTTACCTTTTTTTAGTAGCTATATTTCCTCGACCCCATTTGAATATATCAGATATACAAGGAGAAGGCGGGCAGAGTAAGCAATGTGAAAACCACATGGCTATATTTTACCCTGAGTTAGAATTACTCAGGGAACTGGCATGTTTTGAAAGCCAACTAGAACCAGGCACCAGGCCCTGTGCTGGGTAGGAAGAGATTTAGAGATAACAGACCCGGACTCTGCCTTCAAGATCTCAAGGTCAATAGGTGACTCTCGAGTATGTAGAGGATTCCGGAAATTAACTGACTTTCCATATTCTTTAAATTCAGTGGTACACCTTACATTGAGCTCTTTCTACATGAGAGAGACTATATTAAGTGCTGTGAATACAGCAGTCTATGAAAGGTACAGACTAAAATTTATTTCTCCGACAGGAATCCTTGTAACAAATGACTTGGCATTAGCAGATTTCCAAGTTTCGCTTTCTGTCTTTTAGCTGGGGAGCTTGTTCCCAAGTGAGCTGCAAATTTAGAAACTATCTTTGAAGCAGATATCTTTAACAAGAGGGAGTTCCAGAACTTCTTTCTAAAATTGTTTGTATTTCGATCAGAACAAATTTTTTCACAACAAAAATAGAACACATTTTAGAAGAGAAAGTTAAAGCCTTTCAATTCCACGGACCATCCCTTTGTCTTTTGTTTCTCCCTAACATTGCCATAATCTACGCCTCATTTCCTTTCTCTACAGCACCTTTCATTGCTTTGTTTCCTTTTCTTTTCTTCTCTTCTCTTTTTTCTTTTCTCTTTTCTTTCCTTTCCTTTTTTCTTTTCTCTTTTCTTTTCTTTTCTTTTTTCTTTTCTTCCATCTTTGCACTCTCACCAAGGGCTGCATAAAAGAAGGGTCATGGCATGTAATATTTTGCACCTGAATTTTGAATTTTTCTTCTCACTGTTCATTGAACATGGTTGATGGTGACCGAATCCAGTGGACTTAAGTCTGGTTACACTGTTTCTACTCTTTTCTTCTTGTTCCTACAGAGTGGACTCCAACAGCTCTCATGACACTTTGCTACGTGGGACTCAGATTTTTTGCATGACTCTGTTTCTCCTCAGAGCTTCAGGCTGACAACTGTGAATACTTTTCCCAGGCTGCCTCTTACTAGGCAGCATTTCTTGAAAACCAGAAATGAACATAGGCGGCATTTACTGGAAATTTCTATGAGACTACAGAACTTCTAATCTAGTTTCTATATTGCATTTTTTTACTGGCCTTTTGGACAATATATTAAAATATTTACATATTTTATGTCTCCAATAAAACACCTTGCTTGTATGTTGGCTCCATAATATATTTGCTTTTTGGAGGATTTTTTTTGTGCAAAATACATTTGGCCTTCAATAAAGTTATAAAAACTGTTAACAGTTTTTTAAAAGTACATTGGTATCTATTTTGCTGTCATGCATCCTGTTTTTATTAATAAAATAAGAAAACAAAGATATAGTTCTTCTGTCCTTCCTCTTTGTAGTTTTCTAAACTAAGTATAGTAGCCTAATGAGGTATAAAGATATTCAAACTTGAGATTATTGACAGTAAGGTTATTAAATGTTTTACCTGGACATATTTCCAATTTTAACAATTCTACCAATTTTGAGCAACTAGAAGAGGAAGTTACCAATCACTAAGCTATATTGCCTATGTTTGTGTTAAAGACAAGTGCAAACAATGGAAATGTTAAAAATACAAAGGAATGCTGAAACTATTATTTGAAATCATTGTGGGTGCCACTAAAAAAGGTATGCAGAGCACTGGTGTGAATGAAATGCCTCAGCGGGCAATGCTAAGTGCCAGACAGGAAGCTTCCCCAGACTGTGGAAAGTTAAGAAGCAGATTTGGAAGAGTAAGCAAAGACGAGTCAAGATGGAAAATAATGGAGCAAATTCACTGTGTCAAACTGAATAGAATATTTCAGCTAACAACACTGTATTTCTCAAATCTATTCCTAGCAGACAGAAGACAAGAGAAAATTGGCTTTCTAAAGTGACAGGGGAGAATTGTGTCTTGTGAATAAGAGAAAGGACTTTTGTTAAGCAGTGTGTTTGCTACCATCAGAACAGAGACATTCTGGAGCCGTATTTCTTTCTATATGTTACTGCCCAGTCATTAGTACCACATGTAATCAGCGTTGGCTACAGTGACGCAGCCTGACCCTCAGCTGACCTTTCAGAAGATATAAACAATTCAGGTGGTGGCCACTTACACCCAGGAAGTGTCTCTGCTGTTCTCTGGATGAGATAAGGAAGTAGAAACAATGGGTTTCATCCTTGACAGTAAACCTGCTAGGTGATTTAATAGGCTGGCCTGTTCCTCAAAAAGGAACAGGCCTGTTCCTATCCAAGCATCATCATCCCAGAAATTTCCAATGTCAAGTGAAAGGGAGAAGAAGATGGAGTTTATGCGACCATGAACTTGTCTGATAACTTAGTGATGTAAATGTTAAAACACAGATGTCCCGGCCTGTTCCTGCAGAAAGGGGAAGGGGGTAGTAGCCTCGATTCTAGTCTTGCATGAAGGAAAGAATTCAAACAGGAGACTGAAAGCGTGGTGTAAACAAAGGGTTCATTAGCAAAGCGAAAGTACACCTCCCAGGGCTGAAGGCGGGCGGATCCAAGAGGGGAAAAGCAATGACTCCCCCAGTCCCTGCTTCTTTTGTGCGGTTCCCTAGGGGCTGTCTTCAGCTAATCTGACAGCTGACATCGTTTGAGTGGCACCTGTAGGTTACACAACCTTTCCTTATTGGGCACGTCCTTCCCCACATCGGACACATTAAAGCCCACAGCGGGGCTTAAACCGCAATGCTAATTACATTATAATGAGCAGGGGGTCATGGCAGGTCGGGTCCCTCTCTGCTGCGCACTCACATTGTCTGGTTCTGACCGGCTTCTTTGTTGGCACTCATTCAGAGAAAGCAAAGCTCTCTGGGCCTCTTGGTCTGAGGGCAGGTGTGCTGTTATCTTCTGGCTTGTTCCCTCCGCTCCCCACGCCCCTTGCCTGGCCCCTTCCTGTCCCGACAGGCCCACCTGCAGGAACGCTGCGTGTGCACGTGTGGGTGGGGCCTAAGGGTTACCTCCGGAAAGGCTCTCAGGGTGATCGCTAGTTGCAGTGTGAAGACCACGGAGACTAGAGCTGGAGGGCTGTCTTCACTTAAATACTCCCCGGGAAGCGGAGGCCGCAGCAGATTGTGCGGGAGGGGATTGTGACACCAGAGGCAGGGATACACGTCACAGAGAAAGTTCAAACATCAAGGAAATGAAAATCTTTAAAAACATATGTAAAGGTGAATTCGCACTGTCAAAATAGAAAGTTAAATTTACAGAAAACTTCTTATCAACAACAATACATTCCTTAAGACCGTGCTGAGGCAGAGCAACTGACAACTTAACAATTCTGTACTGGCTAAAATTCATTACAGATTCAGGAAAAATAAAGACAGTTTTAGATAGAGACTAAGAGTTCATGTTTCACAGATCATCTCTAAAATATTTTTAAAGGGGAGTATTTTAGCAAAAGAAAAGGGGAATACAGATAAATAAAATAGGTTGTTAAAGAGAGAACAACAACAAAAATTTGTGGTGAGTAAATAATAAATATATTACTGCATGTAATTCAATATAGAGCATCAGAAAAGACATTTTTGTTGCCATTTTCAGCAACATGGATAAACTTAGAGATTATCATGCTAAGTGAAGAAAGACAAACATCGTATGACATCACTTTCATGTGGAGTCTAAAAATATGATGCAAATGAACTTATTTACAAAACAGAAACAGACTCCTAGATATAGAAAACAAACTTATAGCTACCAAAGAGGAAAGAAGAGAGAGACATTACGAGTTTAGAATTAACATATATAAAATAAATAACCAGCAAGGGTCTACTGTATAGCACAGGGTACTACGTTCAATATCTCATAATAACCTAGAATGGAAAAGAATCTGGAAAATAATGGATTTATATATATGTATGACTGAATACTATGTTGTACACCTGAAACTAAAATAACTTTGTAAATCAGCTATACTTCAATTTAAAAAAAAAAAAAGAAAGAAAGGAAAAAATCTTTCTCCTGTATAAACATCTGGAACAAAATTTTCACATGACAAAAACAAAGAGAAGGGAGTTGGGAAAGGTGACAGTAAGCTGTTCAGTGAGGAGTTAAAATAGGAGTTAAAAAGTTTTTACCACGTTCAAGAAGAGAAGCATTCTAAATAGCTGAAGTTACTTGTCTTTAAAATGCATGCTATGTTGAATGATAAAAGGACAGTGGCATTTTCTTCAAATTCTCCTGTCCTTTCCACTCACCAGTCTGTCCCTTCTTGTTGCTCAGAATTAAGTTCAAAGTAGAAGCTCCTTTGTGGTTTCCTGTATATTCTAGCATTGAAAACAATCAACAAAGGAAGCCAGAAATTTATCGAACAATTAGAACATGTGAAGTATTGGATTGGACTTGTTCTGTTAGGAGGATGGCGCTTCCTTAGCGTTTTAGTATGGAGTATCTAGCTATCTCGGTCAGAGTTTAAGGAATCAGGGCACCCACCGCTCCATCTGCATCTGGTCCTGCCCACCAGGTCCTGTTGGTGGCTCTATCCCAAGGCTGACGTCTAAGAACAAGACTTTAGTCTCCAGTATGGTTAGCAGCCTCTTCTGCTTTCTGTTTAGAAATGCATATTTACTTAAAATATTGTGAGTTGGCAGAGTCAGTGGTTTAGAACAGCTGGCCTGAGCTGCACACATCCATGTGTAATTCTGACTACCTTTGCGCCTACCTGCTGGTGGGACAAGTGGGGAGGAGAGAATGAACAGCGAAGAGACTAAAGAAGATGGGGAGGCACTGTCCACAGAAGGAGTCTTCTCTCAATTGGCTCTGAAATAATGACGGTTCACGATAGATACCTCGTGGAAAATGTCCGCTTTTTCTGAAAAGATCATTTACTTTTTAATAAAAGTTTGATATCTTATTAGATACTAAATTCAGAAATATACTTATATTTCCAAAATAAAAGTACTGCTGCTCCTGGGAATACATAAAATTTAGGAAAATGTTGAGTCTAATAAGCCTATGGTTTCACCTGCTTTGGTGATACCGATATTAACGTGTGCTATTAGAGACAAAATACGGTTTCTTGGGATTTGTGGCTTTTCAAAGGTCCTCACGTATACTAAGGAATTACACTTTTGTCACAAGTGTATTTTAAATGTGTCCTTTACAGACTCCCAGAGGAAGCAGTCTTAGTTCTGTGTGGCTTATTCACGTGGCTTTTCCCTCCTGGCTTTTATAGATGCTTTTATTTTAATCCAAACTTCCGGAGACATTTCTGCAGTTAATCTAAATTATTAGAACTTTTTCTCCTGTGATATAAACACTTAGAAGGTAGCTTTTCATTTACTTGAATGTGCCCAGGTGGTTTTTCTTTGTAAATTATACCTCAGAGACAGTGCTAGGTGCTCCACCCAAAGTCTGAGCCCCAGAAGGAGAACAGTCTAGTTGTATACTGTTTCTTGCTTGGGCTCAGAGTGTTAGAGCAGGTAGAAGGTTAGATATGAGCAAAGGAGGACCCAGGACAAATGGCAGGAATGGGCAAGAAAGGAAGGATCCAGGCCAAATACAGAAAACCATACACCATGTAAACAAAGGGGGTCCTCGGGCAATCAGAGACAAGTAGGAACTTTAGGACTGATAAGAAATCACACATTTTTCGGGTAGCAAGTGTCCTGGAGGCTGACAAAGGTTAAAAACAGCTGGAATCTCCAGAGTCCAAAAGTAACCTCTTGGTCATTATGCCCTCATTTCAATAAAATTAGCTTTGTAGATTAGAAGTACCCATCATGCACTGAGGCCATGACACTTCTGATCCAGACTAAATAAGGACAAAAATCCCTCCTCCCTTTGGGAAGGTGGAGGGAGATAAAAAATAGTTGGGGACTATGACCCCAAACTCTTCCCTCCTCAGTGAATATTCCACCCATTCATTCTTAGAACCTGTGTAACCAACTTGCCAAAGAAACTCAGGGCAGCCGCTCACCTGAGCCTGCCCGCTCTCCCCTTGAGAGTGCACTGTCCAACTCTTAACAGATCTCCAGTTTGCTTTCTTAACATCCATGTCTCATCTCTGAATTCTTTCTGTGATGAGACAAGAACCTAATCACTGGCCATCAAGAGTAGATCAGGAGTTGTTAACCACAGAGAAGACTGAGTAACACGTGCCTGAATCTCAATTCTGTGAAAATTAAATTCTAGCAGCTATTGTCTTAAGAGGCTTCACTGAATTTTGGTTTCCCTTTATTTACCACTGAATTATCTTGATCGAGTTTAAAAATCTTTATTCAAACCTTCACTTTATATCTTTAGATTAATATGGTCAGAAGTGAGTGAGTCTTGGCTCTGTGGAAATTCCATGAGCGCTCAAGTAGATCCTGGTGGGATGCAGGTAAAATCGTGTCAGCTCAAGTTGACTCTGCGTTCCTGAGACAGGAAGAAAGGAGGCAGGGCACAGCCATTCAAGAAATGACACAGCCATTAACACCAAGATGGTGGAAGATTCAACTCCCAGTAGGCCTTGAGGCCCAAGATGGCAGGAGATTTGACTTCCAGTAGATCTTGACCTTCATTATTCGCTCACTGTAGTATATTAACATGGTAAATGACACTCTCACAGGCACCATGACATTTCTGAGGCTAAACATAAAAAGTCAAAAAGTGGGTAGTGGTCTAATTCTCTGGGAATGCTAGGCCCTTCCCCAAAAGCAGTTGGAATAATCTTCCCACTTGTTAGCATATGAAGCTATTGAACCCACAAACACTAACAACCCCTACACCTTGTGGCCTCTCTCCCCTCTGAGACAGCCCGCACTCTGTCTGTGTAGTATGTATCTCTATGAATAAATATACTTTTACTCAACTATCGCTCACTCTTGAATCCTTTCCTGCACAAAACCAAGGACCCATATTTGGGAGGACACATCCTAGGGACTCAACTGAGCCTGGGATGTGGCCGTCCTCACCGCCCACAATTTTTCTCCTGTATCACTCCTTCCTTACAGTCATCCTTTCTTCTTTATCTTATACCCCTTCCTGATCACACACAAAGATATTAGTCATATCCTGTTGACATCAATATGTTTAGTGCCTTTATTTATGGAATGACATGATCTATAATTCCTGTTTAATAACTTTAAAATGTTACTATGCAGTTAGGGAACGTGAAACGAGAGCGCCATGGCCATTTGCTGTGTGGAGAGAACTCAAGGTTTGCAGATAGATTGGAGCCAGATTTTTATCTCTGTACCCTTTATTAGATGTGTGACTTCTGTCAAGTAAAGTGACATTTCTGAGACGCATTTTCTTCATCTGTGAAGTAGATTCATAAAAATATCTCAGAGAGTTGTGAAGATTAGAATGGACAAAATACCTAGTACGTAGTGAGCGTTTAATACATGTTGGTTTCTTTGCTTTCCCCTTTTTGCATCTTTCCTCTTTAAATGGGATCAAAACGGGACTGTTTCTCTTTAAACGAAATATCTTTGAGCAGATACAACTTAAGATGAGCCCTGGAGAAGTATTTTATGACACAATATGTTGACTTTAGGACTCTTCTATCTTAGAAATTTTAGTTTTAAGCCTATTTCTTCCTTAATCCAGATCCCTCGTGGCCTCATGCTTCTTTCTTTTTCTTCTTTCTTCCTATTTAAACCAGTTCTTTGGAAGTAATCTGCAGATTTTGTTTACTCATCATTGAAAATGACTCATGTGATTGAATGCTCCCAGGAGAATATGCATTTTAATGGAACTCAAATTTTTCCAGTGAATGCTTGTTCCCTGGTAGTAAAATTTGGGGACACAGGTAATGGAGAGCAGATGAGAACCTATTTTCTTTTTAATTTGGACTGTCTGTGGGTATCACTCATATTAAACCACAAAAACCACTGTCCTTTATACCTTCCCCACACTGATTGAGATGGTGAACATATTACTCTGAAAAGAAAAAAAAAAATAGCACTGGTTGTGTGCATGCCCTCATGAAGCAGGAAACCCACATTGTAAGGCTTTGACTGATTTGGGAATTCAGCATTACAGAGACCCACTTATCCTAGAAGGGCACTTCCAGTTACTATCCTGAATCACTCGTATATCTTTAAGGAAGCTGAGTTGTCTCAAATTCTCTGTGACTTTAACCTCTGAGTCATCCTATTTCAAAATATTCTATCCTATATTCTAATTTATTTCAAGATTTCTTCATACTTTTTTCTTCTTATGTTTAACATTTAAGTCTGCCATCTGCTTAATTTGTTTTACTGTACAGAATTTAGCTGGAAGCACAGTGAAAATAAAGCGCTTATGGCGAGTAGCTTTTATTTGGCAAGTAATGAAAAAATAAGGTCGATGGGGCACATAGTTGAACATATTTAAACAGCAAATGGCAGAAGAGGGGGGTCGGGGCAACCTTTGCTGAAATGTGCTGAGGGCAGTATTTATGTGCATATCTGGGATAAGGTTTGTGAAGAAGGAAGAACAAAAGAAACAGAAAATAGTGGTCACTGCTCTCTTTTTGAAATGGAGGTAGAACTCATACCAACACGGCCAATGTACAGTCATGCATGTGAGGACAGGATTTTTAGGCGCAAATAACATTCCCCTGTGTGTTTCATGAATTACAAAGAGACGCTTCCACTAAGAATGTCTTTCCTCTCATGTCCAGGTTCATTGTTAGTCTGAGTGGGATGGGCTTGAGTCAATTCACTCTGATCCCACAAGGCTTTGCTCACTCCTGCTATGACTAAGTGGTACCTATGAAGGGGTCCGTGCCTGGTCTCCATATCTAGGCTGACTAGGTTTGAATTCCAACTCTGCCTTTTAATCGCTATGTAACTTTGTACGGATAACCTAAACGCCTCATGCTTCATGATTGTCACCTATAAAATAATGATGATGATAGTAGTTCCTATTGAGTAGTTCCTGGGACACAATTGTTGTGAACTACTTGTACAATGTATAAGAAACCACTCGGGCTGTTTACCTCTTTCTTTGCATGATGCTTCTATATTTGGATAAATTAACTTCTTTTTTTTTTTTTTTTTTTTTTTTAAGTAGAAAATTGTCTGTTCTGGTCACTGAGAAGTGGAGATGTATTTTGTGACTGGAGTAGATACAGAGGACATACCTCTTTAGTTAATTTTATTTTCTTGTAAGAGTTGAATGTATGACATTATTTGCCTCACAAGGAGGCCAATGAAGATGGCAGGTGAAATAATATGAGTGTGCTAGTCAGGACCAAAACACAGCTTAAGCTGGAGGGTTGGGATGGGAGGAAGAAATTCAGCAAGAGGATGGACCGTTTTGGTTGTTCAGGCCTGGGTGCTAGGCTCAGTTCTGGGGAGAGGAGTAAACTAGGGTGTGAGGAGAGGAAAGATAAAGTCAATTTCACAAGAACACCTGACTGAGTAGGATTACCATGCAATCCTAAGAGAATTCAGCCCCCATGGAAGGCAATCTAGATAGAAAAATTGAATGTCCACTAGGGTTCCCCCATAGTAGCCCACAAACATTTTCTTCTCATACATATATTTTTAAAACATGCCAGTTCTAACGTAACACAACTTCTTCCACATAATACTTCTCCCCAAAGGTTGACAACCCAAAGTCTTCTTCAATTTTCACACCCAATTCTAAGGTCAGGAAACTTGGGTGATCTAATTCTGTTCAGTCTGGATACTGCTTTAAATACATTTATAATATGCAGCTACATGAAAAGTATAAATAGTCCCCAAATATTAAGTGCAAAATGAAGTGGGTAGAATGGGATAAACACATTGAATAAACACTTTCTTATGAAAAAGAAGAGAACAAGCAACATACATTGACCTTTGAGCCACAGCACATATGGTTCCTATTGGACAGAAACCAGAGGCCATTGTTTTAGGGCAGTTGAGTCAGTTTCTCAGTCATCCTGGCTCTGTGTCCTCTTGTAGGATGTCCCCTGTCCATTTTCCTCCTTGGCTGCATCTGAGAAGATTATTGGAGTAGTCCTATTTTTGGCACAGCATGGCTTTTGGTAGATAACTTCCTTTTAGTGTAAATTCAGATGTTTCAATTGCTCTAGGCATTGAAAAGTTGCTAGGGTTAACCTTTCTCTGACAAAACAATGCTCTTCAACCCTCCACTGACTTTTGTTTGACTGCTCCCTGCTTCCTCCTGGGACTGGTGACCAGTGTCTAAGCTTGTGGAGTGTCATCTTAAATCGGAATTTCATTGTGGTAGTTTCTGTCTCTTAGCAACCCATCTCATTGTGTCATTCTGAGGCAGTGAGGCCACCAACCTGTCCCTTACCTCCTGGCTGCATGAGGATGCATGACTCTTAACAATGGGGTTTCTAGTTTCTTTTTCAGGCTGGAAGTACACAACAGGGGTTTGGGTCTGGCTTTGTCTTTACAATTTTAATATTTTCCTAAGTATGGATTTTTTGGGGGGTAGTCATTTTGGTTTATTGAAATATTATTTGTCCTCATTACCAAAGGTTTTTAGTGCCCTCTTAGATCATCCAAACATATCCGGATCCCATTGAACAGAAACGTTTCTCCCAAGAGTGACAAAATTATGGGAGAGATTCTGGTTAGCATGGCTTGGAGCAGGTGCCCTTCTCTTAAATGATAACTATGTCCAGGAAGACAGGATAGTCTGATTGATAGTGCTGTCTGATTGGCCAGGTTTGGGATCCATACTTACTCACGGGCAGGGATCGTGAAGAGGATGAGTCCAGGATGCTATGCTAGAGGGGTGGTTCCTCAAAGACGGAATTCGGAGAAGACAAAGAATGGTCAGTTTTAATGTGACACATAACGTGGGTGGGGGCAGGTGGGCAGTAAGGTTACATCTCAAAATTCTGAGGGAGGGGCCAGAGGGTGAGGTACCCACATGAGGACATAGACACAGCCTTCACTATTTACGCGTGACTGCTCCCAGGACGGCTCTGGTCTTCCTGAGAGGGACAAAGGCACTCTCTCTTGGGATATCCTTTCCATCACCTTGGTTGGCTCAGCTGAGAGGTGCTCCAGGGCTTTCTTTTTCAGGACAGCGATGATTTTCTCCCTGCAGTTAAGCAATACCAATAGAGTGTGTGAAATGTGCACTATTTGCGTTGAGGAGAGTAGAGAAAACGGAAGCATGGAAGAAGCTTCTCTCTCACCCCGTGCAGAAATAAGAAGACAGAGCACACCCTGAAATGCACTGCATGTATGTTCTTACAGACTGAACTGTCCTTTACAATTCTTCCATGATCAAAGTACAGTGACCTCTGATATGTTCTTTGTATCCAAAAGTCTGAAACACAATTCTTGCTCTTCAAAATACTTTGCCTGCGAACAATATGAATCAATAATTCTGAAACATTAACTGGAGAAAATTTTGAGCAAGCACTGAATAAAACTGTTTCAAATGACTGTTCTTTACCAGATTTCAGCTGAGTACTTTCAATTCCTTCAACGTGTATGAGAACATTTAGTTTGGAAGTGAAGCAAATGTTTAAGCAGTTGTATAAGTTGGCCTCTCCTCCTGGGCGTGGGGGAACAAGCATCCGACTCCCCCAGACAACGGCAGTGAGAGCTGTTTCTTCTTCTGATTTAATTCGTCGTCAATGCTGACACCTTTTCTCCTTTTCTCCTTCGGGGGGTTGCCAATCTTGAGTTTGTGGATACCTAGAGGTGATTTGATTGTTGCTTGAACCCTTCGAAATGGAACCAATGTTTTTAAAATATCTTTGTACGTATATTTGTCTCAAGAGAGGGCTTATGTAACTTTATAGAATATTGTGGAATAAATCCAAGAAAGGCTAAGAACCACTGATTTAGAAGAAATCTGTTCTAAGATATTTATGGAAAACATTAAGGAAGATTCTTGAGTCCCCAGTCTTTGATGCATCAAATGAAAATATGAGGAACCTGTACTTAAATTTACTCACAAGATAACCCACCTCATCTGCTCATCTGTTACACTATTTCTTTTTTTTTTTTTTTTTGAACATTTTTGGAGGTACGGGAGATTGAACCCAGGACCTCGTGCATGCCAAGAACTGAGTTATACCCACTTTGTTATACTATTTCTATACTTACTTTCAGAGTGTTTTGATCAGGAAATAGGTATCTCCTTACCTATAATTCCAATATTTACAAAATAAGCCCAACTTTGGATAAAGAAATACAGAAATGTGACAATTGTCCAGTCTCCTAACTTTATTTTGCACAAGTCTGTGGAAAGGTTTTTGGTGCTGAAGAGATCCCAGCTCTCATCTGCCACAAATAACTACACTGTGGTCCTTCATCCGGAAGACCAGGAAATGAGTAGCTTCACAGTCACATTCTTGCTTTTCCCTGAAGGAGGGGGAAATCACTCAGGTTGGCCTCTGCTCAAAGTGCTGCTCAGAACTGAGGACACTGGCATTTTAGAGGGCTCTGCAATTTCTGCCTTGGATATCCAGCATATGGTATACGCTGCTAGGTGTGAAATAATTGAAATTTTAATGAACAGTTTACAGTCGAGTTTCCAAGGACCCCAGGCATTTAGAGATGGCTGGTCTGTGAAATACCCACGAATGAAAATGACCCCAGGTAACTGAACAGAACTCACTCTACAGATGTGTGTATTATACAGTCAAATAATGAAACAAGAGCCTCACAGAATGCTGATTGTATGTGACAAGCAGCTCCTTGTAACTGTTGCTGAAATAAAGAAGCTGACATACAGCCTTTGTCTACAGCTTCATTATCGAGGTGGTTAGCTATGGTATTTGGGGAAAAAATAATATGATATTATTGAATGTGAAAGTTGTTCCTGTAGACAGACTCTGAATACCACAACCTCAGATCTTCTGAACAACAACAACGACAAAACAAACAAACAAACAAACAAATGCTTTGGCCAATTTGACAACACAATAGCCACTGATTAATTTCATGGGTAAGAAATCAGTAATCACGGCAGCTTAATAAACATGAAAACCTTAAAAAGTTCACATCCCCCAAAATGCAATTGAATATAAGTTATGCCTTCCATCTCCTCAGCTGTATTAACAATATCTGAATGCTAGTTGCTTAGTTTACCCAGTGTCGAGAAAGATTTCCATGAATCTATTAAAAATGAATGAAAAGAAGTGGTAAGCCGGGGACTAATAGGTTTTATACACACACTACATTTTTATAACCATCTGTTAATTCTCCCCGGTCTTACAACTCCTCAGCTAACTTGAGTATACAATTAACCAAGCTGTCCCAATTCCTAGCCATGCCCTATAAACAGACGTTTATTGTATTTCCTATACAAAGAGAGGATTCTGTGGGAGTTGGTCTAGTGTCTCCAGACCTGCCAATCACTTAAACCACTTCCAATGAAGAAGCGAGCTCTGGGGGCTTTGATGAAAGAGAAAATAAAAAGTCACTTCAAAGAGTTGACTCCGTAAAGAGAATTGAAAATTTTTAGAGTCAATGAATTTATATTTATATATATATAAATAAATTTAGGAGAGTTTAAGCATGTCTATATATATATATAAAATATAGGAGAGTTTAAGGACCACTGGGACAGAATAGTCATCTCACGAGAAGGCTCAGAGGATGGCAGGCGACACTGTCCCTAATTTCAAGATATTTGCTAATAGCTTAAGGTCAGCTGACAACCCAAATTTACTCTCACAGTCTATTTTTTCTCTTTTTTAAATTGAAGTATAGTCAGTCTACAATGTTGTGTCAATTTCTGGTGTACAGCATAATGTTTCAGTCATACATACACATACATATATTCCTTTTCATATTCCTTTTCATTATTGGTTACTAAAAGATATTGAATGTTGTTCCCTGTGCTATACAGGAAAACTTGTTTATCTTTTTCATATATAGTAGTTAGTGTCTGCAAATCTCGAAATCCCAATTTATCCCTTCCCACCCACTTTCTTCCCTGGTGACTCTAAGTTTGCTTTCTATGCCGCTGGGTCTGTTTCTGTTTTGTAAATAAGTTCATTTGTGTCATATTTTGAGTTTCCACATATAAGTGATACCATATAGTATTTTTCTTTCTCTTTCTGACTTGATTCACTCAGTGTGACAATCTCCAGGTCCATCCATGTTGCGGCAAATGGCATTATTTTGTTCTTTTTTATGGCTGAGTAATGTTCTGGTTTTAACGCTTTTGATGCCCTTTCATCATGATCATGATCACAGTCATCGTTATTATGTATGATTTTGGAAGCCTTTGCTGCATGTGCAAAATCAATAATTAGCTACTTATTTAGTCCTTTTCCTTAAAAAGTTCTCTCCCTCTCTCTTTCTCTCTCTCCTTCCCTCCCTTTGTTCCCTTCTTTCCTTCCTTCCTTCCTTTCATTGTTCTTTCCTTCCTTTCTTCCTTTGTTCTTTCCTTCCTTTCTCATTAATAATTAGAATCATTCTTGTTGAATCCTAGGCATGGTGAATTCCTGTGACGAGTACCTCTTTTTTTGCCTCTGTTACTGATTTGCTTTGTCAATTTCCCTGAACGTCAGTGTCCTCATCTGTCACATGGGGAGGACAACTTCTGAGACATGAACTGGTTGAGAGTGTGGCAGCCCTAGTCCAGTTCACAGTGGGGGCTCTCCTTCCCTTTCCCCATTAAGGTGTCCTGGTGAAGTGTTTAATGCTCACTCTGTCATATCAAAGCCCTCGACTGCAGAATCTTGCTCTAGACAATGTCCCATGGCTCAACATTTGCCTAATATTAACTTTTATCTGCCATTTATCCTGTTTCTTTAGGGCACTGGTCACATCTAAGATATAGTTGTATTGGCATAAAACTGATATAAATCAGCAGCTGTTTGGTTGTATAACTTTCCTAGATAAGAAATTTGATTTTAACACTCAACTTCAGCTAGCAATGTCTTACCCTAAAGAAATCAACTTGATGCGAGATGTTTCAGATGCCCTAGTAGGTTTGTGCAAGATAATTTTGCTTTATTAGGTCTTTCTGTGCCCATTAAATGCTGTCACATACAAGCTATATATGTGCATTGTAAATTCTGGTCCACAGTATGCTATGTGCAAAACAACAAAAGAGAATTTTGTCCATTACTCTTTTGGTTTAAATAATCAGAATATTTCATATATCTTCTAATTGGCTTCATGTGACCTTTTAAATAACTTAAGACAAGGCATTGATTTACATGATGTTAAATATTTAATGCAAAAACTTTCATTTTTCAAATATCATTGCAGAGTTTTTTTTCCCCTCTGTTTAAAATGTGCTATGTCACATCTGAGAAGATGGGGCAGGGACATGACTCAGAAAGACAGCTGGCTTAGGAGAATGGTGCAGAGCACAAATGCACAAATATGAAAACACTTATCGAAATCTAACAGCCATGGGTATTTTCCTCATTGACCACACAATTGGCTGGGATCCGCTAGGACCTAATGGCAGGTGAAGCACAGCAAGCTAATTTAATCCCCTAAAAGAGGGGAGACATTTTTTAAAAAATGGATGTTTCCATCTCTACTTGAATATAAAGTCAAAGAAACATACGTTTCCTTAGTAACACCCTTCTTTGACCATTCACCTGCTCCTTCACTAGTACACCTCAAATATGTGATAATGAGACACAGACTTCTACTTTCCCAAATGATAACTTTGGAACATTTATCTTTCCCTCCACAAGCAAAGTGTTGGAAATATCCTTTACCTGAGGTCCTAACAAGAGAGATCCTGCATAATAGTGGTGTTAGTTCCCAGAATGCAAGGTGGGTAATGCAGGTGGGATGAACACAAATTTGAAAAATATTTTTAGACTATTGAAAATATATGAAATTAAATCGGTTTCATATTCTTTGCGCCAATTTAAAAATATAAAACTTTATCACGAGATAGCAAATAAAATATGAAAAAAACTTATCGGTGTTATGCCATGAGTGAAATTTACACTGCCACATTCAAATTATCTGCTGTTTTGCCTGCACCATTTTTTTCCATTACATTTTGTTTTGTTTTTCTAGATGTCCTAATTCTAATCCAGCAAACTCTGCTTTTTTCAAATGTCAGCTTTAAGACCTAGTTAATATGACCTTGCTTTAAATACTTATGCAGAAGACACATGGATTATTTTGAACATGAATCTTCATGTTGGTGAAAAAAGAAATGATTCAGTAATGAATCTTGGCTGTTTTCCCAAAAGATTAGGTTCACTGATTATATTACATTGCTCAGAATTTCTGTGATAATGTTCAAAATACATACATAGGAAAACAGTTTGGTCCAATGTACCTGACATTGGACCAGTGTCCACTGGTTATCCTTCTTAACTGTTTACAGCTGGTATCCATTCTTTGGTTTGGTTTAATTAAATTTTTGACTTACCTTTCTTTGTAGATACTGGGAAATATACAAGTGATTTTACTCTTTTTAATTTAAAGAAATATCTTCCAAGGTCTCCGAAGTTAACCTCTGACCAGATGAATATCTCCAGATAAATAAACGTGATAATTTCAACCTAGTCTATAAGAGTCTGAACACATATATTTTTTCTTAAGTTATCTATGAGTTTATGAATAGCACAAGCTTAAGCAGCACAATGAAGCTAGCGAATAATATTAAAACATGTAAACATGATAATATGTTATTATATTTTTATCAGTACCTATGTGCTTTTCAAAATTACACAGTTTGTCTAACTAGTGGATTTATGTCTTCTCTGTATCTACACCTATGTCCCTCTTTGCATATCACTGTTAAGCAGGTGCTTTGAATGACAAAGTGGTATTTTCTAAATTATCTATGATACTACATGGATACACAGAGAATTTTTCATATTATATGAAAGACTTTCATATTATATTCATATACCCACTGGGGTATATTCATTTCACGGGATAGGTGCTTGTTGAGCAAAACCAAGCACATGTCTTTTACACGTTGTTATTATAAACTCAGTGTGTATTTCTAGCACATGGATATTAAGAAGACTCATTAGTTATCAGAGTAGGCATCCGTCTCCCTCACTACAGTCCTTGAAAGTTTTGCTAATTATTGCATCTTCAGCATCTAGAACCCTCTGACAAGCCCATAGCAGGCTTGAGGTAAATGCTTACTCACTGGATGAAGGAATGAATGGCTAAGTTACTAAGCCTCACTTACAATTTGCAGAGTTTGAGCCATGGCCTCTCTCTACAGATCTATTTGGAACTGCCAAAGTGGACACGATTGCTGAGTTAGTTGACTCTGACAAGTGCTCGATGATTAACCAGAATTTAACAACTTGATCAACAATCTGTGACTGTAAAGGTGGTTCATTTAAAATATATCCTTTTCCAATGTTTAAAACAAGAAAGACATACTGTGTCCTACTGATGATTTAAAATAATTTATAAAGTTAGACACTCAAACAAGTTCTTTGGAGGCATACAAAAATTTGCATTCACTTTGACCAAAGTGATTGTTAACATGATTGAACAGACAGCTCGTCCAAAGGTTTTAGAGTACCTTTTGAGCCCCTAAATGCTGCATGGGTCTGGTTGATTATGTCATACACTTGGATACAAGAATGAAGAGGACTCAAAATAAAATTTTAAAAAGCACAAAAGAATGATTGGCAGGATTCTGCAAAATTGCGGTACTTATATAAACAACAAATAAATCAATTAACAATGATTAAACTCAAGGGAAAAAAAAGTGCAACCCATCTTATTGGATGGAAATTTTTTCTGCACGATTCATATTATGCTATTAAATGTTTCTGTTAAACGTTACTGATCTGTTGAGACTTAATATATATTTGTTTCTTTTTCTCTTTTCTTTATCATAACCACTGCAATCTTTTTGTTCTCAGACCACTGAAACGTAGTGGTGAAGTGTCTTGCAACAGAACATACATACCACAGAGAACTGGCGATGTCTACCATGCAAAGCTACACAAATGAATTTCTACTTTCCAAGTAATCTATTTCCCAGGTAATTTCTCAGGAGGCAGTTCTATGCTGCCACTAAACATATAAAACATATGCCATAAAACATAACTGGGTTGAATCTCAGCTCTGCTGTTTACTAGCTTGAGATCTTGGCCAAATCACCTAAATTGTAGAGACCGTAATCTCCTTGAGTATGAAGTGAGATCAAAATGTCTGCTGCTTAGAGATTTTTCAATAAAAGTTTAATGAAATTGAGAGGTCAACTGGCTAGTATTCAAGATTCTAGTTATCTTGTGCTAGCCTAGCCATCCTGCCCTGACCCAGAACCTCCAGGTTCCTTTGGAAAATTCTGAGACGAGCTTCTGAGCTCAGTTAACAGACTACAAATCATTTCTCAGTTTCCAAAGAGAAGGTTGAAAAATCACCTGTAGTGTTTCATAGAAACTAGACCCCAAATTAATCTATGAATTTCAAATTAAATGTTCTGTCAGATCAAAATCTAATTTTATATAAATCTAATTGTCTAAACGAATTCTTTTGAATTTGGTCTTTCTTTGTTTGTTGGGTTTTTTTCCGTACTTCTCTTAAAAAGATCCACTTACTTGCATACATAAAGATTTCTGAAAAATACTTCAGAAGGTCAAGCATATTCTTCCAAAAAATCCTGAAACAACTAGGGCACTGCTGTCAAGTGATATCTTAAAATCATTCTTAGTCAACTGAGGTGTGAAGGACAGAATTTAGATCCAAAAAAAAAAAAAAAAAAGATGAAGGATGTGACAGAATGTATAGACTTGAACGTTGTGTGAAAGTCAAATTCAGATAGATGCAGACCACCATATTCTAATGTTTTCAGAAACTTATAAGCCCCAAGTTATCTTTGACTCTTATTTACATATGAATGAGGCCCAGCTTTGCCTGAGTTGAGATCTTGTCTGGTTGTTAATGTCTTTCCCATCATTCCCTTCCTTCTCTCCTGCAGTCTTAGTTTGGGTTCTTATCATTTCGTGTCTAGACTAATAAGTACCTCTTATTCAATAACACTGCATCTAAAGACTTGTTTTCCAAAATCCTGCTTTCCTACCTGAGAGGCAGTGTAACACTCATTTGAGGTCCTGGACCTTGGCATCCGGAATATCTGGGTTTGCATGTTGGATTCGCTTGGGACTTTGGGATCTTGATTCAACCTGACTTAGTCTCAGATTCTTCCTGGATTTGCCTCATGTAATTAGCATCTTCTTATCTTGAATCATCAGTTCTTGGGTAACGGATTATCCACTTATATAAAAATAGATCTTTGTGTTTTCAACCTTAAAAAAAAAGGACAAATTAAAAAAAAAATTATCTCTCTTTCTCACATCTCTCCTCCAGTTGCTGCCTCATTCCTCTGTTCCTCTTTATGCACTCCTTGAAAAAGTTCTTTGGATTTGTCTCTATTTCTTCCCCTCTCACCTCTCTCTACCCAGCACTCCACTTAGGCTGTCTACCACCTTTTGTCTTTGAAAAGTGCTTCCATGTTCCTAAGCAATTTTCACCCTTTTGTGTTAGATGATGTCTCTCCTTTCCATCTCTAGGTCTTCTCATTTGTCTCTTAACTTTATATGTCTATGTTACCCCAAAAGGGGATGGGAAGAGACCTCAGTTCTTGTCTTACCTGAAAGATAAGAATTCAAATGGGAGACAGAAGCATCCTGTAGTGAAAGATTTTAAAGGTTTTAAATCTATACATCTATACATATAGTGTGTACATCGATACACTGATGTTAGCAAAGAGAAAGTTCACATCCAAGAACGGGAAGCAGGCTGATCCGAGGGAGGATAGCAATGGCCTTTGTTTGCCCCTTTCTTTTATACCTTTGCTTGTACTCTTGCCCCTCTACAAAGGTGGCCTCTTGGTTGATTGATGGCTCTTGCCCCTAGAGTGATTAGTCATGCTCGTCCCCTTTTGTGCATGTTCTTACCCATGATGCACACAGAAAAATCCATGGAGGGGGCCTAAGCTGCAATGTTAATTATATTACGATGAGCACTGGGTCATGTGCAGTTAGGTCCTTGTTGCTACTGCATAGTTGCTGCTGTTGGATTCTAACTGGTTTCTTGTTGGCACTCGTTTAGAGGAACTAAAGCCTCTTTATGCTGAAGGTGGGCATACCACCATCTTCCAGACCATCCTTTCTCTCCTCCACCTATTTGCCTGGTGCCCGCACTTATCCAAGTACCTAACATCTATACACTGATGCCTCTAAAATTAGAACTCTGCACTAAGTAAACAAATTGTGTACTCATCATATTTGTCATCTCAAACTTTGCATAACCAAACGACATCTTTATTTTTAATCCTCTGAAACTACAAGTCGTTTCCATTTCAAGGTCTGTTACTATCACCCACTTACTGACCTGAGCAAAATATAAAACAAAATAACAAAACAAACGAACAAAAGCAAGTCATTCTTAACTCTTCTTTTTATACTTACCCCAAGTTTCCCAACACTGTCCATAGTATAGACCTGGTTGTGCAGATATCAGAGTTGTTGGATTTAGGTATTCTGGGATGGCAACTGTTCTTAGGCTGAAGGAAAGGACAGCCCATGAGGGTAGAACATCTTCAGATGAGATTAATATTCAAACTGTTATTTCTATGGGTAGTACTGTTTGGTTATCAACTTCCAGTAATCTGAAGTGCCATACATCTGATGTCTCTGATAGAATTCAGTCTTTTGAACTTTTACCTCCAAAATATATATCCATATTATCTCCACTTAGATTCACGCCACACCCTGCCCAGGCCATCCTGCACATCCCAAAGTAGACTGTATGTAATCTTGCCCCCTCCACAGCCATTCTTTACACAAAAGAGATTTTCTTTAAAGCAGTGCTATGTTTTGAATGTGTCTTCTCCAAATTCATATCAAAATGTTAAGCTTCAAAGGTGATGGTATTAGTAAGTGGGGACTTTTGGAGGTGATTAGGTCATGAACATGGAGTTCTCACGAATGGAACTGAGAAATGGAAACAGAGCTTGCTAGCTTCTTCTGCCAAGTGAATACACAACTAGACGTGTGCTACCTGAACCTTCACTCAACCACACCAGCGCCATGATCTGGTACTTCCAGCCTCCAGGAATGTGAGCAATGAATTTCTGTTTTTTAAAAGCCATGCAGTCTGTGATATTTGGATATAGCAGACTAAATGCAACAAAGCAAGCAATGATCATATCACATCAATCTTCCACTTAAAACCCTCACGTGGCTTCCCACTGTGATTGGAATATGGTCCAAGTTTATTGCTACTGTCTAGAAAGCCCTATTTAATCTATATCTTATCTCTTCTTCCAAATTCATCTTGATCCATTCTCATCCTTAGACACTTCCAGAGACAGTGGTCTCCTTTCCATCTCTAGAGCTGCATTTTCCAATATGGTAGCTACTAGTCACAAATGACTATTGATCCTCTAAAATATGATCACCATGTTTATATATTCTAACTACATTAATTTGTTCTGTGAGTGTAGGATACATACTACATTTCAAAAACAGTTTGAAAATTAATATAAATAATATAAATTTTATTGATAACATTATTAAAGCTATTCTTTTGGCTATATTAGATAAACTAAAGTAAAATTAAATATTAATGTAATTTAACCACTTTATTTTTACCTTTTTAATGTGGCTTCTAAAAATTAAAATTATTTATGTGTCTTGCATTCTATTTCTAGTGGACAATGTGTTTCTAGAACAGACTAAACTTACTTGCATTTTGGAAATTTTCTTCTTTCGAGTTGACTTTCACCTGATTATTTCTCGGATCTCACTTCAAATTATACCTCCTCAAAATGCCTTTGCTTGATCAGCCTAGATAAAACCTACAAGCTCCCTCCTTTACCTTGTGTACTTTTTATAATTTTTCTTATTTAATTTTAATTCTTAGTCCTTACAATTATTAGAAATTATTATTATAAATTTTTGGTCGCATATAAGTTAGTTGAAGAGAGAAGCATTTTCTATAATGTTAATTTCTATGCCCTGGACTCCTATCATAGTGACTGATAAATTATAGATAACTCAGTTTCCAATCATCACCTAATTGAGAGACTGAATGACTTAACTGGCTGACTATCTACAATAATATTCTTTTAACTTCTATTTTGACTCACTCTACGCCTGACAGTTTCCTGAAATTGGAGAAAACCTTTTCAGTTGGTGTGGTGGTAGAGAGTGTGTGAATGGGTGTATGGACAAGATAAACTGAGATATTCATGTTTGTCACCTTAGCTAATATGTATCTAGCTTCATTTCTCATTGTCCTGAAGGAAAACAGGTACAAGTTTCCTGGGCTTTTGAATTTCTCAAGGAGATTTTTGCATACTCTTGGGTACATATTAATTATTCAATAAATTCATGTTTTGTTTTGTTTTTTTCATGAGCCACAGGGAGCAGATGCAGCAAGTCTTTAATTGAAACTGATTCTGTTGGAGCACATATAGATTCAGCTGTAGTCAGTTGCTTTACAAAGATTCCCATGGAAACATTCAAAAAGGGAGGCAAAAGGAGAAACAAAGATATTAAATCATTTTTGGCTCAACAAACGATATCCATTTGAATGCCTTACTTTCTTGTTCTTTCACATGAAATAGATACTTAGCTATTGTCTTTAAAATGTTGATCAATATTATATTTCTAATGTTAAATAATCAGAAATGCCTTTGTTGTGGAAGTTACTAATAAACAAGGTGGGGATGTAGAGAATTGTGGTACAGAGACTGATGAATGTATAGACTCCTCCACTGGAGTCCTTCTTTCCATCGAAATAATTATTTTCCTTTCTTATTTGCTGCTGGCAACTAGATAGAGAGAAGTTGGTTATCCTTAGGCTGCTTTCTAAGGAGAAGAAAAGTTTTCTTACCTTGTGGAGAGGACACAGAGATGTACCTTCCAGATTCCCCTTCAAGAAAGGATATGGCAGCTTCTAAGTGTATGGTTACCCAAAACAGCCACTAACTGTTAGCTTCCTCATGGTAAGCCTTAGCTTTCCAGCAGAGGTAATACTCTTCTTGGAATGGCTGCCAGCTGGTGATTGAACAAAGTGGTAGTCAAAGTATTACCGAGTCCAAACTTGTTCCACCTGCCACACAACAGGCTAATAAATTGGGAGACAAGGTACTGGGGCAAAAAATAATGATTTTATCTGGAAAGACAGCAGACTGAGAAGATGGGGGAATAATGTCCTGGAAAAGCATCTTCCCCAAGTCAGAATTCAGATTCTTTTTATACTAAAATGGGGAGACAGTATGGTTGGTTGTTGCAAACTTCTTGGTGTCAGAATCCTTTGTTCTTGCAGCTGTCCATGTAAGTCAGGTCATGATGCTCCTATAAACCTCCAATAAGACAAATGTTATTTTCTATCCTGTAACTTTTTATCTCTACATGAATGAAAAAAGTGTTATACCCTTAAAGGTCAGAGGCTTGAGAATGGGCTGTCCTGCTATTTCAGGCTCTAGGCAACATTCTTTTCGAAAAAGGTGTAGAACTAGCATGACTAAGCACAGAAAACAGAACCCAGGGTTATAGGAAAAGATGTAATATGTTCTTCCCTATTACACAAGGGCCCGGTCTTGTACCCAAGATGGCACTCCTCCGACAGGCAAGCCCTACTCTGAAGCCCCCAGTTGGGCTGATACAACCTTTGTCAGATCTAGCCATTCCTCCCTTTTCTGTTCACTGGTGTTGCTTCCCAATAAACAAGAGTTGCACACCCAACTCTGACCAGCGTCTGCTTCCTAGAGAGCTCAAACTGCAATCCTTGTGCTGTCCGTTGTGGATCTACTGTAGCTGCCCAGCACTGGATCTGTAGTAGGATCCCTGTATTGTCCACTGGTAAATCATCTAGGAAGGAACAACCTCAACAAAAAGAGTTACATCTTCCTCCTTCTGCCTCCCAACCTCCTTTTAACTCTTTCTTACCTCGTCCCTTTCTCCCTCCCTTCCTTCCTTTCTTCTTCTTTCCCTCAAAAAAACGAAAATTTTACCAGGCACTCAGGCCCAAGATACACAGTGGTAAACAAGAGCAAAACACATGATGCCTGATCTCATAGTTGTCTACTCACCAGAAAGAGTGGATTTTAAGCATTCTGTGTCAGAAAACCTTTTGAAAATTTGGAAACAATATATAGACATGGTCTCCTTTAAATGAACGTGTACACAGTCAAACATCTTGCATTTCAGGTTGTTTTTTTACTAAAGAAAGTGGGCTCCATATGTAGCCTAGATCCATATGGATTTACCTCTTGTTTTAAAAGATAATCAGAATCACCTTTTAAAACATGTCGATCGCCTAAGTCTTGATTTGCTAAGTTAGAAGAATCTAGAAATCTGGAGGGAAAAAAAATGTTTTAAGGAATCCTTTTGGATTTCAGAATCATTAATAGAGACCATATAATCAAGACACCATGTTACAAAGACTATTAGACATTGTGTATTGTCAATATAGAACCAGTCCCTGTGTGGGGTTTAAATAAAAAAGTCCTATATGGAAACATAAACATCTAAAATGATAAAATATTTTCCCCTGTAAATATGTATGAATACAGCAAAATAACAATATTTCAGTCTACTATATTGCACAAAAATTCTATAAAACAAATGAATTCTTTCTAGAAATGCACTTGCTCATTCAATTATGAACTTTAAATATAATAGAACTTTGCAGAAGTAAAGCAGCTGCAGCTGAATTTTATTTCTTAGAGAAGTTGGAGACAAAAAACTGGTTGAATATTTTAAGTATTTGTTGATTTCCCTCTGAATTAAAGTATGTCAAGAAAACACGGGCGCACACACATACACACACACCACTCGTAAGTACATGAAGGATCAGACTGTCTCTTTGATAAGAAATTTAAAGTATAGGGACATTATTTATACACTGAGAAGATAAACTGGGCTTTTTGCTAGCAGCAATAAAAGAGAAATTATATAAGCAAGCTCACTTTCCAGCAGAAGCTAAGAGATTTCTTTGAGAATGATTGGACATGGCATTTGGCAAAAAACATTACAATTAAATATGTTTCCCACAAAATAAAAACAATTCCCCAAAGCTCCTTGTGTGTGTGTGTGTGTGTGTGTGTGTGTGTGTGTGTGTGTATGCATGCGCATGTGCGTGCGCGCCCTGAACTCAGTCTGAATCTCAGAAACATTCATTTTGTGGGACTGTCTTTTTTTTAATCAATAATCAAGAATTACAGGATGTAGGTGCTGCCTAGCCAAGAGAGCTGAGGAAATTTAGAAAACCTGAACAAAAGGAAGGGGTGGTTGTGTTACTGGAGAATAGGTTCTTGTCTCCTGCAGGAAAGAATTCAAATTCCAAATGTTTTGGGGAAGGGGTGGGGATTTCCAGGAATTGGGCCACTGCCCACTTTTTGGCCTTTTATGGTCAGCCTCGGAACTGTCATGACACCTGTGGGTGTGTCATTTAGCATGATAATATATTACAATGAACCTATAATGAGGCTCAAGGCGCAAGGCTAATATATTACGATGAACCTATAATGAGGCTCAAGAAGTCAAATCCTCTGCCATCTTGGGCTGAGTTGGTTCTAACCAGTCTCTATTGTATCCTCAATTGTTATGCCATTCTTTTAGTGGTGTGCCCTGTCCCCTTCCCTCCTGTCTCAATTGTTTTTGTTTTGTTGTTGTTGTTGTTTGTTTGTTGTTTATTTTGTTTTTAGGAGATGGTTGCATTTGTGTGAAGGTCTCCTTCCTTCCAAAGACATAGAATTCGAATTTCAGTCAATAAATGATTTCAAAATTATGACAATTTTAACTTGCAAAAACTATGTTTTCTTGTTTGTTGCAATATATATAAAGCCTGGAATGTTGAACTAGCCATTGAATAAATATTTCTTTTCTGCTGTGAGAAGTGAACTTCCTCTCTTTTCTGCCTCTAGGTCTTCTTGACTAATAAAGTGTTGAAGACTTTCCACGGGTCAATATCTTCAACAAAAATCTCTATGCAAGCAGGAACAGGCTAAGTATTGACAACAGAAAGATGTATAGTACATAACATAAAATATAAGACTTATAATCCATTTATTTATGAAGTTAATTTTACTAATACTAAAATTTTTAAATATACAAATTTACAAATATTGTGAGTCTACAAATTTTACAATATTTTTACTATATACTGTGCCGTAGTTGAGATGAGTCTTTTCCCCACTAGCCTCAAAAAATCCCTGATCAAAGTCCCATCCCTCTATGAAGATCTCTTTACAAATACTCTTTTCATCTCAAGGCAATTTTTAGTAAGTGCATTTTATGGGCCAGGCATTGTGGTTGGGAGATATAACAGGGAAATATATTAGTTTAGAAGTACACATTTTTGCATTTTTGAAAGCCATAAGTTAAAACACTAAGGCCAGATGGAAAAAATTAGCATGAAGGTTGGAAAGGAATCTTTGGGTAGCAACAAAAGTTTTCCCAGTGAATTTGAGAGCTTGTCTCTAGGCATGTGCTGATTCTACATGCCTTCACTTAGGAGGAAGAAAAATTCTCATCCTTCAATGAAGCCAGTTTTTACAAAGGCATTCTGCTCACTCCAAGAAAAGGTGACAAAACCTTCATGAAGAAGCCTAGCACCAATTAATATTCCTAATGCAGTATTTTAGTGGTTAAACCATTTTTGATGTCAGATTGGCTGAATTTGAACCTCTGACGTGTATTACATGTGTGAGCTTGAGCAATTTATTCAATCTCTTTGTTCTCCAGTTACTTCATTTATACAAGTAGGGAAAATAATAATATTGCCAGAATGGAGTTGATTTGAACATTAAATGAGTTAATGCATAGAAGTACAGACCGTGACACAGTCAACATGCAATGCATTTTTAACTTAAGAAGGGTTCCTTCAAGGAAATTCTGATTCCTTCAGCTTCTCTGACTGCAAAGGGCATATTTTATGTTTGTGAAGAGTTTGTTGTTCTAATTTTACAGGGGAAAGTTAGCTTGAATAAGAAGACTTGGGGACATGCACTCAGATAAATGGTTCTTGTCATTAAAATGGAAATTAATACTGGACTGTCCAACTTAGAGCTACAAAGAAACACATGTCAGTGAGACTCAGTGAAAAAACTGGGTCACTGACTTTAAATACCCAACTAGGCACAACAAAGAGCAAGAGACTGAGAGAATGTCAGGGGCACAGGATGTAAGAGGCACTTGTAGAGAAGTTACAAATGCTTAAAGAAGATTGAGACACGACGCACTATGCTATGGAGGTGTTGAAAAGTACACAGACTTTTTTTTTTTCTAAGAGATAACTTTATAAAGAGGAATAATATCAATAATGAAATTTACAGGTAATGCTCAATAGTTTGTTTTTTTAACTGCACACTAGAATTGCCAACTTTATTTCAGATATGAATTTCTTTATCAGAACTGGGTAATCCTATTAGAAAATCTTCGGCCAGAAGAAGGAACTATGTTAATTATTTTTGATGAGGGGAGAGTGAGAAAATACATTAATTCATTAATTACAAATAATTTTAACTTCAGTTGATTATCATATTATGTGACTTTTCTTTCTCTATAGGCTTGACCCTCTTTTTTTGGAAGAAAGTAAGGAACAGCTCCTCCATAGTTCAGTGGGAAGATCTTCCCATCCAGCTATCATGCTTTTCTAGCTAGAAAATTACAAGGTTATGGAACACAGCTGGGCTTCTCAATTTATAGTAATATTTGGGAAAAAATGAAATTGCCTATACCTTTATAGTTTTAAAAGAACTCTTAGGCTGTGGTACAGGCAAGCCAGGTGAGTGAGTCTAGATTATCTACCATTCTATAGATTTCTTAGGTACTATGATTCAAGGGATAGAATAAGACCCTTTAAACTTTCACTTAATCATATATAAGCCTAACATGGCCTCAGACTTTACCCCCAAAATGAAATGATATGTCCACCCCTTGAGTCATTCTTTGATATGCCAAAGTGGAAACAACATGGGATTCAGATCTCTAAAGGCTTCAGATGGAACTCTGACATATACAAGTTGTGTGAATTTTAGTGACTAAACTTGGAGGCTTAATTTCTTCATTGCTACAATATGAATAATACTTATCTTGCAGAGTTGTTGAGAGGGTCAAATAGGATTATGTTTTAATGTGCCTAGTACATAATATTTATTTAAAAATTGATGGTTGCTATTTATAGGATGGGTTTATTTTTCAGCTTTTTAATTCTACGCACAGATTGCTTATACCTAGGAAGAGCAAATGGGGGAGGCATGTTTCTTGGAGGTGAGGGAAGGAGCTATGAGAAGGTTCACACTGGTGAGTGGCTCGTCAAACAGACCCCAGACAACAAGGTCCTTGAGAGAACTGGAACTTTGCACATGAGGTGAATATACTCACTCAAACCATTCATCCAATAAATATTTACTAAGCATGTACCTTGTACCAGGCAAGTGAGATACTTTGAAATGGTGGTAGCATCACCTCATTGGTGGTCCTGGTGAAGTGAAAGGATTTTTAGAGTCAGGATTGTAACGCGAATAAACTGAAAGTATTGAAAGTGAGGACCAAGGCATGACTTGTTTGTGATGGACACTATGGAGGGACTGTAGTCGGTGGGACTAATGAGATCTAAAGTAGCCTCAACAGCTTTGCTTAGAGGGCCAGGTAGCAAGTATTTTAGACTTTGTGAACCAAGAGACAAAATTGATGATATAATGCTGGTACTACATATCTATTTAAAAATGTAAAACTATCCTTAGTTCATGGGCTATACCAAACCTGGTAGCATGCTGGATTTGGTCCATGAGTAGCTTGCCAACCCCTGGCATTAAATATAATTCTGTGAGTGTATGTTTGTGGTTGGATGAAGATCAGATAGATGAAAGATGAGAGTTCAAGGATCTGAGAGTCCAGAGTGTTTGAGACAGGGAAAAATCAATTTCCTAGTAGGTTTCTGGGGAGACCAGGAGGATCAATGAGATTATGCCAGGGACAATTTACTGTCAAGAATGCTGGTTATCCTAGCCTGGTGAGGGTCAAGGAGGATAGGAAATGGAAACCTTCTGGCAGAGAAGAGGCCTGGAACAGCTCCTTTCACAAGGAAAGTTCTGACACAAGGACTGAAGGAACCGGAAGTGGAGGTGGGGGTTGTGCAATGAATCTTCCTAGCAGAGGAATGTGACTCTAAGGCAGGTGCTTCCCCTCAAGCTACAATATGTTCTCTGAGATGTGATGTCAGGTAGTTCAACTGAATTAAAAGAGTAAAAGATCTGGTGGAATGACTGGGTGAATACAAATCAGAAGAGTTCCTCATTGTCAATATTCCTTTAGCTAAGTTTTCCTTCATTTAGACCAGGTACAGATTAAGAGTCTAAGGGTTATTCTTTGCCAATGTCCATATTCTTCATTCTTCATTTTGGAACAGAAATATGATGGAAGATTCATAGTGTTTCTGTACTTCTATCTCCCACCTTCCCTAAGAGTATTCTTACTCCTGGGTTGTGGTAGTGACAATCCCTTCCTAATTGTAGTGAATATTTCCTTATAATTCCTATAATACATGAATAATCCTTACCACTGTTCTTGCACATAAATCAATACTGCTGCGCCATACCTCTCCTCCACCCTGAGTGGGATCTGATTGTTCAGGAACCTGGGGAAGCCGGTTCAGCTTGTGTCACAGTCAGGAGCAGGGTACCTCAGACTCCACATGCAGTACGGTATCTCTTTAAATCACATGGACTCTCTTCTTTTGCTCATTCCTAGGTAAGCCCTCCAGTGTGTTCACCTTGTCTTATAACATTGCAGATATGGTTCCTGTCACTGGGTCAAATTCTTGGAACATTGCAATTTTTTTCCTACCATATCAACTGCTAGAAAGTTTTGCTTGCTTTTCTTGCCTGGTAAATTCCTTTTTCCTTAGGCATTGCTTCTTTCTGGTGAGCATGTACCTATTATTATAACCACTCCCTTTTTATTTTTTGTCCCATAAAGGTCATGTTCATATCAGTGATATATATCTCAATATCTGGCCTTCCAGACCCAAATTAGAAGTCAAGAGTGGTGTTTGGACAGAGTAGAATTTTCACTACATACGGAATAGTTTGGGAAGAGATAAGCTATCTATATTTTTTTGTGTGAAAGTTAATTAAGAAAATTTTAAAAAAGGAAGCATAGTAGAAAAGCTCTTCAAAAAAAATATATATATATACACACATATATACAGGTTTTTTTTTTTTTTTTTTTTTTTTTTTTTGTGACACACTAAAACAGACATACTGGAGAAGGATTCAAGATGGTGCTGCAGGAAGATCCTGAACTCACCTCCTCCTACAAATGTAACAAATCTACAACTATATATGGAATAATTCCCTCTGAAAGGGACCTGAAAGCTGGATAAGGAGTCCCCACAACAAAGGGAAAAAAGACAGCACTGAGACAGGTAGGAGAAAGAGAGATATGGTCATGCCAAGAAAAAACCACACTTCAACCACGGTGAGCCATGATTGGAAAGGATTACAAAGAAAGGGTTATTTTCCCTCAGGAGTGAGGGCTGGAGCTCTGCATTAGGTACCCCACCCCTTAGATTCAGCACAGGAGAGACTAGCCTCTCAAACACCGGGCTTTGAAAACCAATGAGGAATATGTCCAAAAAAGTTATAGAACTACAGGAAATGAAAAACCTGAGCTTTCAACTCTAAGCATAGATCTGGCTTGAACAGATGGGGAACTCTTTGCTATGCCCTTGCATTTTGTAGACTCAAATGCCAATCTTAGGATAGGAAAAGGAATGATGAAAAAATTATGGAAGCCATGGTGTCAATTTATTACTATGTAAGTCTATAGACAGCCGAGTCCAGGAGCGTATTATAGACTCTAACAGGAGAAAATGGCTGTACCAGAATTGACTTACTGAGAAGAGAATTTTACCCCACAATCAATTGATGCTTTGTACTTTTCCCACGTATGGCATCCAGGGGGATGGATGGCATAAATAGCTCTTTACCAGTAGCCCACTGTAAAATGAAATCCACCTGTCTCATTTTGATGAAAAGTATTTAAAAGCATGTAGAAGAAAGAGGAGGCCAGTGGTTTAACCAGCTCTTTACTAGCCAGTTTAACCGGAAAAAAACAACCTGATATCCCCAGAAATACACACTTTGATATATTATAATGCATCCTGCAAGTGTTTATATATTTGTTTTCTGTATAAAATATTGTTTGGAGGACTCATTCACTTTGACAGCCCCAATGGGGTAATAGGAAAGAATAAATCTGACTCCATGCTTGATCTGTTCCTTTAGCTCTAACCCTGGGCTCTGTTTCCTGGGCTCAGTCATGCTGGCTCTGCACCTTTTGTGAAAGAATGTTGCCTAGAGCCTGAAATAGACAGGATAGCATATTCTCAAGGCTCTGACCTTCAAAGATATAACATTTTCCCACTCATATAAAGATAAACATTTGCAGAACAGAGAGTAACATTTGTCTTGGAGTTTTATAAGGACACCATGACCTGACCTATGTGGACAGCTGCAAGAACAAAGGATTCCAAAACCAAGAAGTTTGCAGCAACCAATCATGCCCCCTGCTCTTTTTAGTATAAAAGGATCTTGAATTCTGACTGGGGGAAGATGATTCTCCAGGACATTAGTCTCCTATCTCCTCTGTCTGCTGGCTTTCCAAATAAAGTAGTTATTCCTTGCCACAATGCCTCATCTCCCAATCCATTGGCCTGTCATGTGGTGAGCAGAATGAGTTTGGTAACAACAGGTCATAGATACCCAACACCCAGGCTCCCTGAAAGTATGCATTTTACTTCAGAGAACACAGCTGTCATTGACTTACCCAGCACTTCTTTTTAGTTTGTTCAAAATGGAAAAAAAAAAAAAAAATGCCCTGTAGGATTTTTCACTTGCTCATATTTAAGGAAAAAATACTGGTATTTAATCTGCAAGGAGAATAAAGGCTTAGAATTCAGTATTTCTTTAAAAAATGGTATTTAAAATATTTATAATATTGAAATAGCTTTAAGTTTCACTATACAGATCACCTTGTATTTTAAGACTTTCCTGAGCCAGACTCTGTCCAGCATCCAGGCTGCTCAACCATCATGAGATCAGAGAGTATGTTTGCTCTCTCATGTCTCAAGGGAACCACAAGTTGACCGTTTGTCATTGGCTGAATCCACAAAGTTCAGAGCAAAAAACAGGTTTGGCAGTTACAGGCAGGTCCCAACTAACGAACAGATCCAGTTCCAAAACCCATTTATTTATTCAGAGTTAGTTATTTGGAACCCAGATACATCATTTCATATGAACAATGTAATGAATGGCAGGGTGACTTCCAGGGAAGCCCATACAATCCAATTATCGTATAATTCAGTAGAAACACTGTTCCAGCAGGTGCCAGGACCCTTGCACCTTTCCCAGACTCGTGCTGAAGCCTGGGCATGTGGTTCCTTCACTCCCAGGGAGTGGGGATCTCTCTGACCTGAGGATGCTTCTGGCACTCTAAAGTCCCTTGGGATGACACATTTTCACGTGTTCACGTTCCCGTGTATAGGATATACACAAGATGACTCTTCCTAATTTGGGGACTCTCTGCATATGATTAATTAAATCAATGTGGCAAAAACATTTGCATAATTCTGGGCACAAAGTAGATTCATCTGGCTTGAAAAGATCTAACTTGGCTTACTGCATAGCCAAGTTCTTAACTGCTTCTCATGTTTATACTCGGTAGATTTAGCAATTGGAATAAACAGTTCCGCCTAAAGTGTAGTTTAGCAGTTTCTATGTCTTTAAATCAAAAATAATATGAGTAGTCACTTAGTAGTATGAGAAACTAACCTTTATTCTTATCTATAATGAAGTATTAACTATTGCAGAAAGTGGCTCTCATTTATTTTTGGCTATCTAATTTTCCCATTGAAAAATAAATCAAGTTGATTGTGACCTAGGTGAATTTGCCTTTATTCAGTTTTAAGAGACAGTCCAAAAATCTTTCTTATTTTTTATTTATAGTATCCATTCTGCAAGTTCTTCTCATTCCCATGTTTCTTACTGGCCATTAAATGCTCTGTTTCTGAATGTTCTTTCCAAAATACCTCTGTTGCTCACTAAATTATTAAACAGTTCCAATTCAATGCTTCTTTCCTTCAGTTAGAATAGCCGAAAAGGAGCAGTATTAAGCATAGTAAAGCACAAAATTTCTTTATTCCTCTTTGCCAAATGGTTTATTAATATGTTCTACTTAGTATAATATTGAAATTCATCCAAAATTGTGATTTTTGGAAGGATCTTTTCCTGGAACAAAGTCGTAGAATAGGCCATTCTCAATTTTTTGAAAGTGGTATTTATTTACTTACCAAAAATTTAAAACATTCAGTCAACAAGCATTTATGTGTATTAAAATGTTACATTTCCACTGCTATAATTATTACATAGTTTATAATCTAGAGGTAACAGGTTGTTAAAATTAATGCTAACATATATTTGAGAATTTTCTATAATATATGAGAAGAATATATTTTGAGATGAAACGACTGTATATATAGCTTAAGATTATTACTCACATAATCCATTACTGCATCAGTAACAACTTACATTTTACCTCCTTCATTTTGGGTTTTTTATTTTCTCTTTTTCTAATTAACATGAATGTAAATAAATTTTAAAACACTCTTGACTTTTACAACATTCTTTCAGAAGAATTAACAACTATAGGTTTAGTCCCAGAATAACTTAAACATAGGTACTGGGATGATGTATGAACAAAGATTAGTGAGCAAATAAAAGAGAAAAATCTTTTAATGAAGTACCTGGAAGTATTTGTTATTGTTAAATGCCCTGCTTCCTTAAAGCTAATATGAGAAGAAACTCATTCCAAAGTTTTTAACAAATGTATGTAATATTTGTGTGATAAACTCTTAGGAAAATTCCCTTTTCTTTTCAATGAAGAGTTTCTTATGAGATACACAAATGCATATAATTTAAAAAAGATAAATCTAAAGAACTGTTTTTAATCACTAAGTTTCATAAAGCTCTAGAGCTAAAACCGATTCTATTAGTTACCTATCTCTGTGGAACAGATTACACCAAAATTTAATGGTTTAAAACAATAATATTTGCTATCTCATCATGTGTGTAGGTCAGTGAGTCAAGCTTGGCTTAGATCAAAGTCTTCCACAAGGGTATCAAGGCACCATCTGGGTCTGTGGACATCTCTTAACTTCCCTGGGAAAGATCTGCTTCCAAGTTCCCCCAGGTGGCTGCCGGCAGGATTCAGGTCATCACAGGCTGTTGGACAGAGAATCTCGGGTCCTCAGAGGCCTCCCCTGCTCCATTCCCTGTGGGCCTCTCCAGGTGACAGCTCACAAGATGGCCGCTGGCTTCATCAGAGGGAGCCAATCGCAGGGCACGAGAGCACAAGAAAGACGAAAGTCACAGACCTGTGAAACCTAATCTCTGAAGCTGCAGCCTCTCACTTTGCCATATTCTACTAGCTGTAAGCAAGTCACTAGGTCCAGCCCTAGCTCGAAGGGCAGAAAATTACACGAACACCTGAATACCAGGCAGCAGGCATCACTGGGAGCAATTACAGAAGCAGCCTGCTACAGGTTTTAGACAGATGCTGATACAAACCTTTCTTTATACAAAGAAACTGAGACACAGAGAGATAAATACATTTATTTCAACATCTGCCTTGGCCAGGGGCCATCAATAATAGCAATAGTTAACTTTTCTTGATTCCTTCATATGCTTACATTTATTGCTAAGGGCTTACACACATTATTTCATTTAATTATCTTGAATATTTTTTGTAAATATATATTTGAATCCTATTTTAGAAATTAGAAACTTGAGCCGCAGAGAGATTCAATAATTTGCTCAAATAATATTGGCCTGTGTGTGACTGAACTGGGGCTTCTTTCCTGGCACCTCAACTCCAGATTCTACACATTACACCCAGTATTACACTGAAATGGCTACATGAACTCAATTTTAAGTTGCTGTGAATCAGTTGTCAAGGACATGATCTATGTTTTTTATACATTTTCTCGAGTAAATCTCCATTTGAGAATTTAGACTACTATTAAGGTTAAAAAATATTTTTCTACTCTGAAAACCAATGCACTCATTTCATTTTATAAGGTAGATATTTTCATGTTTTTCCTTATTTGGCATAATTTCCAGAACCAAAAAAAAAAAAAAATCTTTGAGACTGTTGATCGTTTTGTAAGGCAATGCAGCTATAAGTATCCAGAAACTTAAAAATATTTATGCCTTTCAATTTCAGAAATTTGCATCTAGAGAATAAATATAAATACTCCTGTGAATACCTGCAAAAGGTGCTGTATGAGATTTGTAATGGTGGCATGAGGCATAATGAAATAAAAATCCAAATCTGAGATGGATAAGCATAATGAGAAGTTATGATAGAATATCATTTAGCTATTTTAAAAGGATATTGTGAAAAATCATTAGAAATTTCTCATGCATTAGCAGAAAAAAATCAACACACAGCATTTTAGCTGAAGCATAAACTGAACTGTGAAGGAGAAATTGGGAAGAAAACAGAGCAAAAGAAATATACAAAACTATTCTACAGAGGTTGCTTGTGCATTACAAGAGCAAAAGTTCCCTTCTTTCTACTTTGTCCTCTGTTGAGATTTATTATTTTGAAAAAAGAGGGAATAATGTTAATTAGGTAAACTTGAAAAAAAAAATTTCCCAGGGAACCTGACCATTCCTTCCTTTTGTTATCTAAACCCTGTCCTCCTTGTATCCTGTCCAGATTTCATTCTTAGAGTTTTAAGGATTTATTATTTGTAAATTAACTTAGCTTCCATCACCCCTACCACACAAAAAGTGCTTAAGGCTAAATATTCCATCCTATGACCCCTCAGGGCACAGTATAATGCTTAGCACAAAGTAGGTGCTTAAGAAATATTTCTAGGGGGCAGGATATAGCTCAGTGGTAGAGCACGTGCTTAGCATGCAAGAGGTGCTTGGTTCAATCTGAAGTACCTTTATTAAAAATCAATCAATCAATCAAATTACCTCCCATCATTAATAAAAGAAAATAATTTTTAAAATTGTTTAAGAAAGAAATGTTTCTTGAAAGAAAGGGAAAAAATGAGTCTACATGGTTGAGATTTCTGTTTACCTTTCTTTCCATGGTTCTGACATTTGATTTTAATAATACCATTTATATATAACAGAGCTCAACTCAGATCCTTTTGGGAAACATAATAGATAGAACTTTTAACTTTTAATGTAGATTTTTATGGATAAATGATCCTAAGACTACAGCCTAACCCTCCCAACTCTGGAAAACTATAGTCATTTCCATATCTCTCTCCTCAAGTAGATTGGAGTGTTTTGGCATAAATAATTATGTCATTCATCTTTCATTTTCTTTACCCAAGGGCTCAGCATAGTTCCTGGAACAAAGCAAGCATTTATAAAGGTAGCAAAATTGATTGCTGGAATGAATAAGTGCTCTGAGAAGAACTGAATTCAATTCACATCTTTAAAAAAAAATAACACTTTTTGGTGTTTTATGCATGTAAGGAGCTATCCAAATGCAAATAAAAAACTGGGCCATTATTCCAATATACAGATAAGACCAGAAGAAATAAAAATAAAAACAATGATTTAACTTAGTTAGAAAATTCTAATAGCAAAGGGAATGATTCTTTCCACATTTTGATCTCCAGTGATAACAGAATGTTAATGATTTCTTGTAATTTCTAATAGAAAAAAAAATCATATGCTAAAATACCAACAACTAGTTACCTTCGTTTGCACAGTTGTTCCAGATTTCAGCATATACCAGAATCACTTGGAAGGGCGGTTAAAACAGACTGCTGGGACCAATGCCGAGAGTTTCTGAGTCAGTGCATCTGGTGTGGTACCTAGAATTTGTATTTCCCAGGTGATGCTGACGTCATTGGCCCAGGGATCAAACTTTGAGAACCACTCATTAATACAACTTAATTTACCCAAGATAATAAAATGCATTCTGTCTTGCCCTTTGCTTATTTACCCAAAATATATCTTTTAAATCCAATGCAGAGGTGTCCAGAGTTTGGAGGGAAAGAATGCTTAAAGGAAACAGAGAAAATTAAGACTGAACACTTTGAGTGTCCGGAGAAAAAGCTGGATAAAATACAAGGCATATCTAAATTACCTTGTAGGATCAAAGTTTTTGTTTTCTTTGTTTTTTTTCTTTTTCCTCTGGACTGGTTCCTTTTAGGGGCCACCGTTTTCATGTCTTTCTCATCCCTTTTTTTGATTTCTGGACTGTCAAAAATTGAGCATGCTTGCTTTTACAGGGAAAGTTATGCTCTCTTTTAGAACATGTATAGTAATTTAAAGGATCAGCAAACAGACAGCTGCAACTCCTCATTAACATCAAAGAACAGACTGGTTTGATCCTACGGTTTCCTAAGTGTGTTTTTACTTCTGTATTTTTCCAGGATTAAGAAAACTCTGGGCTTCTTCACATAACTGCCGCGGTCCCCCTTACTTGAAGTTTTGAAGCTCCCTGTAACATTCTCTGTTCAAATGGGTGCAATATTTGATAGCAAATTTGTGCCACATGATTGAAAAAATATTTAGCAAAATTTGGTGAACAAGCAGTTTAAAGCTAGCTTACTTTTATCTTTAAGATTGCACAATTTCATCTTTATAAATTGTTAATCATCTGGTTGACTACACTTGAAGATCACAGCTTGGCAGGGTTTGTGAAATGATTTTAGAGGGACTATGCAAATGTGATGAAATTTGGAAGATTGATAGTATTCCCATGAGAGGGGTGAAAATTAAATTAATTTTCAATTCTACTGAGAGGCCTCAGATTGAAAAGAGAAACAAGAAGAAAGCCAACATTTTCATGAATAAGCCTACCTCAAGAGAAAAGGTAAGGGCCAAAGGGAGATTTATCAGCTACCATATTAAGTATCAATATACTTTATATGCAGTAATTAAAATGTTAATAATGCAACAATTGCTATAACAAATGAATAAGCAATTAAGATGTTCATTGAATGTTAAGGTAATATTTTTTGTTACTTTTGGTCTGCTATCACTTGCAATAATTTATCTTATATAATCAATTGAAATTAAAATCTTGGTTATGCTAATTAATTATAATTCCTTTACTTGTAGATCATTGAGTGATACCATTTTGGTGCCAACAAAATTCTCCAAGTTTTCAAAAAAGGCTACTACCCACATCAAGCTATGATTTCAGTGTAGTAAAAAATTACATCTTAACTGTACTGATGCAACTAATATTTTAATGTCTAATTTTCTCTTGTTAAAGCCTTATTAGGGATATACTGAGACATTTTATAAATTCGAGAAACAATCTGTTCTTTTCAATAATGTTAGAAAGGAAAAAATATTAATCTTAGGTATAGATGCAATAGGAATTTTGTGTATTAAAATCAGAGACAACGACTGAAGATAGCAAGTGCTTCTGATGTCAGCAAACAAGATGTGAATACATCTTCTCTGGAATTTTAAACTTTTATTGATGTTTAAAAATTAGTAATTAGTATACAGAAAACAGCCAGGATCTCATGATAAAGAACCTCCAAGAAGCCTCACATTTTGTCAATTAACTTTATATATCCTTCTAAGGTCTGACTCTTACAGGCAACAACATTTATTTTTACTGGTGGAGGAAGAAGGGCTTGTCCTTTATGGATGAATTCTTAACCAAAACTCAAAACATGAACAAGGAGTCCAGGTGATTCATTTAAAATGAGTATTAAAACTGATATGTGGAACTTGACAATCTTGGTTTGCATAAGCAGTGAGCTCTCTCCCTGCAGGCATTGGAAGTACAATTATAATCAAAGATTGGGGGTGAGTGTGGACCAAGGGTGAGTCAAACACCCAAGGACATGAAGCAATGACAAATGTGTTCATTTCCTTAATAGCTATTATCAAACCTCCTCTGCCCTCTTATAAAACTGTCTTCATTGAACCTCCTGTCACCCAGACCTCATTCTTGGTACTGACTGACCTCCCGTAGGCTCATTCCTTCACATTGTTTGAGGACTCTGGCCTCTGGCTTTGTCTCCACCACTAATTCCACTATCTTCCTGGACTTTCTGACTCTGTTTGACTTTCTGAACCTCAGTGAACTTCTCACCTTCTCTCCTCCAGCATCCTTAAATTGTTTCATTAACTAGAGCCACAGTATCTAATAAACTTCCAAGATCTAACTGCCTATAGCCCCCTCCCCCCTATTTTTTTTAAAGCCATAGCACACTACACTTCAGGATTTTTATTCCCTTATCCACAATCTAACTTTTCTCCAACCTCAACTAGATATAGATCATTTACTAGAAGTTTCTCCCCAATCCATATGGTCTTTTTAAAAATTAGTTTTAATCACTGTGAGTAGGATGGCCAATCACCCCCATTCACCTGGGGACAGACTCAGTTTATATCTGTTTTCCTGGGCATCCCGTTTGGTTGCCCTCTTTCACTCTTAAATAGGTCCCGTTTGGGATGATAAATTATACTGTCACCCAACTGTGAAATATGCAGTCCATTTCTCTCTGTTCTCCTAAACCCTCCTACCTCATTTTTGTTCCATGGTAATCCCTTTGAATTGACATAACCACAGGATTTAGCCTTTCTTTCACCCAAGTCCCTGAGTGGGTCCTGGAGAAAATGTCCCAGCATTGCATACGGAAGCCAATATACATTTCTGTTCTTTAATGACATATCCAGTCCCAGTACGGCCCACGGATCCTCAGAAAAATCCCCTCACCAGAGTCCTCCCTCATTGTCTTAAACAACCCTTGCAGACTGAATTTCCTCCTAAACTCCCTACCTGCAAGCTGCTCTCTCAACCTCAGGCCAAATTGTTTTCTTACCACGTTAAGACAAGGAAACCAGTAGGTGTCCATGTTATCTACCCTGACCTTTACATGTGAGTAAGACATTCATTCACTCACTTTCTTTTTTTCTTTTTTTTTTTCATTTTCACAGATGTTTATTATTTTTCCATTTACCATACTTAGGGTTTTACACGTTGTTTTTTGGAACCTGGTTGCATGTTTTGTGATGAGCACTTTACATGTTTTATTTTTTTTTTAATTTTTTTTTTCTTCTTTTTCCAACTGCCCTCCCTTCTCTGTGGAAGTCGATGCCTTTTTCTATACACAGGAGATCTCTGCACGTCGGCTCTGATTTCCAGCTTCCTGTGTCTCAAATACCTTGCTCCACCCATCAAGCTCTTTCTTCCCTGCACTATCAGTCTTTGTTTTCTTATTGGATTTTTGTCCCAAACACATGTGTTTATTCAATATTCAAAATAAAACAAAATTTATTGTAACACATTCTCTTCTGTTTGGTGGCTTCTTGGTCTCCCTAAGAAAAGCTTTCAAAGTGATTAATGAGCGACGCACCGTCTTCATCACCTCCCATTTCTACCCTAGCACACTCTGTTCTGTCTTCTGCCCTCACTAGAGAAACTGCCCTCCCCTGGCCTTTATATTGCCTTCTCTGAAACCTCCCATTCCTGCACTTCCTTACACAGTCTCTTCTCCCCGCCTCCCCATCTCTGGCTTCCATTCGGATACATTCACTGGTTCTTTTATTTTCTATTCACCTGTTTTATATTCATGTTCAGTAGCGCTCAACCATGCCCCCCTTTTTCGCCTTCTATTCATTGCCCCCACGTACCTCATCAAAACCAGTGCTGATGGCTTTGCTCATTTTACAGGTTGGGAACCAGCATTACAAACCAGATCTATTACTGAGAGTAGTAAAGGTGCCTTAGCAACTCATGTGCGATCTCTGTCCTTTCCAGAGCACTCCACCACTCAGGACTCATTTTGTCAAAAGACTCCAGCTCTTCAAAGTTCAGCCAAGAGAGTTAGTAACCCTCTTCAGCCTGTTCCAAGTAGGAACACTTCACTCCCAAATTCTTTTAACTTTGATTTTTTACACCAGGTATAACTCATGTATACTTAAGTAAACTGCATGTGACAAAGAGAAATAATAGTTAATCTTCATGAGCATGACCACCATCAGGAATTTTGGGGGGATTATTCACGCTTGATGGGAGATTAATGTCATAGCTACAAAACTTACAAAGTTGGAAGTCTCCTTAGCAATTTATCATCTTATAACACGTTAAAAAGTGAGTTTTAGGAAAAACAGGCTTTATCTACCCTTTGCAGTAGTGCGTGACATGTGGGGATGTCTTTTCCACCCACCGGAGGCAAGAAGACACCCCTCTGGAGCATTAAAATATCAAATCCTTGTATAAGTGATCAAAGCATAGACATATGCAAATGTGTGGAGATTTATTTTTAACGTAATGATAACGATGAGACTAAAATGGGTTAATATATCAACGGATTCCCAGAAATCTGACCTTTCCATGAAGAGGAAATGTGGTAAGAAAGTCTAGGTGTGTTAGTCACACTGGTATGTTGGCTGGTGTTTATTTCTAACACTTAACAAGCAGAAGCCTAGATATCCCAGGGTTCAGGGACCCCAATTTGAGGGTTATAGCTTTCAGGATATCTTCTAGTAAATGAGTTAATATTTATCCTAGACATTGATGTGCTGTGGATACAGATGAGAAAAAAATCGAATATTTACCTGGACCTTCTTCTCACCTGTCTTGTTTTGTCCCCTGCAAAAACAGCATGGCAGAGAAAGCATTCATTTTAATTTTGAGTACCTAATAAGCTTTGCTTTTTCAAGCCTTGAACAATTTTTCAAACTTTACTATAAAAATACCTCTATTTATCTTAGCCCCTAGGCACTTGTACATTGAAAATGCATAAATCATCTGAGAACTAATAAAAGAACGGCATTCTAGCAGAAACTCAAGGAAATAAAAACGTTGTTTTAAAGACCAATGCACAAAATCTCTATTGGACTGAAAGTAAAGAGGAACAGAGATTGCTGGCTTTCATGGAAGCTGCGTCACACGTGATGGGCCACCCTGTAGTGGTTACAGAAGGTTTTATCTGTCGTGAAGGAGAATAGGAATCAATACATTCTCCGAGGCTTTGGAGATCACATCCTGACTGGGATTTAAAAAGTAGCTGGAGGACAGGAAAGTGTCCGGAAGAAAGATAACACTAGACCTTGAAAAGACACCCAGGAAATCCTTTACTTTACTATCAGGTGTAGTGTGCTTTTATTTTTGTCAGATTTAGGTAAAAGGCCTTATTTGTAATGGCCTGGATTTACTTTTCTATCTCAAAGTCTTTAATGAAAAAGGAACCATCAAGGCAGAAAGGTCAAAAGGTACACAATATGGACAAAAGTGTCAATAGTATAACTATGTATCTGTATTATCACAAATACTAGGAGGGGTCAACATGACCTTTATAGCATTCCCTCCCCAGGATGTCAGAAAATTCCCAGCTAAGTGTTCATTATTATAGTCTTCATTGCCTCTGATTTTATACCTGTCTTTAAAAAAATTTTTTTTGAAAGTATAATTGGTTTAACATGTTGTTTTAATTTCTGGTGTACAACATAGTGATTCAGATATATATATATATATATATATTCATTTTCATATTCTTTTTCATTATAGGTTATTATAAGGTATTGAATATAGTTCCCTGTGCTCTACAGTAGGACCTTGCTGTTTATCTATTTTATATATAGTAGTTAGTATCTGCAAATCTCAAACTCCCAATTTATTCTACCTGCTTTTGAGTCATTGTTCTCACTTACTTTTCTTCCTTTATCTTTACCTTAGATTTGACCCAAACAGTGATAACATGTTTTTCTCCTGTATCAGTCCCGTGGCTGACATCCTGAATGGTGGACACCTGTTTCCTCTAAAACAGAACTGCAGTAGACAGCAAATCATTATGTATTTAAAAATATTGGATTATGAGGAAAGGCTTATACTCACTAATCTTCATAACAAAGAGAAAAAAAAAAGCTCACAGGTAGTAAGTGCTTAGATTTGAAATCCAGTAGGTGTGAGTCTGAAGCCTGGATTTCTCTAAGGTTATGTAATTTTGAAGGAGATTTCTTAAGCCACTTTTTTGTTCATGTAAAAGTAGTTGTATGCTTTGCTCCTCAGAAAGTCTGCGGGATGACATTCAGAAGAAGGCACGAACATGGAGTTAAAATTAAGACTCTAGAAGTGGTAGATTGAAACTGAAAAATAAAGCAATTCAGTAATTTTAGGGGAAGGATAGAGTGTAACAGAATTTGTTCCCTGAATGTTCCAATATGACAACAACGTTATTTATGAAATGAAGCACATTTGTTATCAAAGGCAAGATCGTGTGCCTGCCACACCATGAGGCCAGACTGAAACATGAATTTGGAGCAGACAAAGGTTGATTGCAGGGCTGAGGAAGGAGGGCAGGTGGCTCATGCCCAAGGAAACCCTGAACTCCCTGAAGGGTTTCAGCAAAGTGTGTTTAAAGCCCAGGTGAGGGAGGGGGGTTGCAGGGTACCTGATCAGCCCGTGCACAGTCCTCTGGTTGGTGGATGTTGAGGTAACAGGGAGGTCAACACCATCAACCCTGTGGAGCCAGAAGGGAGGGGGTGGCATGGGCTTAGGATCATCAAGTGCTTAATTTCTTCCCTTTGGCAGTGGTTTTAAGCATCTGAAAACCTCAGGAAATATACATGAGATACTATTATCTGGATCCTTCAGAGAGAAGCTACAGCAGAGGATATAGGGGAGGGGTCTGACCCTGATCCTTAAATATTCACACTCAAGGATGAAGTGATGTATGACTGGGAGTGGGCGTCTTTCAGAAGAGACAAGAGGAGCCTGAGGTCCTTTGATTCTAGCCACATCAATCTATTCTAACTCATAGTTGGAAAATTGACTCCTAAACCCTTCACCGCTGTGCAATACTGCCTCATATAATTTTAAATGAAGCACACGGCTCCAATAAATGCTGAAAAGCCATAAAGGCCCACTAGGGAAATAGTACTAATGAGCCAATTAATATTTTAAAAGTAAATGGGAGCAAAGTTTATTGATTTTGAGTGTGTGCCTGTGTGCAAAGCCACAGTTGCTGATTTTGAGACAACTACATGAGAAAGATGGGAGTTCTTCTGAAGGGTTCTGTCGCCTCTAGTGTGTTAACTCGTGTCGTGGGGGAAGTCACTTTTTTGAAGTCAGACAAATGGAGGTTTGTGTTCTATCTCTTCTGCTCCTAGCTGGCACGTTATGAGCAAGTTAGTTCCCCGCTGTGTCTGTTTCTCTGTCTACACACCAGCAGATGATATTGGTGTGCAGTGGTATCTCATTGTGATTTTAATTTGTTTTTCCTAATTACTAATGATGTTGAATATTTTTTCGTCTACTTATTCCTCATACTTTATATCTTTTTGATTAAGTTTCTGTTCACATTTTTGTCTATTTAAAAAATGGGCGTTTTTCTTATTATCAACATCGAAATTTCTCTGTATATTTTAGATTCAAGTTCCTTTATCAAATATTTGATTGGCAAATATTTTCGCTAAGTTATGGCTTGTTTCTTTTTTTTTAATTTTCTTAACATTGATGTTTAAAAAGTAAACTTTTGAAAATTCAATGAACTCTAATTTGTTAACTTGTTCTTTTATGGTTTGTGTGAATTCTTGCTCAGTCATCTCTATGAATATCTGTATTATGAATCAATATGATATTCTGTGAAATGTCCAGATGGTCCAAGTCCCCAGGGAAGGTATTAGACAGAAGGCAGGAGAGTTAATATCACAAGACCATAGACGTTCATTATAGTCCATTCCAAATTCATGCAAAATGTTTCTAATCCTCCTTTTTTATAGGGATATAAAAGAATATTTCTGCCTGATCAATGGCCACATGGCATGCTCCTGAGATAGTGTTAATTTACTCTAGTAGAGATACCACATCTAGCAAAGCAGTTGCAAATGGGTTACTATAAGATTGTTTGTGGTGGGGGAGAGTAGAGCTCAGTGGTAGAGTGCCTGCTTAGCATGCAGGAGGCCTGGGGTTCAATCCCCAGCACCTCCATTTAAACAAACAAACAAACAAACAAACAAACAAACCTAATTACCTTTCCCCCCCAAAAAAGAGGGTTTGGGAGAATCTGAGGATTCAAATTTTTCAAGTTCATAATATCTCAGAATCTCACTTCTTTCCTATAATGTTCTGACATGATAATTCCGCCTCTTCCTGGGCTCTGCTATGATGCTACCCTGGGCAGATCAACTTCTTCTGACTTCCTCTGTAAGAATTCACTCTCGTTGTAAGCCCCCAGGCTGTCTTGCTTTCATCCTTTGTGGTTAGTTGCTTAACTACTTTTTGTCTTTAGTTTTCTTTCTTTATATTATTGTCTTCAGAAAGAGCCATTCAGTTCTCAAATTCTATTACTATTTATCTGCACTTCCCAAGTGTCTGACACACAGCACCCATCAGTCTGCTCATGGTATCCAATTCACCACTAGTGGAAGTGTTGACAAATGCACTATTACCACCTCACTTAACAAGTGCTATCAGTGTTCCACTACCACCAGGAAAGGGACCCTCACTGCTCAGGGACCAGTGAGTGGCAGAGCCCCCAAATCCAATCTTAGTTTCCTTGGATCACTCCTTGCACTGACTCTCTTAATTGGAGTGTCTGGGGAACAGACTCTGAGACAGAGATCCGCATGCAGAAATTCTGGGGGGAAAGTGTTCTTGGGAAAAAAAAAAACAACTTTGGGGAGACTGAAGGAAGGAAGACTGGGCAGAGGAAGAAATTAAACTGCAAGACAGCAACAACAAAGGTCCAGCACATCCTATGGGAAGCTCTGACCGTCAGGTCAGGTATTTATCAATTAACTAAAAACAATAAAGCTGTTATATGTTAAAGTAAACAATGTAGTTCCATAAAAAGTAACAATATTTTGAGAGACGAAAGATGTAGTGAGAAGAGTGACATTGTTGGTATTTTTGTAAATTTCTTTAATTTCTGGTTCAATAGAGAGAAGCTGGATTCCATATGAACCTGATGCTATATGATATGTCATGAAACTTCTGGAAATTTCCACTGTAAACTCATGAGACAATGGAACTGAAAAAAACAAATGATATCCCAGTATTTTTGAGGGTGGGTTTGGAGATATCTAGGGTGTTACCAAGTCCAAACTCATTCTGCTCACCACATAACAGGCCAATAAATCAGGAGGTGTTGGGGTGAGGAAAAACAACTATTAAGAAAGCCATCAGATCAAGAAGATGACAGACTACTGTCCTGGAGAATCATCTTCCCCAAGTCAGAGTTCAGGATCCTTTTCTACTAAAAAGAGCAGGGAGTGTGGTTGGTTGTTGCAAACTTCTTGGCATCGGAGTCCTTTGTTCTTGCAGCTGTCCACCTAGGTCAGGTCATGGTGTCCCTGTAAACCTCCAACAAGACAAATGCAAATTTTTATCTTTATTTGAATATAAAAGTGTTACACCCTTAAAAGTCAGTGCCTTGAGAATGGGTGCTCCTGTCTATTTCAGGCTCTAGGCAACATTCTTTTACAAAAATTGCAGAACCAACATGACTAAGCCCAGGAAACAGAGCCCAGGGTTAGAGCTAAAGGAAAAGATCCAATATGGAGTCAACTGTGTTCTTCCCTACTATAAGGGGTTCATGAACTGTGCTTTGCTTTGAGAATCACTGTATTAGACTATGCTCTGAAAATGAACTCAGCCACTAATTTTTAAAAGCACAACCTCATTAATCTATCTCTTGTGATTCTTGATGTTGCCTAGGTGAGTGGACTTGTGAACATCATTAGGGCTGTTTTCAAATCTTCTGATCCTCTGTCCCTCTGGAGTTACGTCTAGATATATGATTTGCTTTAGCTACTAAAATTCAGCCTGAGCAATGTGTGATGCTTTCTGGGGAGGCTTAGGAGATGGTATGCAACTTGCTACATTCTGATCTTCCTGCCTTGGGTTCCTGAATATTGACAAAGAACCCATATATTGATGCTCATCGGAGGTGTAGACTGAAGAAGTAAATCTCTTACATTAAGTCACTGAGTGTATGTGGGTGCTTGTTATAATAAAACAGCTGATCCTATAATAACTAATATTTCCTTTCCCTCCCCCCTCTCTCTGTCATTTTGTCTCTCCCTCCCTCAAAGCCCCCCAAAGTATGCTTAAATATTACTCCCAAGATTTAGATTCAGCCCAGTAGGACTTGTATCTGAGCCAAATATGGCCGTGGAAGTGGTACCGTGACCTGTAACTTGTGCAGTACTTAATGAGGTAGGCCTTCAGTTCCCACTAAACTTTTCATTTCATGGAATGACTTATTTGCAAAATTGCAGGAGATTGGGAAGGGCTGATTGTCAGAAAAAGAATGACACTTCATGAACTTACATGAATGTAATACCATCTAATACCATCAAAATTTTAACCTCACTTCTAACACTAGACTCTCAAATAATTGCCCAGAGAAGACAATCTGCCAATTTCCTAATGTATGAATAATTTGTATCTTATATTTTAAATAGACATATTTTATGTGTGATTGTGTTAAGACAGATAAATAGATGCTAGGGTTTTCAGCCCTTTAAAGACAAAACATGCAGAAGACGGAAACCCTATAAGAAATTTTACGATAAATAGTAAAATCTTTTAAAGATTTAGAATTTATAAATCAATAGTAGTAGGTGACAGTTCTGCCCCTATTGTTAAGTTTGCAAATGCACTAGAACCTAGTGATGAATAAATCAGGTCTACTTTGTGACTTTGTGTGACAAAGAGAAAGAAACAGAAAGAAAGAGGGAGAGGTAAATGCAACGACGTAACCTTTCCTGTATTGTTACCACTGAGCTTCCAAAGAAGAGAACAGTAAAAAAAGGTACCCACATCCTGACATGAGATGCTGGAAAATATAGGCTGATCTTGATAAAGGGCTGTGAAATTGATTTAGTCAGCACTAGTCCATCATGACCTTGAGTCTGCAGACGAGAAGGTAAAGTATTACTTGAGCAATTGAGACAAGAATACTGCTTTCTTTCGAGGAAGATATTTTTTAGGCACAACTTCCAGACTTTCACATGATGGGTGGCAGAATGATTCACCTCACTCAGGAGTCCAAGAGGATCACCTGGAGGTCTTGATATATATATTTCCTGAAGTGTGAGGGACTGGTATCTGACACATCCTGAAAAACCTGAGATCCGGAGTCAGTGGTGAGCAAGCCCCCGGCGCAGCACGGCAGAGATGGCTGTTTGTGAATGCCTTCACTTTCAGAGTAAAAGGTCATGCGAGGTCATGTGCATGCACAGTGTAAGTACGATGTGATCTCTGAGAAAGCAGCTAGACCACCTGGAGTGAAATTCTGCCCAAGAGGAAAGTAGAAAGAGGCAAGGTGAGTTCACCAGAGACAAAATTCAGGAATCAGGTGGCAGAGAGAGAAAACGTGAGAGGTCAGAACAAGCATGGTTTGCTTGCAAGAACAGTAGGTAGTAGTGACCCAGAAAGAGGAGGAAAGGTCACCAGAAAGACATCCCCACCTTCCCTAACATGGGACATAATCAAACACTGGGATCTCCACACCCAGAAGAAACCTGCAGGGCCAGGACTTTAGTTCTTGTTGGAGGAAGAGATTGAAGGCGTACAGTGCCCACTCCCCTCACAAGTGTACAAGACTAGAGAGGATTGGAGAAGGACAACAGAGGGGTCTCAAACTGGAGAAAAGTCTGCAGTTTTATGCTACCTGGGACTCAGCATTCTTTAATATATCTAAAAGACAATTCATTTACTTCCTAAAAGTGTGGAAAGACTGAGATTTCCCCCAGGGATGGGGGAAAGGATACAAGGGGTGGGTTTGTAAGGGCAGTAGGAGGAGAAAAGTGATATGGTTCTTTCTACCCAAACAAGCAGGGTAAACAAACAGTCAACACGTCTTAATAGCCTAATAAAAATGCTTAATGTTAAAAACAATGGCATGATTAATTTCACTTGGGCTAAGGCTGAATGTTGGTGGGTTTTTGGTTGTTTTTTTTTTTAACTTTTAACTAGCTCATTGACAAAAGTTTCAGACTTCCTTTGATGGGCTGGCTACCAGATTTCATCTTTGTAAATGTACTTTGAATTTATTAACCTCTAAGTTCATAAATATTTGTGACAGCCAGCTTTAAAATTTTATAGGTCAGTAGTATTTTGTGCTAACATGCTATATTTTACATTCATTTTTTGGGAAAACCTTTGAAAGTTTAGAAAAATCAATTTTGACCTGCTTTACCTTATTTAAGACAACTTCAGTTTAAACTTTTCTATTTTCCACTGTAGAATAGCAGGTTTTCATCACCTGGGTTCCTTTTGTGACATCCTATAATTGGTACCCAATTATTGAGAGCAAGGGAGATAAACCAAAGAGGAAATTGTGAAAGAATGTAATGAATGGAAATCAGCCCTTAATAGAAAGAAGCTTTACCTTGTTCTCCATCATTTGATGCAGGAGTCTAAAATTTAGGCAATAATCCAGAATAAAAGCAATTCTTAATCTATACAAAGAACCAAGGAACATTTTCTTCTCTTCAAATACCACTCTTATGAAAAATGTGATTGCTGTGTTCTAACCCATTTGGGTTCTCTGTGGATGTTTTGAATTAGCAGAAGGAATTAGCAAAGGTATGAGAGAAGTCATATTGTTTTTTACCTTCACTGGCACCAATAAATCCTGTTGTGTGAAAATGAGTTTAAAAATCTCTATGCAGTTAGCTTTCCATTTTACCTTGACTGTTTTAGTGCAGATTGTTAGCTAATCAAGCTGGAAATTGAAATAGAGTGTACACAACATTGTTTATGAGGAATATTATAAACAAGCAGGGCAGATAGCACTGTACCTGTTTTACTGCTACAATAAAATAAGCAGCGATATCAGCATTGCATCCATTTAGGTGTAATTGTACAAATTGCTTACTAATCAGATGAGAAACACAGTACTTGGACGTCCAATGTTCTTTGCCTTTGTGTATTTAGCTGTATCTATACAAGACTTTAAGACTCCAATACAAGTAATACATGCATAAAGATGTATTTTTAAGACATTTTGATAGAGAAAATAATCAATTTTGATACAGAAAATAAATTTGCCTTTTCTTGCAATAATAGGCCTTGGGCACTTCTTTAAAAACACAAATGTGGGCAAATGCATAATGTTTACTGAAAAAAATAAAATACAGCTCTGTTTATCAAGCTCAATGCAGTTTTTAGCTCAAAGGATTTTGACATGCTCTACACAGCAGGGCCTCATCTAGAACTGTACACGTCTGGCAGAAAGACATTAAATTTTCAAGAAGTAAGGTTGGAAATTTATGAGCATAAGAGGAATTGACATGTTTTCACCTTTCTATAAGTTTATTTCAGGTTTTATAAACCCTAGTGTGGATTCAAAAATGCATAATCTCCCTTATCCAGTGAAAGTTTCTATTAGAGGAAAGCCTTAAGGGATAGAATAAGGAGCACAAATTAGGATTGCATGTCCTCAGAATAATTCAAATTTATTGATTCTGCATACTTGTTTTTGATGCAGTCCTAATATATATTTTTTTAAAAATATATATTTTTATTGAACGATCATCAGTTTACAATGTTATGTTACTTTCTGGTGTACAGCATAATACTTTAGTCATACATGAACGTACATATATTTGTTTTCATATTCTTTTTCACCATAAGCTACTACCAAATATTGAATATAGTTTCCTGTTCTATACAGTATAAATTTGTTGTTTATCTATTACATATATATATTAGTTAGTATCCGCAAATCTGAAACTCCCAATTTATCCCTTCCCATCCCCTTCCCCTACTGGTAACCACAAGTCTGTTTTCTATATTTGTGAGTCTGTTTCTGTTTTGTAAATAAGTTCATTTGCCTTCTTTTTTTTTAGATTCCACATATAATTGACATCATATGGTATTTTTCTTTCTCTTTCTGACTTACTTCACTTAGAATGACAGTCTCCGGTTCTGTCCGTGTTGCTGCAAATGGCATTTTATTATTTTTTATGGCTGAGGAGTATCCCATTGTATGAATAGACAACAGCTTCTTTATCCAGTCAACTGTTGATGGATATTTAGGTTGCTTCCACGTCTTGGCTATTGTATTTAGTGTTGCTGTGAACATTGGGGTGCATGTATCTTTTTGAATTCAGGTTCTCTCTGGATATATGCACAGGAGTGGGATTGCTAGATCATATGATAAGTCTATTTTCAGTCTTTTGAGGAATCTCCATACTGTTTTCCACAGTGGCAGCACCAAACTACATTCCCACCAACAGTGTAAGAGGGTTCCTATTTCTCCACAGCCTCTCCAGCATTTACCCTTTGTGGATTTTTGAATGATGGCCATTCTGTGTGTGTGTGAGGTGTGAGGTGATACCTCATTTTGTAGTTTTGATTTGCAGTTCTCTGATAATTAGCAATATTGAGTATTTTTTTCATGTGTCTATTGGCTATTTGTATGTCTTCATTGGAGAATTGCTTGTTTAGGTCTTCTGCCCATTTTTGGATTGGGCTTGTTTGTTTTTTGGTTTTTTTTTCTTATTAAGTTGTATGAGCTGCTTATATATTCTGGAGATTAAGCCCTTGTCAGTCTCATCTTTTGCAAATATTTTCTCCCATTCTGTAGGTTGTCTTTTTGTTTTGCTTATGGTTTCCTTTGTTGTGCAAAAGCTTAAAAGTGTAATTACATCCCATTTGTTTATTTTTCCTTTTATATCTATTCCCTGGGTACACTGCCCTAGGAGAATATTGCTGAGATTTATGTCAGATAATGTTTTGCCTATGTTTTCTTCTAAGAGGTTTACACTGTCTTGTCTTTATGTTTAAGTCTTTAAGCCATTTTGAGTTTATTTTTGTGTATGCTGTGAGGGAGTGTTCTAGCTTCATTGATTTACATGCAGCTGTCCAGTTTTCCCTATATCATTTGCTGAAAAGACTGTCTCTACTCCATTGTGTGTTCTTGCCTCCTCTGTCAAAGGTTAATTGACCTAAAGTTTGTGGGTTTATTTCTGGGCTCTCTGTTCTGTTTCTTTGATCCATATGTCTGCTTCTGTACAACTACCATGCTGTTTTGATTACTGCAGCTCTGTAGTATTATCTGAAGTCTGAGAGGGTTATTCCTTGCTTCATTCTTTTTCTTCAATATTACTTTGACAATTCTGGGTTTTCTGTGATTCCATACAAATCTTAGGATTATTTGTTCTAGTTCTTTGAAAAATGTCCTGTGTATTTTGATAGGTATTGCATTACATCTATAGACTGCTTTGGGTAGTATGGCCATTTTAACAATATGAATTCTTCCAACCCAAGAACATGGGATATCTTTTCATTTCTTTAAGTCATCTTTAATTTCCTTGGTCAATGTTTTGTAGTTTTCCATATATACATCTTTCATTTCCTTATTTTTTTTTAAGATTTTTTCTTAAGTATTTTGTTTTTTGGATGCAATTTTAAAAGGGATTTTTTTTACTTTCTTTTTCTGATATTTCATTGTTAGTGTAAAGAAATGCCACTCATTTCTGTATGTTAATTTTTTATCCTGCTACCTTGCCAGATTTTTTTAATTAACTCTAGTACTTTTTGTGTGGAGCCTTTAGGGTTTTCTATATATATATTCATGTCATCCACATATAATGATAGTTTTACCTCTTCTCTTCCAATTTGGATCCATTTAATTTATTTTTCTTGTCTAATTGCTATGGCTAGGACTTCCAATACTATATTGAATAGAAGTGTTCAGAGTTGGCATCCTTGTCTTGTTCCAGATTTTAGCACAAATGTTTTCAGCTTTTCCCATTGTGTATTATGCTGGCTGTATTTTTGTCATAAATAACATTTATTATGTTGAGAGATGGACCCTCTATAGCCACTTTGGTTGAATTTTATCAAATACTTTTTCTGCATTTATTGAGATGATCATGTGAGTTTTGTCCTTTCTCTTGTTGATGTGGTGTATCACTTTGATTGATTTGTATATGTTGAACCATCCTTATGTCCATGGGATGAACCCAAGTTGATCATGGTGTATAATTTTTTTTTTTTTTTATGTATTATTGGTTTCTGTTTGCTAATATTTTGTTGAGGATTTTTGCATCTATGTTCATCAACAATATTGGCCTATAGCTTTCCTTTTTGATAGTGTCTTTGTCTGGCTTTGATATCAGGGTGATGGTAGCTTCCTAGAATGAGTTTGAGAGTATTCCCTCCTCTTCAATCTTTTGTAAGACTTTGAGAATGACAGATGTTATCTCTTCTTTGTATGTTTGATAGAATTCACCAGTGAAGCCCTCTGGTCCTGGACTTTTGTTTGCAGGGAGGTTTTATTGCTGATTCTATTTCACTTCTAGTGAGCAGTCTGTTCAAATGATCTGTTTCTTCTTGATTCAATTTTGGTGGACTGTATGTTTTGAGAAAGTTGTCCATTTCTTCTAAGTTGTCCAATTTATTGCCATATAGTTGTTCATAGCTAATATGTATTCCAAGGAATTAAAGGTGTCCTGTGTGTATGCATGTGTTTGTTTATGTGTAACTGAGTGGGACCTTATGGAGCCTTTCTGAAACAGACCCCTCCCCTATATCCTCTACTTTAGCCCTTCTCTGAAGTACCCAGATATATGATGCACATTTCCTAAGTTGTTTTACCCCCACCAAATGGATGAAATTAACACATCCCTTCCAGAGACTCTCTGGAACTAGGAAATATTTGCAACAACTTAACTACCTTTTTACTTTACCTCACCATCAACTAGTCAGAGACTTATGCACTAGCTGATCACATACCCTGGGACTCCCCTCACTTGCCTTGCCTTTAAAAATGCTTTACTGAAACCTATAGGGGAGTTTGGGCTTTTTGAACACTGGCTGCCCTGGATTCCTTGTCTGGTGTTTGCAGCATATGCTGCACATTCCTTCACCACAGCCCCATCTCAGTGGCTTGGCTTTACTGCACATGGATGTGTGGACCCACGTATGGTTTGGTAACATATGTATGCATCTGTGTTTGTGTAGGTGCATGCATCTTAATCTGAAAACGCTGCCTCACTATAAAAAATGATACAAAAACCAGCTAATGACTCTGCTTTTTAAGACCAAATAAAGATTTAACTGAGTCTGCCGTTTTCCTTTGGGCCTTCAGACTTCCCACATGTATGGGGTTAGCACCAACTGTGTTCCAACACTGCTCCTGGTGCTTCCTTGATGCAGCTTGTATTCTAGTCGTCTGTCTCTGTCTAGTATAATTTCTTTAAAAGGTCTTCTCTGGTTCTCTCCATCTGGTTCGGCTGCTCTTATTCTAATGGTATAGACGATAAAAAAAAAAAATATTGCATTCATTCTCAATGCTGTCTTCTTGCACTCGTATTTTCCATAACCGTGGATTAATTCATATAAAATTAGCTTTTCTTTTTCTAATTGGGAAAGAATTGTGTGCCAATCATGCATAGGTGAGTTACTATACACTAAGAAGAATGAATTACAATAGTGGGAAAGTGTCTGTACATTTCTCTAGTCAGCTTAATACTCAGACTATTACACTTGTTCAAAGTGCCATATTCAGGGCTATAACCCAGCTAACTGGCTCTCAATTTCATGATCTTCCACTCAGTGGAAGGAGGACAAGAATAAAAAGTATACGTGAATTTTGAGTGAAAATTAGTTTTCAGTTACAGCTCCATCAGAGGTGACGTTAGTTACGTCTATGTGATGCTGGATAAGTCACTTTACTTATCTGAGTCCCAGATAATGATCCCTGAATTGGGGGTGTTAGCAAAATCAATGTGTAACTGCACACTTTAATGTATAATGTACAGATTTTATAGTAATTAAAATGAGGCATCGATTGCGATCTTTGACACTGTTAGTGATTAAATGTTTCACTGATGACCTGTAAACATCCCCATGATTGGATTTTCTTATCACTTTGAACTAATGTCAGTTTGCTTTTTTATTTTTAGATAATTTTTTTGAATCAGTTTAGGCTCACAGCAAAATTGAGAGGAAAATATAGAGATTTTCCATATGACCCAGATATGCAGAGTCTCCATTATCAACATCCCCCTCCTGAGTGGTACATGTGTTACCAGAAACCATAGTTTACATTGCGTTCACTCTTGGTGTTATACATTCTATGGGTCTGTAAAAGTATATAATGGCATGTATCCACCATTACAGAATTACACAGAGAATTTTATCTGCCCTTAAAAGCCTTTGTACCTCACCTATATATCCTCCCCAACCCCTGGCACCCCAATTTTTTTTTTTTTTTACTGCCTCCATAGTTCTGCTTTTCCTAGAATGTAGTATAGTTGGAATCATATAGTATGTAGTCTTTTCAGATCGGGTTCTTTCACCTGAGCAATATGCATTTAAGTTTCCTCCATGTCTTTTTATGGCTGAATAGCTCATTTCTTTTTAGTGCTGAATAATGGTCTATGGTCTGGAACTACCGTAGTTTATCCGTTCACTCACTGAAGGACAACTTGGTTGCTTCCAAGTTTGGCAATTACAAATAAAGCTGCTACAAATATCTGTATACAAGGTCTTATGTAGACAAAAGTTTTCAACTCCTTTGGGTAGATACCAAGGGGATGCAGTTGCTAGGTTGTATGGCAAAAGTATGTTTAGTTTTATAAGAAAGCTTCAGGCTGTCGTCCAAAATGGCTGTACCAATATGCATTCCCACCATCAGTAAATGTTCCGCATCTTCACAAGCATTTGGTGTTTTCAGTGTTCTGAAGTTTGGGCTTTCTAATAAGTGTGTTGTGGTATCTCATTGTTTTACTTTGGCTTGCTTTTGACTTGATGATAAACATACCTTTGCCTTAGCTATATATACGTAGGTTCAAAATATGTTAATTAATAAAAGAATTTAGGAATGCAATTATAATTTTTTAAGTTGGCTTTCCTGAGATTATAACTTTCAGGATAATTCCCAATACTATGCATTAGGTCAGAATCACAGCTTATTAAATTGACCTATTCAAGTCCCCATTGAGTCAGAGACAGCATGTAAAACAGAGTTATGTTTTGGTTCTTAAATTCTTGAGCACAGCATTAGTGAATGAAAATATTGAATGAGCCTGCAAGATTTAAGCAGCCCTGCTACACGTAAATAGTAAAAAGAAGTAGATCAAACAAGAATGTCTTTAACAGTAATAGTACCACGTCTATGATATAAAATGGTAGCCTTCCTGTTCTTAAAATGTCATGGATATTCATCAAGTTTCATATATATGAACTTTCTGATGAAATAATTTGGTAAATGAAAAAGAGTTGGAGGTATAAAATAAGTCAGTTAATAAGTGAGCCAATAATGTATAATTAGGTCAATCGATCTTAAAATTAAATTTCAAAATCTAGATTTCATTGGAATAAGTACTTGATCCAAAGGGTAATTTTTCATCTTTAATAAATTCCATTTTATATTCATAGACACCCTGTCACTTACAGAGAGTTGCCATATTTGGATCCTAAAGTTTCAACAAATTTTGAGATATTTATCTATCAGTGAAAAAATAAGTATTTTAAAAATTGATATACACTTTGAAGAACATCATTTAAAAGTTACACAGTACTATTGTTGTATCTGCTAAGAACTTTAAAGAGTATATGTTAATATTCTTATGCTTTCAATTAAGTTTTAATTCCATTAACAGGGAAACTGTGATCTGGAGACTAAACCAAAATCTTCAGAAAAAGTCACATGAAGTGTGGAATTTTCCACATCTTGCCAAATCTATTCATATACATTTTCTTCATTTAAAAAAAAATCTATTATGCAAACTAGAGGATAACCACAGATACTTTCTTCCATGGTCTTTCTCTTATCACTCTGTGTTTTTTTGTTTTGTTTTGTTTTCCCCATCAATGTTAATGAGAGAAAAAAAGAGCCTTCTTAGACAAGAACACTTTTTTTTCTATTGTAAATCTTGTTGCAAACCCCAGTCTTTTGTAATAAGAAAGAGTCTCAGTATTGCTTTTCAAAGTTCCCCTGTGTGTTAGTTCTAATTTATATCCTACTGTTGAAATTATTTTTAAGGTTATCTTAGTTGTCCCGGGGGCTTTAGGAATAGGATATTACCATGATCTTATAAAATGGCAAGCATTCCAAGTACTTCTGGAAAATCTTAGATAAGTTATAGGAAATATCAAGTGAAATTCAGCTTTTCTAATCTTCCAGTGACACCAGAATCTTGGAAGAATCATCACTTCCATCTGGTTTATCAAGTTGGACTGAGGAAAGTTTTCTCAAGATTCTTCTCCTGGCCAAGAGATGTGTACTTTAATTTATCCTGGACCTGAATATCTGAAAAATATAAAATATCTCCCAGGTAAATGGTGAGTTACAAATAATACGTGGGCCTGATATGTTTAAAAAATACAGCATTAATTATATCTTGACTGATGTGAGTATAAGCAACAAAAATTTTTAAATCATCTTGATATCGATACAATTTTGGTGAAACAAGAGGATGAGAATAATATCTAAGTGTTTCTGAAGAAGGCATACCTCTAAAAACCATCTCCTCAAGGCTAAAGAAGATAATGACAGAGAATTTCTTAGCGTTCTCAAGACAACTGAAAAACAACAAGCTAAAAGTGACAAGAATAAATGGACTGAGATTAAAAAAGAAGTTATATGACATAAGGAAAAAATTTAAGGGTAAAGAGTTAAGACCTGAACCTACATTGGGGGTACAAAGAACCAGATCTGATTCTAAAAAAATTAAATCAATGATTAAGAACATCTCCAAAACTGCAATTAAGATTAACACAGTAATGAGGGCAAGGTGAGAAATGATTAACTATGTGTGGTGCAAAATGAAAATACATATTTTAAAAGGTTACATGTACCTAAGGAAAAACAAAGTGCTATGGCAGAAAAAAATAATCAACTTTACAATTGAAATGCAAAAGAAGAAAAAACAAAGGAAAATATTGGTAGACACACAAAAAATTTAAATGCGTGAATGTCAAAAAATGCTATAAATAAAACTAAAATTCATGTATATGCATATATACGCACATACATATATATGTCTCTGACATGTGTCAGAGAGGAAATATTTTGAATATATAATCAGCTTTTGATGCCCAATGGGTTCAACATTCAAACTCTAGAGATCAATTATTATATGCATATAATTTTACACACATAACATAATCATTGGGTATGTGTGTGTATGTACAAAAGTAATATAACAATCTTATAAATTACTTATTTTAGGATAATGGAATTACCTACATTTTGGTTATATTTTTTCCAAATTTTCTACACTAAAAACTGTACTTTTTATAGTACGTTTATAGTTCTAAAAGTACCCCAAACAGATGCTTTTCTTTTTAAATGATAAGCCATTAACTGATTTATAGTTAAACGTGAAGAATTTACATTAGCTCAGTTATAATGGATGTAAAGTAGTTTTCTTTAAAGGTTAATCTACTTCCTCTTACTCCCATTCAATTAGAGCTTATTGGTATTTAGGTTTGCTTGCCTGGGCAAAGAGTCTTTTTGAGCAATGTATGTTCTTTCTAACAGTTTTAGCAAAAAGATTTCTCACTGACAATGCCAGCCACGCCTGGGACGTCCCTGAACTTATGCAAACATTAACCTTCCTCAATATTTTTTCTCCCTGCTTTCCTTTCACAATTCTCCAAGCTTGTCATCCTACATGCTTACTCCAAACTACAATTAACCAATTCAGAAGAAAAACAAACAAACCAAAAAAAATGCTTGGAAAATTTTCGTCCAAAGGACGCATGTTAGTAGAGTCCTTGCATCTGAGAACTGAAGACATCCATTTAGTGAGGCTCCAGGCAGATGCCAGTCAAAGGCTTTAATGCTTGATCATCACGAGTAACTCACAGGGCAACAGACGGAAACGCCACTGAAAACAAGAGCTGGGCTGAAACACACGCATAACCTTGACGTGCTCAGGGCAGGCTGCGAACACAATCTCCACATTTTTTTCCATCTCTATTTAAAAAAATACCACAGCCTCATTGTTACTCTGGGGAGAAAAAGACCAAAGGCATTATACAGAATTGGTGATTAACCGGCAGCCCGAGGAGAACCGGGGTAGATGCTGCTCAGTAAAGAGCAGCTGTCCCAGCAGGATTTCTGCAGGACTGTTTCCAGTCTTGAAATACTCCTGAACTTGATTATCAAAGTCACTTTCCCTTAGAAGTCTTGTCCAGGCATCTTGGCTGTGCCTGAATTGCCTGTGAATTTTGATGAGCGCCAGAGCAAAGCAAACCAAGTGACGCAGAAGAAAGCTCTTGAATTTTGCCCACCTGACCCTTTCAACATTTTTTCTACCTGCTTCTTTAAACCAACCTAAAAGCATTGTGAGAAACATTTGTCTGAAGTTTCTGGTTTGTTACCCACTGCTTCCAATTTTCCTGAGCATTTATTCAGGTGATAAAGGCTCTTCCCCACATCTCTCATGTCTGTTAGGCGGTACCTGGTAATGATATCAGTTTTTCCAGCTTTAAATAGCTTATCTCCTTAGCGCAGGAAGTAGAGACTGGATCTTAAGTTCCTTTCTATCCCAAGAAATCCCAGTAGGGAATATGGCACAGAGAGAAGAAACAGCTGCTCATTGTTCGATTAACTGATGATTCAGAAGATGAAAAACATTGCTAAACTACAAGAGAGTTTGTTATCACTGATATACACTAATGTAAGGGGAAAACCATTTCTATGAATCAAGGTGAATACATATTATTTCCTTTTTGGATGGACCATCGTGTGTTTATTTATCTTATCTATAATTACCATACCAACGACACATCACAAGAACAGCTCGAGTAGTATCAATATCAATGAACGAACGTGCACACTTAGAATAACTGAAATATTGTTTTTATGAAGTGTCTTTACATAATTTTGTCTAAAGTCAGTTTGTCACAATGTAGGGCACAACTTTATTCCAAAATGTTTCTACTTCTGACTGAAATAAATTGCATAACCTAGAAGTTGCTAGTTATGTTTCTTTGGTGGATTTCCTGAGGACTCAAGCCCAGGACACACAGCGTTTCAGATCTCTCTAAGAGACTATTCCATCCAGGCAAAGGAGAAGCCAGGATATATAGGAGATTTTTGTAACAAAGTCCGGGTAGTGGGAACATCAAAAGTTTACTGTTAATGAAAGAAAACTAGGTATCTCAAGTTAAGGAATTTAGTGCTTTTCTATGTAAGGGAAGGTGAAAAAGTCTAGGCTCATTGCAATCATTCCTTTAACATGCACCTAGCTATTTAAGGCCGGTATTCTGTTCTTTCCCATCCTGAAATCCCTCAGGGTTCCCTGTTGGGGGTGGCTGCAGAGGAAGGCTACCTGCTAATCTCCATCCTGATTTCCCTCTGCTCACTGTCAGGATGGCATTGGTGGCTGATGACTTGACGGCCACAGCATCCTTTGTTTACTGATATGACTGGCAAGATTTTTCATTCACACTATTCATTTCAAGTTTGTATTCAAATACCATCAATAAGACTTAACGTCTAAAAAAGGTGCAAAGACTGGGAGTGGTACTTAGATAATAAAAGTATAATGTTTAAATGCAAGTGTTTTGTTACATCTAAAAGGAAGTAGGAAGCAGGACTATGACACTTCGCTAACGTATTGTGAAAGGAGATTGATGACCCATCAGTGTGACAGTATTACTGTACCCAGCCTTCTTGGCTGCTTCCTCCTCCATGGATGGGTGGACTGCCTTATTCACTGTCACCAGTAAATATTGATTGAACAACCACAGGGTAACTGGTATGTAGATACAGATTCATGTAGCATGAATGTGCCTTATTCTCTTCTTAATAAAGTCTGAGAAAGCCTAGTTAATGTGAATGTTAGAGTTACTGCATTGTTTACCCATTTGTGCATTTCTAATTTCATACTCACTTTATCTGGTCTAAAATCAAGAGTTTTTTTCTTTAAAATCACATACAAGGGGCATAATTCTGCATTCCCAGACAATGGGAAAATACAAGAGCACTATTTAAATCACATCAGCATTTGGTCCGTCCCCGATACTGTACAAGATAACTGAATTGTTTCATTTGCTGCTGGATTGTTTCAGCTGTTTCTTGCATCACTCATTACTGAATGATACTTAACTCCCCTAAGAATAATTTAAGCAAAAAATTCTATTTTGTCTTTACATGGAGCTGAGCCCCATTGCTTTGTAATGAGTAAATAAGCAACCTAGCCCTTTAAACAGTATCGTTTTACAGCTGCAAACGGCCGTGTAAACACCTTTGTACTTTGCCACACATGTCACTTTCATTTTCCACAGTAATTTTCATTAGGTCGGCATATGAGAAAGAAACTAAGGTCATTTTCCTTCAGATGGCATGAACTAGACATTTGTATTAGTTCTCCCTGATTGGAGAGCCTACATGATTAGGACTGAACATAACACACGTTGGAGAAAGCAAAATCAGGAGAATAACAGGACCCTGATACAGTTCTAATTACAGTAGGAAAAGGTTTTAGTGATTGTGCCAAAGTGAAATACGGGAAGCAGCTTTTCATTTTGCAGACTGTTCTTTAAGCAGAAGAGATGTGCCTTCTCTTTAGGAAATTCTATTAGTAGGACAGTGTATCATAAGTGAACCCAATCAAGACAGATTTATTTTCAATATATTATATTGAATGAGAATTATGATATTTAAAGATTTTATTATTAATTCAAGGAAGATTAGCAACAGTGGTAAAACTGGGAGTAAAAACCTACTAATTAGTGTTCATTAGGAATGAAGAATGATAGATTGATAATGTAATGATAAAACAATGACTGTGTTTCAACAATACCTACCAGTAACATTGTCAAAAGTTAAATTCTGTTGCTTACAATTTCAGTTTTTACCATGATCATATTTACTTTAAGATCTAGCACCTTGCAAATTACATTTTAATAGTGTTTTTTTAAACTTGATATAAAAATGTATTCATAAGGCTTGAAGTAGACAAAGATAGCAATATCCCCAGAAGCTTCTAAGGGCAGATGAAATGAAAATAACAGGTCTGTCATGCAATTAAATAAAACATAAAGCTCAGAAAATTAATAAATCATTCAACTGTTTCATTTGAAAAGTGCAGTGAAATCTCATTCATTAAATTTTGACTGTAAGAACTTATTCAAAGAGTACCTTTCTAAAAAAATTATATGGCTGTGGGTTACATATAGACATATCTTCTATCAGTGTAATTTACATTGATTAAAATTGGACATATTTTATGCTTTATACTGAATTTTTATGGTTTTAGGTCCGAAGTCCAATTTCCTTGGAAATATAATTTTAGGTCAAATGTAAGTTAAGTATGGACTCTAATTGCCACTTGTATCCTACCTCCCCACTTCCAGAAAAATAAATACAAGCACAATTTCCATTTGGTAGACCAAGTCATAAAAACAACTGCCATTTGAATGAGACAGACAAATTTCCTCTCCGAAGGGTGGAGCCCTTTATCTTGAAGTGGCAGCCACCACCTCACCAGGGAACTCTGAAAGGGTGGCATCCACACTCCGCCTCGTCCTTCATGCCTTTAAAGCTTGATGTTTGGTTCATGGATGACCCCTTATCTACAGTCACAAAGAAATCATCCATCAGAGGGAAATATTGAATATATTCCAATTGGTTCACGTTGTTAAATGACACACAAATACTCTTAAAGTGAGCAAATATCTTTATTATCTTATTTCCTATAGTCTCTAAATTTCATCACCTATAAACACAATTGTAACATTGCAAATACTAATGTTATAGACTGAGTCTCTAAATGCTATTTGGTTTTGTTCTGTTTCCTTTTCAGTAGTATTGAGGGAAGATTTCCGGCTTTAAGTGGAAGAGATCTGGGTATAGCTCTTTAAATAAGTTTGTAATTTCAGTTAATAATCATAATGAGCCTTAGTTTCTTCAAACTTGAAAATTGTAATCGTACCAACTGCAACTATCGCTCGCCATCTGGTTCTTCAAGAATAAGTCACGAGCCACTGCAGTCACTGACCTACAACACACCCTGAAAGGAGTTCAGGGTGGAGATCAAGAAGGAGGCACTCACACAACCTCCTTGTGACCAGCAGCAGCCTCCTACCAAAATGTGAACTTGACTGCATGTCTCCCTCCTTCACTAAAATTAGGTATATATACTGACGCCCTCCAACCTCCCTGGAGCAGTTCCTCAGCGCTATCTGAGAGGCCGTCTCCTGGGCTACAGTCCTCCGTGAGCCCCCCAAATAAGGCTTACCTCACAGCTCTCACATTGTGTGTGTTTTTCAGTTGACACAATCTTGGACCCCTGCTGTGCCATCTAGGAGAGGAGAAACTGATGAAACCTCTGACACAGAAAGCCTTCTGTAAATGGTAACTATTAAAAAGAGATCACTATGTAATAAATTCAATTGTCTACATTTAGGAAAAATAATAATATAAGCTCTCACAACATTTTCTAAGATAGGATATTCCAAGCTGTCTATAAAAGTGGTTTCATGAGGATTTGTGAAACAGTGTATTTGCCTAAATGCATCAATAAACCCTAAAATGTAATTAGGATAACTGTAAATTATTTCAGGGGGGATATAGCTCAGTGGTAGAGCGCATGCTTGGCATGCATGAGGTCCTGGGTGCAATCTCCAGTACCTCCATTAAAAGTAAATAAATAAGTTAATTAATTAATAGACCTAATTAACCCCAAAATAAATTAATTCAGAATATATATATATATATATAGAGAGAGAGAGAGAGAGAGAGAGTTTTAGCACCAGGACAGGCAACAAGATGAACAGGGATGAAAGCATGAGGCCAGTCCACAAGCAGCCCACATCTTGACCCTCAATGGAAAGGTCAGGAGAAGAGGGCAGGGCAGAGGCTGGAAAGACCACATCTTTCATCCCCATTCACATGGCACATGCTCCGCAAAGAACCTGAGACGGAAGCTGACTCACTGTGGCCAAGACTAGACCAGACAACTCAAGCTCCTTGCTGGCAGCAGCACAGACGTGAGATGCAGGAGCGGTCCTCTGGCTGACTGTAACTCACAGGCTTGTCGAATCTTTTATAATAAAAGAAGTAGTAAGGCATTAAGAGAGTACTTTAAATATATTTGAAACACGATTTCTAAACAAAACTAACAATGCCTAGGGGAACGAAAGCCACCTGTGAGGTTAATTCTTTTCGTAGTTATTGCTTCTGGATGTTAATTTATTACTGTAATTCTGTTTTGCATTTGTTCTTATAATCTTCAATTTTTAGTTTTTACTCACCAGATTGGAGAATCACATCTTTTATTCCCAATTCTACTAAATTCTAAACTTAGTGGACCATCACTACATGCTTGCAAATTTACTTTGTTTGTGTTAATGAATTCTTCATTCCATAGTAATTTACTAACAACCTCATTGAATCATAGTGTTTGTACTTTCAGAGCTCATCTCCATCCAGGATACTTTTATATTTCAAGACTTTCCCTGTTTTAGTACTATGAAGACTGAAAATAATCCAAGACAGATTTGAGACTTTCAAATTCCAGCTACCAGTCAGCTCCTCACTGAGCTTGGCTAGTCAGGACTGACTTGTCTTTCAGGACCTCACACACTGGGACTTGGTTTGGCTCCATTTTTGGACTATTCTTTTAAGCTGATATTAAGAGACTCTCAAAACTTTTACCTCTATGTATGTTTCACTTCTCCTCCAATTTAAAACAAACATAAAACATTGTTCAATGCTTTCATCGTAGTTCTGGGCAAGAGCAAGTGTTCAGTAGATTCTTATTGAAAGACTGCCTTTCTCACTTGAGTTACTCGTTCTCCTCAATAGTGATGTCTCTACAAATGTCTGGTGACACATTCTTGGCTTTTTTATTTCCTCCACTCTGTTCTTCTTTTAGAAAAAGAGAAAAACAACTTTTCTTTCAATGAAGATAGGGTATAATCCTGTAATAAGAGGTTAAAATAAAAATTTGGCGTCAAAGGGAAAACAATGATCAATAGAAATTTAACTGTGCAGCTTGTCTTTGGGGGACACTATTCATTTAAATTTCTTTTGATGCTGCTGGTAGAGACATAGCATTACTCTTTACCATAGCAGCATGTAGATGAAACGTGAATGATTCCAGAAGTCAGAAATATGAGAAATATATATCCGCTCTGGAAATTGTCTTAGATTAACAGCTGTCCTTGAGAAACATTTTAGGAATAGACTATTAGACCTTATAAGGAGGATGTCAGCAGAAACACCAGCAACCAAAATTATTGGATTTTAATTATTTCATCTGAGATAGAAAAGAGGCACTATTAGATTGTGTGGCAAAGAGGGAAAGGGAAGAAAGAGTCAAGCCAAAGAGTCTACATGAGTAGTGTCTATATGAAATGAAGGGTCAAAAGAAAAAGTCTGGGTTTTGTGGCTAAGGGACATTTTAAGAATGAGCTTGCCCAGTCTTTAATTTGAAATTGTATTATGCATTATTTTTTTAAGAAATCTGTTTTATTAGCCCATGCTGCTTACTCAGTTTTCACTATAGCAATTCATAATACTTTATTGATAGATTTTTATGTAAGTAAGTGTTTGAGAGTCATGCCTGAATCCGTAGTATATAGACTAAGAGTTAACCCCTGAAGAGGACACAGATCCAAAGGTAATCAGGAGACTGTGAAATCCCTGGAAATGAACAGAACTCTTGCAGATGACTTTGAAATTCTACAAGGTGTATTCAGTAGTATTTAAATGGGAAGAGAGATTCTAGTTAACATCTGGTTTTCACCCACCTGGGGCCAAAATGAAGCTTAACATGCAGAGAGGATTTTCAAGTTATACTCATTGCTGAGGATTTGTTTTCCCACTTTTTTCTTTATGTCAATCATTTGTGCTTCATGAACTTCAAATAATGAAGAGATCTATTATATCTACCTTTTCCCCATGACGTTAATTACTAGGTGCAAATGTTATTAAATCAGAGTTCTCTTCTCTGACCCAATGTTCTACTTTTTCTACAAAATCCAAATTAAAGTTCAGTTTATAGAGTCTTCCCACAACTGGCCAGGGTAGATAAAGTACTTGGCTTCATAGCAATAATTTCTAACCCAATATTTCATTACTCTTGTGGATTGTACATTCCGTTATACTAGTAATCTGTTGTTGCAAAACAAAGTAACTCAAAATATAGTCACTTAAAATGACAAACACTTACTATCTCAGCTTCTATGGGGTAGGATTTAGAGTCAATTAAAGGTCTCTCAAGATGTTACATTGACGCTTTTAGCCAGAACTGCAGTCTCATCTGATGATTTAACTGGCAGAGCAGATCTCCCGTTTTGAAACTTGACACCCACTCAATCCAATTAATTTCTATTTTAGTAAACACTTGTTCCTCCATGTATGACTTTGACAGGTAAAACAGAGTAACCTGTGTTTATGGCTTAATTGAGGGAGAGAAAATCCTCTCTACTGTGAATGAAAAATATACTACCCAAAATCGGTTCTGTATTTTTTTATTTTGTTAGTCAAAAAATATGAGGACATTCCTAGGTCAGAGCAGCCAGTGAGGGACTGGAGGAGATCAACAATACAGAATGTAGAAATTATTGCTGTGTATTAGAACTTTAGATGCAAAATATCAAATAGAGCAGATATGGCATCCTTTGGAAGAAGGTTTAAAAAGTAATGCAAAGCCATCAAAACATACTCTTAGAGAAAGTTGACACACTTTTGTTATTCCTTCTGCTAAGTTATATATTTTCATTGTTTTTGTTTCTATTTTTCTCCTATATGCTACTACACATTTTCCAAACTCCTTTAGGGTTTTACAATATAAACAAAGTTCAATTATTTAGCACTTCCAAAATATTTATTGAGAAATCATTTTATGAATGACTTTTGGCTTGGTTCCAAATCTACAGAGTTGAAAAACATAGTAATTTTCCTCAAGGAGCTCCCATATAATAATGATGAGGATGATTACCATGATGGTATGCAGTTGTGCTTATTATTATATAATATATGTAATATTATTATGATATTATAGATGGTATTTACATAGCTTTTAATATATGTTAACTAATTTTGTCCCATTCAAAATATACAAGGTAGGCACTAGTATTATCATCCATTCCACGGCTGAGAGAATGAAGCACAGAGACACTAAGTAAGTTTCCAATGTTACAACACAAGTGAGTAGTAAAGTCAGAATTCCAACCCAGGAAGTTTGGCACCAGAGTCCATCCTCTCAATAATCAACCAAATAAACAAGTGGAATAAAATGGAATGCAAATCATGACTGAATTCAGTTTGAGTTGCTATTTAGAATCAAATGAAGGGGCAGATGATTCAACTGGCAGAGACTCCCTGACAGAGGTGAAGTTTGACATTATTGATGAAGGTTAAGAAGGATGGAGGAATGAGAATAAGGAGGGGCTAACAGTTTGAGCTAAGAGGTAGTTAGTCCAATTTGCAAGCAGTAAAAATTAGTGCAGTATAACAGAGTAGATGACACATGGTTAGTTGCAAGAGATGAAACAGTTAAGATTATGGAGGTGTGCATGCCATCTACAGACTTCATTAAAGAAATAGAGAATCCAATAAAGAGTATGCTGAGTGATTTTAATGAGAGAGTATACAGGTCTGTTCTTAAAAATTAGTCCTTATATTGTCTACAGCACATAGCAGCTGACCACAAATATGATAAGAAATATTAGTTTTAGTTTCATGAAAGGCAGAACTCACCAGTCATTTTGATTCAACTTTTCTGAGGTGATAGATCAGAGTGTTGAGATAATAAACTTTAAGTGAAAAGACAAAAGACCCCAAATAGCCAATATAATATTGAAGAAGAGCAAAGTTGGAGGACTCACAGCAAGACATACTATAAAGCTGCAGTAATCAGGACAATTGGCAAAAGAATAAACAAATCCCTCAATGAAACAAACTAGAGAACCCAGAAATAGAGCCACATAAATATAGCCAAGTAATCTTTCACAAAAGAGCAAAGGCAATACATTGGAGCAAAAATAGTCTTTCCAACAAATGGTCCTGGAAAAAGTGGACATACATATGCATACACACACACACACACACACACACACAACACATAGGTACATACACATACATATAAGGACAGACCTTATATCCTTTACAAAAATTAATTCAAAACGGATTGTAGACCAAAATGTAAAATCCAAAACTATAGAAGTCCTGTACAACCTTGGATATAGTGATAAATTTTGAATACATGAAAAAAATAATTGACAGACTGGACTTCATTAAAATTAAAAAAAAAAAAAACAACTTTGTAAAAGACAATGTCAAGAGAAGACAAACAGCAGAATGGGAGAAAATAAACGCCAAAGACACATCTGATAAAAGACTGTTCTAGAAAATATAGAAAGAACTACTAAACTCAAAAATAACCCAGTTGAAAAAATAGGCCAATAACCTTAACAGAAACCTCATCAAAGAAGATATACAGATTGCAAATAAGCATATGAAAAGATGTTCCACATCATACATCATCAGGGAAATGATATATAAAAACAAATTAAAATAACAATATACATCTATTATAATGGCTAAAAGCCAATGCACTGGCAACACCAAATGCTGACAAGAATGAGGAACAACAGGAACTCTCATTTATTACTGATGGGAGTGCAAAATGGTACCGCCACTTTGGAAGAGTTTGGTGGTTTCTTACAAAAGTAAAAATATTCTTCCCATATGATCCTGCAGTTGCACTCCTTGGTATCTATCCAAAGAAGCTTGAAAACTTATGTTCACATAACTATTTGTGTATAGATGTCTCTTGCAGCTTTATTTGTAATTGCCAAAACTTGGAAGCAATTAAGTTGTCTATCAGTAAAAATGAATGGGTAAATAAACCGTGGTACAACCAGACAATAGAATATTATTTTGTGCTAAAACAAAATGAGCCATAAAACCATGAAAATATATGAAAAAGCCTTAAATGCATAATGTGAAATGAAATAAGCCAACTTGACAAGGCCACACGCTGTGTTGTTCTAACTATATGACACTCTGGAAAAGACAAAATTATGGGCACAGAGAAAGATCAGTGGTTATCAGGGTTTCAGTGGGGAAAATGAAGGCACAGAGCACAGAGGTTTATTAGAGCTATGAAAATACTCTGTATGATGTTATAATGATGGAAAAATGGCTTTATACCTTTGTACCAAACTCTAGAATATAAAAAAGCAAGGATTAATTCTAACACAAACTATGGACTGTGAATGGTTATGTGTCACTGTAAGTTCATCAATTTTAACAAATATACCACTCTGTTGAAGGATGTTGATAATGAGATAGAGTAAACATATATGGGGTCTTGGTGCATATAGGAACTCTGTAACTTCCTTTTAATTTTGCTGTGAATAAAAATCTGCTCTAAAAAACTAAATATTTATATATATATATATATGTATATGTATACTTTATATGTATATATCTAGGTAGACATTAGAAAGGTCATACTCCATTGATTTGAATTTTATGGATTTGTAGTCTTTATCCTCACATAAAATATTTGGATTAATGGTTACATGAATATTACAAATTTTCACATAAGTTTAAGTTGACACATATTTGTTATCAAATATATCAAAATACACGTAATACCTAAGTAATAAATAATTTAACATTACAAAAGAAGACACTAGACAATAACTCAAAGCTGTACAAGGAAGTAAGGATCACTGGTAAAGGTAACTGCAAAAGTAAATATAAAAGCCAGTATTGTAGTAGTTTTGGTTTGTAATAATAGTTTTTATTTCCTCTGTGATTACAAACAAATGCATGAAAAATAATGGTAAGTCTATCACTGGGCACACAATGTGTAGTGATATTATTTCTGACAATAGTATAAAGGGAGGTAGAGCTGTGTAGGAGTGGATTTTTTGTATGCTATTAAAACTAGTTTAGTCATTCCAACTAGATTATTACACATTTATTTATTGTCATCCCCAAAATAATTACTAAGAAAATAGGATATAAAAATAATGCACAGAAGAAATGATAAGGAAATAAAAAAGGTACACTACAAAAATCAAGTGAACACAAAATAAGAGAGTGATGGAGAAAATTAGAACCAAAAAGACATGTCACACAGAAAAAAATAACAAAATGGCAGTAAGTTTTTCTTAACCAGTAATTACTTTAAATATAAATAGATTAAATTAACCAAACAAAATTTCCATTAATAGAATGGGTGAAAAAATAATGATCCAACTATATACTGATATACTGTCTTTAAAAGACTGGCTTTATAATAAGTCGAAAGTAAAATGATTAAAAAAACGATATTCCAAGGAAACAGTAATCGAAATAAATTGAGGGTGACTGTACTAATGTCATATAAAATAGACTTTAAGCCCAAAACTGTTAAAAGACAAAGGATATTAATAAAAGGTCAATTCATCAAGAAGATAGAACACATATAAACATATACACACCCCACAATAGACCCCCCAAATACATGAAGCAAACGTTGATAAATATGAAAAGAGTATTCGATAGTTTGATGATAGGTGGATACTTCACTTTTATTAATAGATAGAACAAGTGGACGGAAGATCAAGAAGGAGCTGGAGGATCTGAACAGCAAATAAACTAATCAGATATAACATATGTAAAATACTCCATACAACAAGAGCAGAATACATATTACTCTTTAGGGGATATGGAACATTATTCAAGGTAGATGATATGTTTTGCCAAAAACCAAATCTCAGTGAATTTACAAAGTTTCCTCTCATACAAGCTATCTCCTCCAACCATACTGGAAAGAAATTAGAAATTATTAAAAGGAGAGAAACTGGAATATTTACAAATATATGTAAGTTAACAAACTCTTAACTGATGGGTCAATAAAGAAATCACAATGAAAATGTAAAGATCTGTGAAAAATGAATATGAAAACACAACATTCCAAAACTTGTGGGATACAGTAAAAGCAGTACTAAGAGGGAAATTTACAGCTGTAATGTCTATATTTTAAAAAAAGAAGAAAGAGCTCAAATAAATAATCTAAATTTACACATTCAGGAACTAAAAACAGAAAAGCAGATAAAACATAAAACTGGCAGAAGAAAGGAAATGATAAAGATCTGAGCAGAGATAAAGTAGAGAGAAGTAAGTAATACAGAAATTGAATGAAACAAAACATCTGGTCTTTGCAAATATTAATAAAATTGACAAACATTTAACTATACCAACAAGGAAAAATGAGCAAAGACACAAAATAACTAAAATTAAAATGAAAATAAAAACATTACTTCCTACCATAGAGAAATGAAAATTTTCATGAAAGAATATTATGAACAAATTGAATTTGTATGCCAACAAATTAAATAAATTACATAAAATGGAAAAAGTCTTAGAAACACACATATTATTAATACTGACCCAAAAGGGATAGGAAACCTTTTTAAAAGACTCCTAAGAAGTGGGGTGGGGGGGGGAAGTTAAAAGAAGAAAAACTTCCCATCAAAGCAAAGCCCAGGAACAGACAACTTCACTCATGAATTCTACCAAACCTTTGAAGAATAAACAACAATTCATCTCAAACTCATTTTTTCAAAAAAAGCAAGCGAACAAACAAAAAACAGAAGTGTCAGGGACATTTCCTAACTCATTCTACAAAATTAACATTACACTAATTCCAAAGATAGACAAGGACATCACAAGAAAAGAAAATTACAGATCATTATCCCATATACATAGATGCTAAAATCCTCAACAACATACTAGTAAGCTGAATCTAACATTATAGTAAAAGGATTATATAGTATGAAAAGCATGATTTACTCCAAATGCAAGGGCAGTCCAATATAAAATCAATCAATGTAATACACCACATCAGTACAAAAAAGGGGGCAAATGGTAATTTCAAGTAGTGTCAAAAAAGCATTTAACAAATTCCAAGAAACTTTCATGATAAAAACTCTCAGAAAACTAGGGATAGAAGTGCAAAGCAAAACCCCAGTGAGGTACCACTTCTCATGCTTTAGGATGTATATAAAAATGGAAAACATCAAGTGCTGATGAGGATGTGGAGACATTGGGACCATTACACATTGCTGGTGAGGATGCAAAATGATACAGCAGCTAGAGGAAAACGTTTGGCAGTTCCCCAAAACTTGAACGTACAATTACCGTATTACCTAGCAGTTCCACTCTTAGGTATACAGTCGACCCTTGAACAACATGGGTTTGAACTATGCAGGTTCACTTACGTGTGGATTTTTCCAATGGTCAATACAGTACTACAAGGTCCACAGTTGGCTGGATCCATGGATGTGGAACCTCAGATACTATGGGTGGACTATAAAGTTGTGTGTGAATTTTCAACTTCTCAGAGGGTCAACACTTCTAACCACCCCCCACCTTGTTGTTCAAGGGCCAACTATAGACTCAAAAAATTTGAAAACAAGTACTCCAATAAGGAAATGTCCATGCACGTTCATAGCAATACTATTCACAATGGCCAAAGGGTGGAGATAATGCAGATGTCCATCACATGACAAATGTATAAACAAATTGTGTGTAAACATGCAATAAAATAGTACCCAACTACAAAGGAATGAAGAACTGATACAGGCTACAACATGGATGAACCTCCAAAACATTCTTTTGTGTGAAAGCAGACAGACACAAAAGGTCACATATTGTATGTTTCCATTAATAAGAAACATCCAGAACAGATAAACACATACAGATAGAATGTAGATTGGGAGCTGTCAGGGGCTAGCAGCAGGGAATTGGGTAGAAAATGTTAATTGGTAAGATTTTGATTTAGAGTGAGGGAGGGGTCTTGAAACTAGAAGTGGTCGTTGCACATTGTGAAGGTACTAAATGCTACCGATTCATTTACACTAAAATGATTAATTTTATATTAAGTGAATTTCACCTGAATAAATTACGTTTTTAATGTAGGAAATGTTTAACAAAGTCCTCATGAAGTTAGAAAAGTGATAAAGCTCAATCTCCCTAAGTCACTAAAATATTGTAATAATAATATTCATATTAAGCAAAATATTGATACAATTCTTATATATTTACTATTTCTAACAACTTACAAAGAAATGAATAAAATCTCCTTTACCGTTGACCCGTGGATTTTCTAAGCTGAGGGATTGATGTGTGATAATTAACATGGGGATGTTTTTCAAAATGTGCATATCTCAACAATTGAAAATATGGGTGTGAAATAGATACACAGAGCACCTTCTTTTCACACAAAACAGCTTGGAGAGAAGGTGCTCGAAAAGATGAATGTACCTGCACAGTCACCCTGCCGTCCACGTAAATCTACAGAGTGGGAGAGAATTCATTTAATTGTTCCTGGCATGTCCTAATCACTAGCAATGCCCTTCTGGTTTTATGGGTGGATCTAGGTGCCTAGTGGGAAAATTCAGTTATACTGTGCGGCACTCCGCTACAGTGAAGTAGTTCCATTGGCCTAGGGTACATTGACGTCTGCGCTTCTGTGCTCACGGTTAATTGTGGCTTAGAAACAACTACATTAACAGTAGGTACTGCTTTGTTTCCCACGAAAATGCAGAAGTGGAGGTTTGTCTAATTCCTTTCAATGTGAGATCCTCTGAGTAGGAAGGCGATCATATTAGAGCAGTCCTCTCCTGATTCCAGGCTGAGACTTGCTGGAGACTGAGTTGGTAATAAAATAACCGAATCAGCGGGAGATAAGCGCTCTACTTGAAAAGTTTGGCAAAGCAGTGGCAATGGTGCGAAATGACCTGTCAGGCAAGTCATTTAAACTAAGTCTCAAGAAGGGGAGAGGTGTTTATTGTAAAAGAGATTGAAAGGTCAGAGAATGAAAGGGCTTTGCCCTAAAGAGAATATTAGAAAAAAACGGTACCATTAGAAAATGGAATCTGTATATAGTAACCTGGTTATCCAGGAACTGATTATTCAGTTTTATAAGTTAGGCTGTTTGTTTCTCTCCTTGCTACCCTAGGATTCTCCTTATTAGCATTTGAAATACCAGTATGTAAAAACGTTAGTAAGTAATTAATGAACAATTGCCTTGATGCTCAGTGCAAACTGCCAAGCTTTCAAGTCCTACCCAGAGGCAACAGGTAGGATTTTTGAAAGAAAAGAAGCCATTGTTCCATCTGTTACCAGGAGGAGGCAAATAAAAGTTACCTCAGTTCTTAGTCACTCAAAAAAATGAATTTTTAATGAGAGACAGAAAGCATGATATAAACAAGATTTTTTTAGTGAGGTAAAAAGGTAGTAAAACATAATGGACCCCTGAGAATTGAGAGTAGGCAAATTCAAGAGAGAAAAAAATGCCACCGTTCTTTTGTTTCTCCTGTCTTATAGCCAGGCTTACGGGGTGTTATGTGATTGATAGACTCACAGCTCAGTTCTTTGTGCTCAGGCACGCCCACCCCTGTTGTGCAGGTTCTCACCCATGATGCACACAGAGAAAACTATGAGAGGGGGCTCAAGCTGATGCAAGAGAAATGGATGTGGGGCACAAAAAGGCTGTGTCCCAGGCTTTGGTTGAGTCCCTGGGACCTGCCCTGACAAGCGTGGGTCCTTGACTTTGCACAGGAAGAATTCAAGAGTGAGCCACAGTTGAGTAAAGGTAGATTTATTCAGAGAGATACACTGAAAGGCAAGAGAAAGGCCAAGAGGTGTGGGGGTTAGGTGCTCAGATTAAAAGTAGGTATACGGTCCATGGACAGAATGTGGCCCTCTCTGAATGGAGACAGAAGGAGAGGGTGGCTGCAAGGCACCGTGTTGCTGGTTTTTTATGGGCTTAGTGGCTTCATATGCTAGGAAATGGTAGGACCAGTCTAAGTAGCCTGGGGCAGGGGCTGGGATTCCCAGGAAGTTGGCCATTTCCCACTTTGACCTTTTGTGGCTCGCCTTGGGACTGCCATGGTGCCTGTGGGCATGTTATTTACCGTGTTAGTACATTACAATGAGCATATAATGAAGCTAAGATCTGCTAGAAGTTAAATCTCCCATCATCCTGAGCCTCAAGGCCTCCTGGGGGTTGAGTCCTTCACCATTTTGATGTTAGCTGCTGTAGCATTCCTTGAATGGCTGTGCCCTGCCCCCTTCCTTTCTCAAAACTGCAGTGTTAATTACATTATAATGAGCATTGGGTCAAGTTAAGCCAGGTCCTTTCTCTACTGTGCGGCCACGGCGTTCAATACTAGCCAGCTTCTTTGCTGGCCCTCCTTTATAGAAAGTAAAAAAAAAAATTTGGAGCGCCTTATCCTGAGTGCAGGTGTACTGTTATTTTCTGGGTTTCTCCCTCTCCTTTCTTCTTCCCTTGCCCAGTGCTTACTATTGTCTAACTGCCTGAAACACTGACCATGGAAATAAACAACACCCACAGAGGTGTATGTCACCATCCTCATCCAATTTGGTCTTTCATAAAGCTAGATCCAATACATTAAAGATAGGTGGGGTGGGGCTACAAGTCTCTGACCGAAAACCTTGTTGCCGAGATACATGTTTTGATTAAAATAACTGAAATTTCTCTCAAATATTTGTTCACAAACAGACAATAATAGTTATGAAAACTCTTTTGGTGAGTTACTTCATGCAAAGTATAGCTCAGTCAGATAGGAGAAGTCTAATGTTGGAATCAGCTAAACATCTGGTCGTGTCATATGATGGAATCCCCTAGTAAGAGACAGGACACAGAAACTGAGCGACAGCTTAGAGATTCACTTGGAAGGGTTTAGTTTGTGGGTTCCTCTGATTATAACGTAGCATTTAGGCAAAGTTGGAGGTGTCTATAAAATCTGTCTAGATAACCCACACATATTGCCACATATTTCATCAATTTTTTTAATCTTTTAAAATTTTAACTAACAAAAGCTAGAGTGTAGCTCTAGACAGTAATATCTGAAGGTTATAGAATCCTCTCTTCCATGGTGGATTTTTTATTAGGGTTATTAAATTGCTACCTAATATTCCTGGATTGTGGGCTTTTAATCACAATAATCTAAATGTTAGCTATCTGCTTCTAGGATATAAATTCCAGTTAATTTATACACATCTGTGCATATCACTGTTTATGTTGCAAGAGTTTAAAGTACATTATAGAAAATGTCAGCCCTTAACTACTATATGTAAAATAGATAAACAACAAGGTCCTACTGTATAGCACAGGGAATTAATATTCAATACCTTCTAATGGCCTACAATGAAAAAGAATATGAAAAGGAATATATAATATATATATATATGTATAAATGAATCAATATGCTGCATACCAGAAATTAACATTACATTGTAAATAGATTATACTTCAATAAAAATTTTAAAAATATACGACAAAAGAAAATATCTGTTCTTACTGTTGATGACAACTCTTGCAGAATCTTTCAGAGACTTCTCTTTTAAATTGTAGAACTGTGTGTTTGCATTAGGTGGAAATTGATAAGATTATGAGAATGTGAGAAAAAGCCTGCCAGTGAGAAACTGTAGATAGGATTCAAAACACTTCCATCTGAAGACACTTTCTTATCCACAGAAATTCTGGCAATGATGATTTCTAATATGCCCATCCTAATGCCTGTCTTTTAAATTCCTTTTAAAAATGGGATGCAGGGATAGAAGATGGTCTTCTCATTTATTCTACTACATGTTATTTTGGGAAGGAAATGATATCAAAATGATCATCGACAGGGTGGTCATATAATCCACTGTCCAGTTCCTAACACTCGATAGTGAAAGGAAAATATTAGAAACCATAATGCCAGGATACCTGGTGTAAACTGACCCTATTCCAAGCAAAATTTTGATGTCTGTGCATCTTTATTGTAGATAAAAATGAAGTTAAATGAGGAAAGATAAGGGCTTCTAATTATACTTCATAATCTTATAAAGATCTTTTGGTAAATGTTCCTATTTGTCTAATTAAAATCTATATTACCCAATGGCTGAGAAATGTAAATAATAATCTAAGAGAATGCAATAAAATAATTCACATAATTACAAATTATTTATTTAAGCCAAATTATTTATACATTAGATACAGGTGAGCAAAATAAGATATATATGTATACAGGAGGAGTTTTTAGATTTCTGATTCAATTTTGTTACAAGTAATGGTTCTATTCATTTCCTGTTTTCATGATTCTGTTTTGGAAGATTGTTGATAATAATTTACTAATTTGCTAGGTTATCTAAATTATTGGCATATAATTGTGCACAGTATTCTCTATGATTATTTGTATTTCTGTGGTGGTGTTTGTAATTTTTTTCTTTTTCATGTCTGATTTTATTTACTTGGGCTTTCTTTTGATGAGTCTGGTCTACATGTTTATCAATTTTGTTTAACTTTTCAATGATAACATTTTCATTGATCTGTTCTATTGCCTCTTTAGTTTCTATTTTATTTATTTCTGCCCTGATCTTTATTATTTTCTTCCTTCTACTAACTTTTGGCTTTGTCTGTTTTTCTTTTCATAGTTTCTTTAACTGTATATTTAATTCCTTACTTGAAATTGTCCTTGTTTCTTAAGATAGACATGTATTGGTGTGAACTTTCCCCTTAGAAATGCTTTTACTCTGTCCCATAGATTTTAAACAGCAGTGTCTCATTTTCATTTGTCTCAGGCATTTTTTAATTTCTCTATGATTTCTTCTTTAACTCATTCATTGTTTAGTACCATGTTTTTTCGTCTCCACATGTTGGGTTTTTTCCAGTTTTCTTCTTGTAGTTGAATTCTAGTTTCATATCATTGTGGTCAGAAAAGATGTTTGATAATATTTCAATCTTCTTACAATTATTTAGACTTATTTTTTGTCCTAATTTGTAATCTATCCTGGAGAACGTTTCTTGTGCACATGATAAAAAATATGCATTCTGCTGCTTTGGGATGGAATATTCTCTATGTATCTATTACAATCATCTGATATAATGTGTCCTTTAAGACCTGTGTTTCCTTACTGATTTTCTGTCTGGATGTTCTATCTGTTGATGTAATGGAGTATTAAAGCTTTTACTAATAACTATATTGCTATTTCTCCTTTTACTGATGCTAATATTTGCTTTATCTGTTTAGGTGCTTCTATGTTGGGTACATACATGTTTGCAAATGTTATATCTTCTTGTTGGATTGATTCTATCATTATGTAATGCCTTTCCTTGTCTTTTATTACAGTCTTTATCTTAAAGTCTTTTTTTTTTTTTCCTGATATGATTATTGCTTTCACAGCTTTCTTTTCTTTTCCATTTGTATGGAATATTTTTTCCATCCCTTCAGTTTCAATACGCTTGTCTTTAGATCTGAGGTAATTCTCTTATAGGCAACATATAGATGGTGTCTTTTTCAAAATCCATTTATTTAACCTATGTCTTTCGATTAGAGCATTTATTCCATTTACATTTAAAGTAATTGTTGACAGATGTGTACTTCTTGACATTTGTGTGTGTGTGTGTGTGTGTGTGTAGTTCTCTTGGTTTCTTCCTTGTGGTTTGATGAATTCCTTGGTGTTATGTTTGTATTCTCTTCTCTTCATTTTTTTGTATGTCCATTGTACAATTTTGGCTTATGGTTACTGAGATGTTTATATATATTAACCTGTATATAAAGCTGTCCTTTTAAAGCTGATTTTTGCATAAATTCAAAGGCATCCTAAAAGCATTATGTTTTTAATCACCCCTGTGTTTTATGTTTTTTTTTAACACTTTTTATTGATTTATAATCATTTTACAATGTTGTGTCAAATTCCAGTGCAGAGCACATTTTTTCAGTTATACGTGAACATACATATATTCATTGTCACATTTTTTTCTCTGTGAGCTACCATAAGATCTTGTGTATATTTCCCTGTGCTATACAGTATAATCTTGTTTTTCTGTTCTACAATTTTGAAATCCTGTCTATCCCTTCCCACCCTCCACCCCCTTCCCTTCCCACCCTCCACCCCCTTTATGTTTTTGATATCATCTTTTACATTTATTTTTGTACCCCCTAACTACTTACTTATAATCAGTTATAGCTGATTGTCTTCCTTTTTTCTTGTAACCTTCATACCTAGTTTTTTAAGTGGCTGATCCACTGCCTTTACTATGTATTTCCTTTTACCAGTGAGATTTTTTTTTCTTTATTTCTTGTGGCATTTTATTTTTGGCTTCAAGAAGATTCATTAACATTTCTTATAAGGCCAGTTTAGTGGTGATGAACTCTTTTAGTTTTTGCTTGTTTGGAAAACTCTTTACTGATCCTGCAATTCTGATAATCTTGCCAGATAAAGTATTCTAGGTTGCAGGGTTTTTTGTTTGTTTATTTGTTTGTTCTTACCTTTCAGCACTTTAGATATATCCTGCTATTCCCTTCTGGTCTGTAAATTTTGTACTGAAAAACTAGCTGATAGTCTTATGGGGTTTCCCTTTGTATGTAATTGTATTTTTCTTGCTGCCTTTAAGATTCTCTCTTTATCTTTAACTACTGACGTTTTAATTATTATATGCCTTAGTTTGGATCTTTTGGGGTTCATCTTATTTGGGACTCTCTGTGTTTCCTGGACCTAGATACGTATTCTCTTCCCCAAGTTAGGGAAGTTTTTTGCCATTATGTTTTCACATAAGTTTTCTGTCCCTTTTTCTCTCTCTTCTCCTTCTGGGACCTCTATAATGCAAATGTTAGTATGCTTAACCCTATTCATGCAGTCCCTTAAATTATGCTTGTTTTATTCTTGTTTTTTCTTTTTTCTTTTTTTTTTTAATTCTCCCTCTTTTTTGTTTTTCTGATTTGGTGATTTCCAATATTCCATCTTCCAGATCACTTATTCATTCTTCTCAATCATTTAATATGCTGTTGATTCCCTCTAGAGTATTCTTTTTTAATTTATTGTATTCCTCAGCTTTGACTAGATTTTTTTATTTAATATTTTCTAAGTCTTCTTAAAGTTGTCATTAAGTTCCTTTATTCTTCTCCTGAGTTCAGTGAGCATCCTTACGACTGCTTCTTTGAACTCTATCAGGTAAGTTATTTATCTCCATTTGATTAAGGTTTGTTTCCTGGAGTTTTATTTTGTTCATTACATTTGGAACATATTCCTGTGTCTTCATTTTGTTTGTCTTTTGTTTCCATGATTTGGGCAAAATAGCTACTTCTCCTGGTCTTGAAGGAGAAGGTCTTGTGTAGATTGCTTGTAGGTGGAGGCTCTGGCAGGCTGGCTTGGGCTGTAGCTGGAGCAGGCATGGGCTGAGAGGAGTCCCAGTGACTCAAATAATGGTTCTTGCCAACACCTCCAAGCCTAGAGAGGGCTCCAGCAGTTCTCTACTTGTTTGGCAGATGTTTAGAGTCAGTAAATAGATTTCCTTCCTACATAGTATAGGTGTCCTTTAAACAACTGATTGTTTCACTGTATTCCTGGGTAGGCCAGTCTGTGTTTGGACTCCTTGGCAATGTCCCTTCCTACTACAGATTGCCACACTGGGGATGAGTTTCCCGTGGACACTGTCCCTCCATCCTTTCTACCTTTTTCTGTGTCATCCTTCCATGCACAACACCTGTGCAACCAGCTCTTGGGTCTTCTTCAAGAGGAATTGCTCCATATGTAGGTATAGATTTGTCGTTTCTGTGGGAGGAAGTAAGCACAGGGTCTGCCCCACATCACCTCTTGGACCACTCTTCAAAGTACAGTTTATTTCAAATTCATGCTGCTTGCTCCAAACCAGCTAGTTGGAGTTCCACAACTTGGAGACATAAAGGGACCCAGGATATTGGAGGCTTCTAGTGTATTACGGAGAACATATGGCCTCCCTCATCACAATAACAGGGGAAAATAGAAACAGGAGGCTTTCTCTACTTCCACTGGAGTGACACATATTAACAATGCCCTGGACTACCTCTAGGTGTGCTAGAAAATAAAGGGGACAGATGTAGCAGCAAAGTGGAAAAGCTGTGGGCTTTCTCTGGCTATTGGCGTACAATTAGCTACTGGTAGTATTCTGTACTGGTCACATAACTCCCCTAAATCTCAGGTTCTTCATCTGTAAAATGGTAGAATAAAACTGAATGACCTTTACAGTCCTCTCCAACTCTAAAATTCAGTGACAAGAATGTGTTAAAACATGGGCAACGTGTAAATGCACATAAACGCACCTGACTCTGTTCCAATAAAACTTTGTTTACAAAAACAGGCAATAGGCCAGATTTGGTTCATACACTATAGTTTGCCATCCCTTGATCTAGAGCTGTCTCTGTTGGATAAGTGGCATTTTTTCTTCTTTCACTGTTTAACAGATACTCAGAAAAGCGTTTAGTATGTTAAAATTAAAATTTTCAAATGCAATAGAAATGAGATAAGGAGAAATTCTCTAGGTTTAGAAGACCCGTACACTCTTCTGTGCTTCTTATCTTTTCTGCCTAGAACTTCTAATGATGTCACTTCCAGTTTAAGAATGCACAGGCTTGACTCATTTTATTGCCCCTCCACTTCACTGCACATTGCAGATATTGCATTCTTTATCAATTGAAGGTTTGTGGCAATCTTGACACAAACCCTACCAATTTTATAGTGTTAGTGAAAACACATGAAGTATAATTTTACAAGTCTAGAGAGGCTAAGATTATGGCAGAGATTACTTCATAGATATTTTAAATGTAAGTTGGAGCTCAGACAGTTTATATTTAGAGTAAAATCTATGATTCCAAGAAAAATAATTTATCAAAGCAGGGAGCCCAGATGTCTAAGTGGACGGGTAGAAATGTCTATCCCAAGAGTAGGGTCTTACAGATAGAGCAGAGGGTCTAAGTTTCCTTGTATCTCTGAAGATCAAGGCTGTATCCAAATGAGCAGATCAAATTATGAAGCAATCCACACTACAATGTAGCAATTAATGACCACTTCTACCACAGAAATCCATGTGCCATATATTGTCTGGGACATCTCTTTCCAACAACTCATAAATCTAATCCTAAATTCCTGTATCTTTTGGGTGAGCAAGCTTATTCTTTCACTGAGATAGTGAAGTCAAGAATCAGAAATGGGTTGTATGTCCTCTTCCAAACAAATGCTTTTCCTATTCTGTTCTCCAGAGGTGTATCAAAGTTTAAGTAATTTCTAAACCCCAATTTTTTTTTCTCAATTTGGACTTATATATCCTTAGGACAAATGTCCTTTTTGCACTATATGTTGTCTTTGTTATCGAATTATTTTACAGTAGTTTATACCATAGATTGCAATTTACCCAGCACACAGTGACATTTTAACACTTGGTCTCATTTTCTACCCTACTCTCCTGGAAATTTAAATAAAAATATAAAACAGTGGTGGAGTGAAGAAAGATTATTTCTCTTATCATGCAATCTTTCCTTCATCAAAAATGTGTCAGCAGGGTGGGGAATATGGCCTAATTTCTAATTTGAATGTGGTTTGGAACCTGAGTCCATTTAGTTAAAAAAAAATATATATTCTTTGAAATGGGTAAACCTCTTCTTTCAAGAAGAGATACATGATGTATAAGTCTGAGTCCAATCAGGATACAGACTACAGAAGAATTTAAAAAGAATATAAAGGATGATTATGAGAAGAGATTAATTATTAAGATTAAAAAAAAAAAACCCTCTAAAATCCACACTGTGCCTGAGGAAGTGTACCTGAGGGGGAACAAACTTAAAAAGGGAAGCCTTCTCTTGTCAAAATTGGGCTTAGGACCTCATTGGAGAAGGTGTGGTGCAGCCACTAGATGGCAGAGATATTTTCTGGGTTGCATGAGCTGGAGCTGGTCTACTATGGATAGTCAAGTAGGAAGTAACCCTCTAGGGTGCAAGCAAGCCAAGGCTGGTGCACAGTTACCTAGATTGGGCTGGGGCACTGTTGCACATGCAACGACTGTAGTTGCCAATGTCTGCTTTGGGAAAGCCATGTAAAGGTGGTCACTAAATCCAGATTTGGGCAGCCTGTGGTTGTTGAGGGACTGTGTGCTTTGGGCATGCAGCTGGGACAGATCACCACTAGCTGTCTCCACATACCTGCACCTCTGTGCTGCAGGAGTGAAGAATAAGTTAATTAATTCATTAAAAAAGGAAACACACAATAACGAGAAATAAAAACACTCTTCCTTCTACTATATGCTTCCAATACACTCTGTGGATAAAATTTACCATTGTGCTCACCGTGAAGGAGAAAGGCTTAAAGAGTTCTGTACGTTATTACGGACCAGATGCTGAAAGGTGAATATTGAGAGGCAATACATCAATAATTGGTATAGATAGATAGATAGATAGATAGATAGATAGATAGGTAAGCAACCATTGTTTTTCTCAGGGCAAATCATTGTATACTTGGCCTTTGAGCAATATGAAGGCTAGGGTGCTGACCCTCCAGAGTCAAAAATCCTCATATAACTGACAGCCAGCCATATATATGATTCTTCTATATCAGCAATTCCACATCCATGACTCAACCAACAGGGGGTATTGTAGTACTGTAGTATTTACGATGGGAAAATATCTACTTATAAGTGGTCCCCCACAATTCAAACCTGTGTTGTTCAAAGTATACTGTAGTTAATAAATACTCCATCAATGTGAGGATAATTTGAGATTGCTATCTTAGATAATTCTGAGTTTGTATCTTTTTTTGCTGTCTAGAAAGACATTTCTACAAAGTTGGAGTATCAGGGAATGTTGGCCATAAATTGGCCCAGATTATTTTTTAATGTAATCTTCCAAAAATTGTTCAGAATCCTTCAGCTAATTTTTCACTTTCCAGATAAATTTATTCATTCCTAATATGCTCATTGTAACCCAGTAAAAGAAGAATCCCATATGCCAACATTTATGTAGGAAGAATAAATCTGATTAGACAAAATATTGTAGGATTTTCTCTTACTTGTGATTGGAAGGGTTAATGAACAGAGTGAAAATTGAAACAATTTTTTGGTTGGTTAATATAATAATGACCTATGTATTTATTGTTTTTATATTATATTTTATGTACTTTTTCAAAATGAAAGAAGGAGAGGCAAGTAACATCAGAACAATGGTAGAATGAGAGTTTTTAGTGCTCATTCCTTTGCAAAAACATCAATTTGAACAGCTATCCATGCACAAAAATACTATCACAAGAGCTATGACTTCTAGGTAAAGGATGGCAGGGTGGAGCACAGAAATAAGAAAAGACACATTGAGGAGGGTAGAAAAGACAGTTTCATATTTCCCACTGTCCTCCCTCCCCCTGTATAGAGATACACACTTTCCCTGTGTGGAGAGAGTAAAGTGAGCAACCAGCTTTACTGCAGACTCTGGCACAGAGCTGCACCAGTGCCAGGCCAGCCTCTGTGGTCTCAGGCTCTGGGTTGGCTCCATGGATCCCAGCTCATGGCCCATCCCAGCACTGGGCTAAACTCCAGCCTTTGGGCTGGACCAATCCCGTGTCATTGTGGTCTCTAAAGACCCAGTAATAAGGTTTGCCCCAGGAGCGCCTGGCAGTTGGCTAGCCCCCAACAACACAGAATCCAGGCCTGCTCTTGTAAATTAAGTCGCAGGCCCACCACTTAGACTCAAGTGCCAGCCCCAGCCACAAGTCTGAAAACCAGGCTTCCCCCAGTGGACCCAGGCTCCAGTCTTGCCTTCATGGATCCAGGCACTATGCTGGATCCTGAGGACCCAAGAACTAGGCCCACCTGCTGACCCAGTCAGCAGACCTGCTCAGCCAGACTCTAGAATCAAATCTGCTCATGGCCAACACCAGATGGCCCATTCAGTATTCTGGACAGGCTGATAGTTGAAATACTTTCTCTGCCAAAGCTAGAGTGTAAAGATTGGAAGAGGTTCTTATGAGACAGGAGGGAAGAGGGCAAGGCACAGCCACTCAAGGAATGACAGTAACCAAAACAGTGGAAGGTTCACCTCCTAGTTGGCCTTGAGGATTAAGAGGTTTGACTTCTAGTGGACCTTGAGCTTCATTATATGCTCATGGTAACAGCATAGTCAAATAGCATGCCTGCAGGCGCCATGACAGCACTGGGGCTAACCACAAAAGGCCAAAGACTGGGTGGGGGCCCAATCCCTGGGAATGCCAGCCCCTGCCCCAGGGCAGTAGGATTGATCCCACCTGTAGGCATGTGAAGCTACTAAGACCATAAAAAGTGACAGCACCATGCCTAGTGGCCCTTTGCGCTCTCTCTCCCCTTTGGAGACGGCCAGCACTCTGTCTGTGGAGTGTGTGCCTACTTTTACTTTAACCTGAGCACCCAATTCCCACACCACTTTCCTTGCCTTATACTGTATGCAGTATGTATCTCTCTAAATAAATCTACCTTAACTCAATGGTGGCTCGCACTTGAATTCTTTCCTGTGTGAAGCCAAGGACCCACACTTGGCAGGGCACATCCCAGGGGCTCAACTGAGACCTGGGACTCAGCCCTCCTCATGCCCCACATCCGTTTTCCTGCATCACTTACTTCTTCAAATGTTCAGACCAGCAATGCAAGGCCAGAAGAATTATGAATAATCAAGAAAACATGATACTACCAAAGAAAACTAATATAACTCCAATGACTGGTTCCCCCAAAATTTAGAGCTGTAAACTCTTTTATAAAACATTTAGAACAATTTTCTTAAAGAAATTCAGTGAACTAAAAGAAAACAGACAATACAATGAGATTAGGAAAACAATTTATGAACAAAATAAAAGAAATAGAGATAGAAACCGTAAACAAACAAACAAACAAAATACCCAGAAATTCTAAAGTTGAAGAATACAATGATTGAACTGAAAAAAAAAAAATCAATAGAGAAATTCAACAGTAGACTCGAACGTACAGAATCAGTGAACTCATACATAGGTCATTTGAAATTAAACAAGGATCCAAAAAAAAAAAAAAAAAAAAGAAGAAGAAGAAAGAAAGAGAGAAAGAGAGGAAGGAAGAAAGAAAAGAAAAACAATGAAGAAAGCCTGTGTGAATTATGAGATAACATTAAGAGAAATAATCTATGCATTATTAGAATCCCAGAAGGAACAGAAAGCTTATTTAAATATATAATGGCTAAGAATTTCCCAAATATAAGAAGAGATTTAGAAATTTAAGTACATGAAGCTCATATATCTCCCAAAATATTCACTCTAAAAAGATCCTCTTCTGGGAGGTTATTAGCTCAATAGCAGAGTATGTAATTAGCATGCACAACAAGGTCCTGGATTCAATCTCCAGTATCTCCATTAAAAAAATAGATAAATACATTTAAAAATAATAATAGTAAGTAAAATAAATAAATAAATAAAAAGATCCTCTTCGTGATACATTAAAATTGTATAAAATCAAAGACAAAAATAAATTAAAAAGTAGCAAAAGAAAAAGAAAAATTAGGTTATAAGTACCATAAGGTTATAAGCAGATTTCTCAGCAAAAACTTTGCAGGCCAGGAAAGAGTGAGATGATATATTCAGAATACTAGGGGGACAAAAATTCCTGCCAACCACTAATATTTTGCCCCACAGAAATATTCTTCAGAAATGAAGGAGAGATTAAAACTTCTCTGAGGCAAACAAAAGCTTTGGGATTTTGTCAACACTAGACATGCCTTAGAAGGAATGTGAAAGAGAGTTCTTCAAGTTGATATAAAAAGACATTAATAATTTGAAAACTTATAAAAGTATAGAATTCATTGTAAAGGTAAGAATGTTGTCAAATTCAGAACTCTCTAATACTGTACTGATGGTGTGTAAATCACTTTCTGCTTGGTATAAAAGTTAAAAGACAAACGTTTTAAAAATAATTATAGCTATAATATGTTACTAGACACATTATATATGAAAGATATAAATTGTAACATAACATATGTAACATAATAAAAATTTGAGGAGATGAGAAGTCAAAATTATAGAATGTTTGGTGGAGAGCAATTATAGGAAGTTACTAGAAAAAGCACAATAAACAAGGGTGTGGTTGTTATACAGATCAAAGCCATTGTCTTCTCCATTGATAAAAGTTTCTAGAGATTTAGTCGTTCTTCCTTTCCTGGCACAGAGAAGGAGACACGCTTAAAAATGGAGATTTTTTTTCTTATAAATGCAAATATTCCTTACAAAAGGGTAACTTCTACTCGGTTATCAGAACTTCTCTCATGTCTGTTGCTTTTTAAAGTAATCAGCCTAAAATAATTCTCATACCAAGAGGCATATTTTAGATTGACAAATTATTTTCCCCTTCATATTTCTAGAAGATTCTGTATTTAACCTTTTTTTTTATTCAGCTGGATTTGATTTTCTAAACCTTAAAAAAGTACTTATTTTCACATTCATGAATAAAATGTTTCTATGACTTTACTGTCTATCTTTATTCATTATCACAAACAAGTTATGCTCAATTCATATTCTTTCATCTGGATTAATTTAAGCTGAATTGCAAAGTATATTTTCAAAAAGGATTTGAAGGGTTCATCATTTGACAATCTTTATAGAGCTTCTCTATTCCATTTTCCTTTTTTGGATCAGTTTTTGTAATTCATATTAGCTGTATATTTATATTGAATGGTTCTTTAAGATTTGTTGCCTTGGATTTTTGTTTAATTTACTCGTATGATTGATTTACATTTTTATCTCTCTTATCGAGTTTTCCTTTTTAGTTCCTATTTTATATAGCTACTATCCTCCATTTTAAAACACATTAATCCTAAAGAATTCACCTACTGATATTTTAAAAGAACTAGATTTTAGCCTTATCAATTGTTTCTGCACTAAAACTGTCTAAAATTTCAGCTTTTATTGTTTGACTATTCATATGTCTTCTGATTTTCTGTTCATTATTTTATTTCTTAATGAATTATTCATCCTTTACTTTTCAGGTTACATTTTTTAGTATTGAAGGCAATTAATATATTTGAAAATATATTTATCTGTGTTCCATTGGTTTTTATTTAGAATGTTCTTTTTGTTGTATTCTAAGTAGATGGAAATTTTATTTAGATTTTATCTTTGATGTATAGATATTTAGTAATTTATGTCATAGTTCCCTAGTAGTCAAAAAACTTTTTACCTCTTATTTATTTTTAGTTTTATTGAATAAATTTAATTTTAATGTTTATAAGCATGTAGTTTGCAAACATTCCTAAATTTTTTAATTATTGGGATTTTGTTGTTGTTAATATTGTGAGGGAGGAAAAATAATTTTTATCATATCCTTCTAGGTTCTCAGTTGAGACAACTCTATAATGAAAAGGATTAACAGGAGAAATACAAACAGAAGTTTAGTAGCATGTAAAAACCCTGTATACATGGGAAAGTCTCAGGAAAGCTGAGTAACTTCCAGAAATGGCCCAAGCCACTGCCTTAAATAATATTTTCAGCTAAAAATAAAAGAAGCTGTTTGGTGTGTGTGTGTATGGTGGAATGGAGGACAGTTATGGGAGGTGATCAAGAAAGGCACAGTAAACAAAGGCTGCTCTGTAGATTTAAGCCCTTACCTTCTCCATGGATAAGAATTTCTAGAGATTTAGGGCCAACCTTCTCTCCCTGGTGCACAGAAGGAGACATCCTTATAAATGGAGATTTTCCTCATAAATGTGAGTATTTCTTGCAAAAGGGTAACTTCTACTTAGTTTCCAAAGCTTCTCCTGTGTCTGTACAGTCTTTGAAATAACCAGCACAAAACAATCCTTATGCCAACTGAGACATATTTTGGGGCAGCAAATTCTGCTCACCTTTAATGTCTAGGTTTAATTTTCATAATAGTTACACAAACATAATATTAACAATAATAATAATAATATATATTTTTTAATTTTCAGGAGATATTTTTACTAGATGTGCATATGTATATGTGTTAGATATCTTGATTGTATAATTGTATTAGTTTGGAATTATTTATCATATATTTTTAGATTTTTTTCATTTTATCAGAGTTGTATTGAAATTTTCCAATAAAATTGTCAAGTTCATGTAATCTTCCTCATTAAAAATGGCAATAGCTATTGTACTTATCTCTTAGAATTGAACATATGCCTCCTCAAAGATGATTTTTTTATGCCACTCTGATATTGTGATGTATAAGAAATATATATATTTGGTCATTCTGATGACCAAAATCTATTTCTCATATATATTTGGTGTTTATCACATTTTCTGGCTCACAGCTTGCAAAACCCTTGGAATTTCCTGAGTGATAAGGGCAATGGGAGCATCTTTTTTTTTATAATATTTGGTCTGTAATTCCTGAAACTACCTCAGAGTCATAAAGGTGAAATGAGTGTCTTGTTATCCATAATGTAACCCTTTCCACCACAACTAGGTGTATATTAATGAAAATGACTTTTAGACCACCTAAGGATGGGTGCTGGTTGCCAACAGAACCAACCAGGAATAGAGTTCCCAACTTTCAGCCCACCCCCTGGTTTCCAGGGAACGGAGGGGTATAGAGATTGAATCAATCGCCAGTGATCAGTGATATAAGCAATCAAGCCTACCTAATGAAGTATCCATCAAAACTCTAAAGGAGGGGATTTAGAAAGCTTCTGGATTGGGATTGAAGGACCAGAAAGTTTCCATGTGACACTGTACTGGGCCCTAAGCTCCTCAAGGACAGAAGCTCATTTTTTCAGAACCCCACCCTGGAGATCTCTCTTAATCTTGCTGTTCATTTGTACCCTTTAATATCCTTTGGAATAAATTGGTACTATAGTAAGGAAACAGGTTTCTTGAATTCTATGAGCCATTCTAACAAATTAATCAAACCTAAGGAAGCGGAGCTGGGAGCCTCTGATTTATGGCCAGTCTATCAGCAGAAACAATCTGGGCTTGTGATTGTCATCTAAAGAGGAGGGCGTTTTGGGGGAGACTGAGCCCTTCACCTAAACATCATGTTTAATAGAAAAATAGTGTTAAATAGTAAAGTAGTCTCAAACTAATGACAAGCAATTAGAACAAAATAAACATGTGAAGACGAGTTTACTCTAAGTGACAATCAAATAATATAACGTGATGCTGAGTGGAGACTGGCTTAACAGTTAAAATAGTTTCACTGGTAATACGTTACATAGTAGATACAGTCTACCATTTGGACATGATTGACATCACACACACATATTCTGCAAATAAAAATCAGTTTCTCTACCTGATGTACTCTATAAATCCCCCTTATTCTGTTCTTTTTATATTGCAGGAGTTCTGCAGTAAAGTGCTTTAGGAAGTAGCAGTATTGTACTTTGCATTACACACATACATGGGAGAAGAATCTCCTTAAATTTCCCTCCAAATGTCTGGTAGGTGCTACCTACCAGTGAGAATTTTCAAAGAATCTTCAAGATAGACACTGAAAATAAGTTAGGAAATTTTGTTTGACTGTCAGACTAGTGTTCACAGTATATTCTTCCAGATGCACAAGCTGAGCGATAGCATTTGCTTCTTTCCCACGTAGAGGCAGGAGATGGCGTGTAGAGAAAGGTAGGGACCACCATTCTCTTCACTCTTCCAAATTAGGGCAGTTCAGTTTCTTAGCCACAGTTTAGATAATCAGATTGAACATATATTGAATTACATCAAGAGCAACAATTCTAGTTTTGTAAATGATTGAAGGGAACATTCCATCTTGAAGATGAAAAGCGTCTAATTTAGAAGATGAATTTGTCATAGAGGCTGAACATCAACAAACCAGAGATCTGATAGGCACAAAAAGAAATGGTTTCCTACATGTGAGCCCCACAGTAGAAAAGCCCTCTTCCCATACAGTTACAGTGGCAGCCAGGAGGAGAAAGTCTATGCCTACTCACAATTGTGACTTTGATCACTTGATAGTGACTGGAATCAAGACTGGATAGCAGTTTAGGAAATGAGGAAAAGAGCAATTGTTCTAAAGCATTATTCAGAGACAAATGTAATTTGAGCATCATTTGACATATGTGTGTTTGACTGTATACATAGACACATGTCTAAGTACATATGCATAGATATATATAATGTATGCATGTAAAATGTGTGTGTGTGTGTGTGTGTAAATCAGTCACAGCAGATTGCCCATCTTCCTAAGATTCTGAAGTTCTTAAATATTTATCTGTGCGTGACTTACTGCATTTATCTATCAAATTTTGGTATTATGTAACTCTTTACAGATGCTTCAGAGCAGGGGTTCTCAATATTATAGACTGCAGAAATCTTTGCTCTGGGGATGTTTAGCAGTATCCTGGCCTCTACCCACACACACCAGTTGTAACCAACCTCCTAGTTGTGAAAACTAAATATTTCCCCAGACATCGCCAAACATTCCATGGGGGGCAAAATGCCCCCAGTGAAGAGCCACTGCTTAGGAAAAAAAAAATCCAATAAAAGAAACTTGTAGAAACTCTGATTAAGCATACACAGATCTTTTGTAAACATGTAATATTATTTTAATCTTATATTTGGCTGTGTTGTTTAAATATATTGTTTCTTCCATGGCCAGAGTCAAACTTAAGAAATATGATGATTCATTTAATAAAATCTATACCAAAGGATAAGATCAAAACAATTATCATATTCTTCTTCTTCTTCTTTGAAGCTTTTACTTAAAGTCATGGGAAGCCTGCAATAATTATGTAGTTATTAATTATCTGCCAAGAAGCGTGTAAATTATGTAACAACAAAGTTCACACTCTGTATCAGATTTTTAAAGGCTAGAGACATCTGCACATTACACCAGAATTACTTTCATACCCAGAGAAAATGTTAACAAAGAACATGAACTTGAACATATTTTAAAATGAATGCCTGTCTAATTTTCAAAGTCTGTTGGAATCTTGCAGTCCTTCAACACTTTATGCATTAATTCCCTCTAACACATTGTACTGCTTTGTTACAAGTTTCAAGGACACGTTGAAGGAGAATTAAATTATCAAGTAACATTGCAGTTTGTTCTTATATTTACATTTGCCTTGAAAGAAGGTAATTTATTTTGGGGTGGGGGGAAGATAATACATCCCATTAGTGCACACTTGGGTGAAAATTTGCCCTTCATGCTATGACTGGAGATTTTCAAGCTCAGTTTGTCCTGGTTTTATCTGCTGGAGAGGAAAGTTGAAGCATACATGCTCCTTGTTTGTCTCTGCTGAGAACACACTTTCTGTTTTACATTTGTGTGGGAGCGTCATAACAACAACAAAAAAATCATCTGCTAAAAAGAATAACCTCCATAATAATCACTTCCAAAATCTGCTGAACTGATCCTCATATGTCTGCCCAGATGGCAAAGTGGTGAAACGGAACCATGAACACCTCGAGGCGGTTGTGAGTGTTAATCTCTGGAGGGTTTCGACATGGAGGCGTACCTGCCCTGAGTATGCATCCACCATGCAAGTCAAAAAAAGATTTTCAATAGACTGAAAAGTAGGAGAGCAAATTTTTGAGTGTCTACTCTCCTGTTCAACAAAACCATAGATTTTTACAGGACATAGAAATACAAATATGCAACCCGGCCTTGCCTTGAAGACGAAATTAACAACAACATTCCCTGCAACTTTGCTTTGAGCGCTTCTAACTTAACAAATTCTTATACATTCTGTTCGAATGCAATTAAATATAAAACCTGGGCTGGAAAAGAGGCATGCAGGAAGAGAAGGGAACTAGATGGGATAATCAAAGAGACAAACTCTATGTCCATTTGTTAACAGGTGAATAGTAATTAAAAGATACAAAACTCCAAGAAGTTTTTGATGTTTAAAAACAAGGTGACTTGTGTCTTTTCTAATCCAGTTAATGACTTTTAGAAGTTACTCTTCGGATAATTTGCTGGCCAAGGCAATCACAGAGCTCCAAGCACAATCAACTAAAATGTGGGAAACAAATCAAAAGGGTATAATCTGTCTTGTGAAAATGGTCACTGGAAATTTGTATTTTAAAATGGGATTTTTATTTCCAATAAAATAGAGTCTTACTTAAGAAACCTATCTGTATTTGTTATCACTATTATAACATGACACTAACTATTTAGAAGGAGAGCATCTTTACACACACACATCTTTCTTTTCTTTTTTTACACATATATATTATTTATATATATATATTTATTGAAGTATAGTCAATTACAAAATGTCAATTTCTGATGTATATTATAATGTTTCAGTTATACATGTATATACATATATTCTCTTTCATTACAGGCTACTACAAGATACTGAATATAGTTCCCTGGGCTATACAGAAGAAAATTGTTGTTTATCTATTTTATGTATAGTAGTTTGTATCTGCAAATCTCAAACTCCCAATTTATCTCTTCCCAACTCCTTTCCCACTGGGTAACCATAAGCTGGTTTTCTATGTTTGTTGTAAACTTGAAACAAACACCTCTGATGTCTTCTTTTCATTATCATCTCTCATATTGCTTCTCCATTATCTTATATTCCAGAAGATCAAAAACTGGTTTGGCAGGGAAGAACCTTACAGATGAGAAGAAATGAATGGGTAATCCTTAGTGGATTGTGGAAGAGAAAGCAGTGGGAACAATGTTAATCTATTTTTAACCCAATTTTACATTATACTGTGTTTGCTTCTGATGCTGTTTTCTTTGAGATAATGTAGAATTAGTCAAAAACAAAATACACAGAATATAAAATTAATGCTAAATTTTTAAAGGGTGTGCATTTGCTCAGTAAACATTTATTCCATGTGAATACACAATTTAAAGCAGAAAATACAAGTGGCTGAAAAGTGCTGTTTATCCTTATTAGTAGTAAAAAGAATCATTCAAGGGTAAATCTGTTAAGCAAAAGAATTACATGGAATTAGATGCTTTATTCAAAACCTGACTTCTCTACTTACTACATATATGAGGATAGCTACGTAGTTAAGCCCCAGTTTCTTTGTAAATTAGGGTTAATAACACCTTAGCATGTCATTGTTCAGTAACGCTTTCTGTAATGATGGAAATATTCTGTATCATCCCTGGAGTAGCCAGTAGGCTACAGTGGTTACTGAGCACTTTACGTTAGTGTTACTGAAGAACAGAATTCTTAACTTTGGCTAATTTAAATTTATATGTTCACATGGCTAGTGACTACCATACTGTTTATTATAACCTTAGAGGATTTAATGATATTATTAAGAAATTATAGCAGTTTATATTATTTTACTAAAATAATATCTCATTATTCTTTCATGAAATTAGTGAAGATTAAAAAAAAAGTACTCAGTGTTGACCATGGTGTCTTAAGACTATCTTTGTAATAAAATTATTATGCAAGAGTACATTGATATTATATTAGAAAGAAAACTGTTAATTAGTACCAAATGCCTTAAGATGTTAAAATTATTTGACTTTCCAATTTTGTTTCCAATTAAAACCTAAGAAAATAATCTTCAGGCTAAGAATTTGCACAATCTACTTTCATTTTAGAGGAAAGATTGATCAGTTGCTATAAGACCTCATTCATCCATGGTATGTGCAAAGTATGTGACATGAGCTATGATTAATTAATTGGACACTTAATTCACTTTGCACAGATTGGTGTGAGTTGCAGTGTAGTGAAAAAAGCAACAAAAACAACAGCACACAGGAAGCCTGGGGAAAAAAATTCCAGTTCTGTTATCAGATAATTGTGTGTCTTTGGGAAAATCAAATGACTGTTCTGGGTCTCCCTTTCGTATTTGCAAAACTGGGAGGTAAATAATCTATAAAAGTATACCAGTTCAATATTCTGTCTGTTGATGTTTTTCATCCAAAGACCCAGAAAGAAGTTTAAAAAAATCTTATTGCCTGCCAGAATTGCATTTAATGGGACTTGAATCTTTGGGGGAAGAATTAATATCTATCCTAAGGCAAAAATGTTTTAAGTAGATTTAATTTGTCAAATACTCTCTGAGAGTACACGGTTGTGTGCGATCAAATACAGGGAGAGAGCACGTGGGCTTGTCGGGCAGTAACATGCAAGGGAGCTTCCTTGGAGTGGAGCCTTTAAAATGAGAGCTCCCAGGCACACACAACAGTCAAAGGAGACATGAGCTGAGCCACAGAGCAGATGAAATATTACCTGTGGTGAGAACTTGACTACTTCTACAAAGCTTAGTAGCTAAGATAAATACTAAGAGCAAGTCTGTCTGAATTATGGTGATAAACTGGAAAGAAACTCCCCAAATTACCTGTGCAGGATGCTGGTGAGATGAACTTGCAAGTAGAAACATCAATGATCCAATCAATTTCAGTCAATTTCAATCAATCCAACCCTTAGATTTAGATTTAAACCCCTAGATGACAAAGAATGGGATGCTATCACCATGAACTACAAACGTAAGAAGAAAGGGGGAACATTTTGGAGAAAAGATCAAGTTTTAGTTGACAGTTTAAACAGAATCAGTGGTATTGTTAGAGCAGGAAGCAAGGTACATTTAGCTGTGAGCAGAGAAAAGGAGACACAGACCAAATGGCAGGAATTGGGCAAAAAAGAGGGCCATGGGCCAAATGCAGGTAATCATACATCATATAAAAAACAGGGGTCTCTGGACAGACAAAGAAAAGCAGGAATCTCTGGGCTCATAAGAAATCCCACATTTTTGTGACCTGGAGGCTGACAAAGAAAGATCAGAAAAGACAGGAATTTCTGGTGTCCAAATATAACCTTTTGCTCATTATGCCCTCCTTACAATAAAATTAGCCTCGCAGATCAGAAGCGCCATACATGCACCCACGCCACGACACTTCTGATCCAGACTAAATAAGGACAAAAATTCCTCCTCCCCTAGGAAAGGTGGAGCTGGGATGAAAATCAAGGACTACGGCTCCAAACCTTTCCCTCCTCAGTGACTATTCCGCCCATTCATTTTTATACCCTATGTAACTAACTCACCAAAGAAACTCAGCACAGCTGCTCACCTGAGTCTGGCCACTCTCCCCTTGAGAGTGTACTATCTGTCCCTAACAAATTCCCGCTTTCATAACCTCCTGTTTCATCTCTGAATTCTTTCTGTGATGAGACAAGAACCTAGTCACTGGCAACAGTATTGTGAGATAGCTAAGAAAAATGAAGACCTGAAGCTTTAGCAGTAAGTCAGACTGAGAGAATTTTTCTGATATTCATCATCCATATTCCTTGGGGTAAAAAGTCTAGTCATCACTGTGGCTAGCAACTTTCTTACTATCACAATCCAAGTTGTTAAGAAGTCTTGTTCTGCAAACACATTTAAACCAGCAGGATCCATCCAGGCACAGGACAACTGCATCCCATAAATCAAACCTGAGATGGTTTCATTCCACCTATGCAGTCACATGACACCATCTATTCCTACGTCATGTCTCGCTGGCTTCCATTTTAGTTCAGATCCTGAACCTTGGATTTGTGGCATGCTTGACCTCACCTCTATCTTTTGTGCTTTTCCAGAGATTTTTAGATTTGGTTCTTTCTGTTTAACTGTGTCATATCTGTTCTCTGAATATTTCTGACTTAATCTCACGATAGGATCCCTGTATACTGGCTACCTAAGGTGGGGTATTATATCTGAATTGTCCTTCAGGATCCAAAATCCTATCTGCAACATTAGCATTGAGTGTCACTACTGAAAATGATTCTTCCTTTATTGGGAAGTGTTTCAGTACATGAAATGTTGCAGCAAAGTGTGTTATAGCTCAGTGTTCCAGCTCAGTTGTGACAGCAACTTGGATCCAGGTGAGAGACCAAGCAGCACTCAGAGTTGGAGAACTCAGGTTTATTATGCCAGCAGGCCCAGAGGAGTTAATACTCCAAGCTCTGGCCCCCATCTGTAGGTTTACACAGGCTTTTATAGGTTGCCGGTTTACACTTTGCAACATCGTATGCAAATAAGGTATAACAAAAGTTGACTTATTAGGAACACGCTTTGTAGAAATGTACCAATCAGGAGTGATAGAAATGGATCAATCAGGAGTGAGATCCATGCAAATGAAGCACTACAAATGGACCAATCAGGAGTTAGCTCAGGGAACCAATAGAATTTTAGGGGTAAGTTCCACTTTCCTAGAAATAAGCCGTTTTGGAGGCAAAGAGATAATGCCACTAGGACAGGGAACCAGATAGTGTTGGCAAGAGAGTAGTGGCCCTGCTTGGGGTCCTGCTGGTCTTTTTTTTATGGGACTTCGCACCTCAGTAAGTTGCTCCAGGAGCTACAGCTGTGCTCTGGGACCTGTTTCACTGGCCATTGTTTTCAACTAAGGGAATATAATCTGCTCCAGTTTAAGGAAATCAAATTTTCTTTTTCAGAATTTACAACTCGAATAGAAATAGAGGGACTGAGACTCCTGGGATCTAAAAGAGATCTTAGAGATAAATTGACACCTTAGAATAATTCCTGTAAACTTGTGCCTGAGGTCTCAGTGCTGCCTGGGTCTTATCCTGACCAAGAACTGTATGTTCCACTTTGCTTTTTACCCTGAGTTGTCCAAAAAAAATTCAAATAAGTTTATTTTGCTTATGCTTTCCAGAGCAAATATCAACCAGAAGAACCTTAGCAAACACGATCATACAACCCTGTGTGGCAAAATACACATAGGTTGGAGTCAGAAGAAATCCCTCTGCCTCTCTATCTATCATCTATCATCTCTTACCTACCTATCTGTCTTTGAGTACCTCACTTAAGCCATCTGACCCTTAATTTTCTCATTTGAAAATGAGGGTGATTTTGTTTATTACTTCCTTCCCTCAGATTCTCCTTGAGTGCTTTTGCAAAAGGCAGATTACTAAGAACCATCAACAATCAGAAATGCTGACTGTCTAAGGGACTGACTTGAAAATATGGCCTGGAAAACCGCATTTACTTATTTATGTTCACTATTTTATATATGCATTCATGTATATGTGTATGTTATATGTATATGTATATATTTATAAATATAACCTCAGTGGAAGTAGCAGTGACCACAGGAGTGTGTCATGTTATCCCATTTAAATTAACCATAACAAGATTTTGTTAGAAAATAAGTTAATGGAAAAAATAAGGTTATAAAATTCAAGTGAAGCATAACTAGGCAAAAATCTTTTTCTTCTTAGCCAATGCCCTTTACTAAAAAATATATAAAAAATAAAAAAAAAATTGGTTTAGCATATTACCTTTTACTTAGGAATCTAAATGGAAGATAACAGGTCTGATTTATACACTTTTAATAGAAAAAAAAAATAAATTTGACTCCATATTAGATCTGTTCCTTTGACTTCAACCCTGTGCTGTTTCTTAAGTTTAGTCTTGCTGGTTCGGCACCTTTTGTCAAAGAAGGTTGCCTAGAGCCAGAAATGTACAGGATATCACATTCTCAAAGCTCTGACCTTTAAGGATATTAATACTTTTCCATTCATATAAAGATAACAAGTTGCAGAATAGAAAATAACATTTGTTGTTTTGGAGGTTTACAAGGACATCATGAGCTGCAAGAACAAAGGATTCTAAGAACAAATAATTTCTACACCAAGAAGTTTACAACAACCAAGCCTACTGCCTACCCTTTTTTAGTATAAAAGGAGCCTGAATTCTGACTTTGGGAAGATGGTTCTCCAGGACATTAGTCTGCTATCTTCTCAGTCTGCTGGCTTTCTGAATAAAATCATTATTCCTTGCCCCAACACTTCATCTCCCCATTTATTGGCCTGTCATGTGGTGAAGCAGAATGAGTTTGGACTCAGTAACATTTAACTTCAGATAATGAGGGCTGTCTTATTTATAAAGATATTTCAGATGTACAGAATGTGTCCACATGCTGACTTCCAAATATAAGAAGCTAAACATCTTACTTCTTTGTTATCTGTGTTTTATAGACTGTGGACAGAGTAAACACAGTTACCATCCATTGGACTTTTCTTGAGTCTCATCATTTGAACTATCTCTGAGAGATTTTAAAATACTTTGTCTTTGGAAAAGTACAAAATAATTTTTCATCATGTCAAATACTACTAGAGACAATTCCTATATCAAGTATTAAGAAAAACATAGGAATGGTTCCTCTGCATCTGGAAGAAAGAACCCCTGGTGTCTCATCAGTGTCCTCTCTGTATCTCCAGTATCAACCATCCTTTCAGTGACTGCCCCGGGGGTTTACCAGTTAACGGGATTATCAAATATTGATGAGCACCTTTCCTCAGTTTCTTACCTGCTTCTGTGGAACAACCAGATGGAAGCAGATTAGTCACTGCAGCTTTGGGCTGGATTTTAACTACCAACATGGAAGTGAAAGGTGCTCTCCTGAGTCATTCTGTCCCTCTGGGTTATCTCTGTTTTTAGTCTCTGTTACACAGGGCAAAATACCAGGTGTTGAACCAGAAATTTCATGGAGTTTTCGAAATGTCCTCACTGTTTTCATTTTAATTAAGTTGGAAAGAACCTGAAGTTTAAACACAGTGCGCTCAAGAGAGAAGTATATGATTAGGGTTTAAGATTAAAAACATAGCAATGAGTAATTCCATTCAACTACATGTCTACTTGTCGATGGAATAGCAGAGCAATCAGTAGTATGATGTTAGGACATTTTTGGTAAACTATTGTTTGCTTTCACATTTGGAGGTTTTATACGTGAGAAATGTGAAACAGACAAAGAACAGCAAACTCTATTTTCTCTTTATTTTGATTTGCAATAGTTTCCTTAGATTCCAAGTCATACTTTTGTGGCTGTATATAATATTGCTTATTCTCCCTCACTCTACTGCCCTCTTTCCTTGTCTGCCTGTCTCTTCTTCTTTGTAAAATAAACCTCATGGGAAATTCCTCACTTACTTCTCTGAAGCTTAGCTTCTCATTTCTATTCTCTTGCCCATTTCAAATGCTACTTCTCACGTTTTTGGTGCCTTGGTGCTGAGTGTTGGTAAGTGGCTAACTCGCTTTCTGAAGGGCTGTCACTGAGGCAGTTTCAAGGCTTGGGTAGGTGATTTTAGTTCAGGGTGTAAAATCAGCAGGTTTTTGCCATAAACAGCATGCTTCACCAATTCTTTGGAGCCAAGCTAAATAATTAGACGTAGGCATTACATGCGAAAACTCAGGCTGGTGCACACATTTTGAAAAGAGCTGGGGGCAGGGATTAGGACATGTTCCCTCTTCCCCAAGTAGCTTATCTATCTTGCATTTCTGCCAAATCAAGCCAAGAGGTATCATGAGGATACCTCTAGTATAAATGTTTCTCCCGAAAAGAATTACAGTGATTAGTTTCATTGGTAGGTATTTATTTTAAGTGGTGCATAAATCTGTGGTTACAGGAGTTTGGAAGGGTTTCTTATTTTAAAATTCAATTCTAGATTTTATGACAATTTCTGTTGCCTTGCCTTTCATTACGGAAGTTACAGCCATCCCAATAGCGGTGGCTTACTGGCTCATGAGTTCAACCAGAGAAAGAAAACCTTTGAAATTGAAAGCAAAATTAGATATTGATCCCATATGTTTAATTTCTATTTGTTGTAGTAGGTTGTAAATAGGAATCTTATCTGTCTTGTATACTGCCCTGTGTCCATTGCCTGCCTCATATTAGGTGCTTGACAAATGTTTTTGATTGATTGACTGCATGAGTGATATCTTAGAATTGTCTTCTCCAGACTTTTGCCTCCAGCCCTACTCCCCTGGGCTCTTATTGCCTACTTTATTTCTCAAAGCCAAGTTACATTTAACCAAGCTTTATAGAAGACATGGGGTTAACAGTAGGGAATGACAATCTAGAAAGGGGAAAATCATAATATGTAGCACTACTGCAATGTTACATAGCATAAGGTCCTTCACAGCAACCCTTTCTTTCTTTTTTTTTTTAATTGAATTATAGATGATTTACAACATTGTGTTAATTTCTGGTGTACAGCATAGTATATACATACGTATGTATACTTATTTTCTTTCAAAAATATGGAATGCTTCCTGAATTGGTGTGTGTCATCCTTGTGCAGGGGCCATGCTAATCTTCTCTGTATCCTTCAAGTTTTAGTATATGTGCTACCAAAGTGAGCACTACCGTAACCTTTACTAATTAAGGCTGGAGTCTTGTTTCCAAGGATGACTTACGCACCTCACTCTTACCTTCCTTCCAGGAGAAGTGTCCAGATGCTGTCTCCAGCTCCTAACTGGGATTCTCCAATCCTCTCTCTACCTTCACATATTGGAATCATGTGTTCTCAGAAATTTAAGTCCTTCACAAGATAAATACTCTAAAGATGATAGACAGAGCTATTTACCTCTTCTTTTTTTACAGTTTGTATTCTAGTGTAGGACATCTGCTTAACATTTATACAACCAGAAATCCAAGCAGAGGGAAGCATTGTTTTTAAATATTAATTCCAATCTTCACTTCAATGAAAGGAAAAAAAATAACTTCTGGAAATTTGACAAAAATTCTTCTATCCCTCTATTCATCTGAGTTTCAATTGGAGCCAATTCATACCTAATAATTTAGGAAGGATGAATGTGATGGATGCCAATTTCTTGAATTCCAATTAAATTCAGCAAAAATTGAGTGAGAACCTATGATATGCCAGATGGTTTTCTATAATGAATACAATGCTACAAGGGAAAACATAGTTTAGAAAGAGGGTAAATATGTCCAAATATAGCTGAAATATAATATAATGATTACTATATTAGCATGATGTGGAAAGTTCTAGAAGAGCACAGAGGATGGACTAACTGTTCTAATTTGGAATTTCAAGGGACCTGGTACAGAAAATGTGTCATTGAAGCTGGACCTTGAAAAAAAATAATAATGAAGAAAAAAACTTAGAAAAGTAATTTTAGTAAATGTGATAATTTAAATACATGTGTTAACTTTTTAATCCCACCTGTATAGTTGGCAGTAAGATTAGGAAAGAATGAAAGAAGTATGTACCTTCCACAAAAAATTTAAAGAGAATTGAAGAAAGGGACTCTTGCAGATAGGGCATATAAACATATTTTTATACCATGAGAAGTACCTGAAGGAAATAGTTGATGGAGAAAGTTAAATGCCAAGGAGGGTGCCAACGAGAAGTACAGTGTTGAACTGTAAGATGAGCCAAAGTATACAGCTTTTATGAGACTGCTACATCAAAAATTAGAAAGAATATTTTTATAAGGAGTTTACTTAGCACAAACTTTTGAATTGCTAAAAGTTTAAGCAAAAATAAATATAGTGAAGACAAAGATAATTTTCAAGGAGACTGATTTTATTTTATTTTTTGTGTATATATATATATATAGTGCTTCTATTTAGTTATTTTTCACTGAAGTATAGTTGATTTACAATGTTGCGTTAATTTCTAGTGTACTATATATATATGTATATGCATATATGTATATTCCTTTTCATATTCCTTTTTCATTATAGGCCATTACAAGGTATTGAACATGGTTCCCTCTGCTATACAGTAGGATCCAGTTGTTTATCCAGTTTAATGGTGTTTTCCTTGTAGTCCCACTTGTGCAAGATCTTCCACCAGAGCTCAGTAGGTATTCTGTGAGAATTATTCCACATGTAGTTGTATTTTTGATGTATTTGTGGGACAGGGTGAGCTCCAGATCCTTCTATTCCAACATCTTGAAGCCCTGCCTCCTGAGACTGCTTTTAAATTTTAACTAATACACAGTATTAGGATGTATAAACTCCCTTGGACAATAGAAAGATACAGAAAACCTGGCAGTCGATTTTAAAGATAGATAATGATAAAATAAAAAGAAAGGAATAGACCCAGATGCAGAACTGAGGGAGGCGGGAAAAGTCTAAACAACTCCCAGTACTAGCAAACTATAGTCAACAACATTGACTTACAAGAATATTTTATCAGATCAAATTAACATTTAATCTTGGAATGTGAATATGATTCGATTTAGGAAATGATGTAATATCCTGCTGATCCTTGTTCAGATAGGATACATGTCTATGCTCACCTTCATTGATGATAAGAGGCTTAGGATAAAAGTGAATACTGCATTGCTGTGATGACTAACCACTCCAAAACCTTAGGGGCTTCATGACAACAGATATCTATTTCCTGTTCATATTTTATGTCAACAGATTGCTCAGATCTGCTTCTGGGACCCCCTTTTCCAGAACCTAGGTGGGAGGAGCAGCCCTATTTGGGACATGTCCTTCTCTTGTTGGAGGGAAAAAAGAGAACTGGTAGAAATGTGTGATGCTTCTGAAAGCCTTTGCTCATATGTAGCATACACCGTGTGTTCTCAGATACCATTGACCCAGTACATCACTAATCCAGAGTATCAACAATGGGACAGTATACACTCCTCCTACAGGAGACCCTGAAACTCATGCAGCATTGAGCCTGGACAAATCCTCCTACAGGAAGCAGAGAAGATACCTGGGGACTATGATACAAGCATATATTCATAAAGAAAAATGAAATCCCATTAGAAAATCTCTAAGGTATTTTCTAGTTCAAGCCTTAGATAAGGTCTCAGATGACACCACTGTGGGCAGCTCAGAGTTCAGGTTATGAAATCCTGAAGGCACAACCTTTGTACTTCAGATATGATCACAAAAACCAGCCGAGTCCTTGTCATTTCACATTGACCTTATTCCTGTTATTTTTTTACAGTAACTGGCAGTAGATCTGCCTCTTGATTAGACTTCAAGAGCAAAACAGAGCAAGGAATTATCTCAAAAATTATACTTAGGAACAAACAAATTAACCAAGTTGTAATGTGGGAAATGTTTTCAATTATAGCTTAAGCATTACTGTCAATTGAGAATCAGTCACCATTGATAGAATTATTCTTATGCTACATATGACATGGAAAAGTATAATTTTTTTAGGTAGCAGGAAGTTTGGGGTGCATTTAGGATGGGACAAATAGCAAGTATTTGGAGAATTCAGTGTTATTCACTAATATGTTCCACTTCAGTCTTTGAAATTTAGTAGGAAGCCAGAAATCACAAATTAGATAAATCATTACAAAGTAGCTAAGCAGTACAAAACAGTATATTATTACTGAATTGAGATGATCTTTACAGTGATGACTGACTTCTAGTTTAGAACAGATGAATGAGGGGTAAGCAACAGCATGATTATTGATAAATTGTCCACATGCATGCCTTGGGACAAAGAAGACATCAAGGAACAGGCAAAGTGTTCTTTTCAAAATGTGCTGCATCCCACAGAATTTCCAAAGGGATGAAGGAGGTAATGGACAATAACATTTATGCTTAAAATTTGTCAAATATCAGTAAGTGCTGGGTAGAATGCTAAATTCCTTCATATGTCTCATTTAATCTAATCCTATCAGCCCTCTATGAAGTCAGTACTATGATTTCTATCTACTTTTGGAAATATGAACATTGGCTTAGAGAAATGAAATAATTTATCCAAAAGCATTGTTTCAATAAATTTTGATGCAGTTTCACTGTAGAAAAATTGTTTTCTGTTTATCATTATGAGACTATTGCAGTAACATGAACTCTGATGATAGTAAGTGAGATTACACTGTTTGTTAAATCCTGTAGGCTAGGCTTTTTATTTTTCCTTAAAAACTGTGGACAAAACACATCTCTCTTCCCTGACATCCTTCATTGGGATGATAGTGGTGGTGAATCACAAGAGATAAATATATGTTGGCAATTTTCTAGAAGTGACAAAGTAATGGAAAACAAATCTACAGATACAGAGAACAGAGAAACTTGTAGCTTGCATTGTAAATAGGAGGGAGCTGCAGTATATTCGGGGCTGGTCATCCTGATGGAAATCAGGGAAGGGGACAGTTGAAAAGCTGGGTGAGGAACATGAGAAAAGGAATAAAGTTACTGAAAGGTTATCTTCAGAAAAGTTTTCCCAATTAGCCTTCATCCCTCCACCAAGAGAGCTAAGCAGTCTGATACTTACACCCAAGAATAAAACAAAACCAAAATTACTTGGAGCTTCCTTCTGTAACCCTGCTAATTAATGGGACTGTGGCTCCTCTTGGCCTCACATTTTGTTGACCTTTACTCAGATGGGAGTTCTCTGAATAGTGCGGAGAAAGCAAAGTTTGTAGTGCAGCAAGCCTGGTAAACATATCAATTCCACCAGATTTCTGGTCACCATTTCTTTTCAGGTAGGAACCCAATAGTCAAACAGAGCAATAGCAGAAGACCAAAGAAATAAGAAAAGTAATGTAGTCCTTTCTTAAATATGAAAAGAGCCACAAGATCTACAGACAAATAAGAAAAACTTGGCATGAAAGAGAACAATCAAGTTAAAACAATGCAAAACAAACAAACAAAAAACAATGGGCCAGTAGGCAGCCAAAAGATTTAGTTTGAGTGTTCACAGAGAAATTTATGCAGATATTTTGACCATGAGGCAGGAATAAATCACTCAATGGAAAATGACATAAAAAATGTTATGAATTGAAAATATAATTGTAAAAATAATAGTTTAAAACTCAAAGATAAAATCAAGTGAAAATATGTCTCATAATGTAGGGCAAAGACTGGACAATATGAAAAAAAATTAAGAAAAAGAGGATTGATTCAAAAGTAGTGATATCTGCTGATAATGACTGGTATATATAAAATAGTTAAATAAGTTTATATCATTTAGCACAGAGAAAAATATTCAATATCTTCTAGTAGCTTATGGTGAAAAAGAATATGAAAATGAATATACGTATATCCATGTTTGGCTGGAGCATTGTGCTGTAAACCAGAAATTGATACAACATTGTAAACTGACTACCTCAATTAAAAAAAAAAGAAGTGACATCTATAGCACATGGAAATATATTCAGTATCTTGTAGTAACCTATAATGGAAAAGAATATGAAAAAGAATAATGTATATATGTATGACTGAAACATTATGCTATACACCAGAAATTGACACAATGTTGTAAACTGACGATACTTCAATTAAAAAGAAAAGAAAAAAAGAAAAAAATGCATAAAAGGATTGACATCTAACGATAGTAGTTCTAGGCAGGGTAACTGAGGAGACCATAATCATCATGGAGGTCATATGAGTGCAGGAGAATTAAGTATGCAGATAGATACAAATAAACAATGTTGATAGAATCATAAAATTATAATGTCTATATACTTTTATTTTTGAGACATAATTTGCATGGTATGTTAAGTATGTTCAGAACTTAAATATAAATTATGTGAGTTTTCAAAAAAAATGTTTATGGGCAGGTGACCCACTTCCCTGTTACGTTGTAAAACATTCTCATTGCCCAAGATATCCCTCTGGTCCTTTCCCAGTGAACTCCTGAGATGTACCTTAACCCCAGTCAATTACTTACTGCTTTGATTTCTACTATGCTTTCTACCATTGTCTGAGGTAGACCTTTACACAAAAGTATGTTCCACCTTGTGTCCTCCTTTGTGACTTTACTCGACAAAATATTTTTGAGATTCTTATGTGTTTTGGTGTTATTACTTAGTTCTTTTTTTTTATTGTAGAAAAGTGTTCCAAAGAATGAATATACTACAATCTATTTGATCATTCACCTATTGATGGAATTTTAGTTTAGTTTTTTTTTTTTTTTTTCAGTTTTGGCATACAATGCATAAAGCTTCTGTGATTTTTCATGGTATATGTCCTGTTTGTTTGTTTACTTCACTTTTTCATGGATATAGGTTTTTATGTTTATTTCTCTGGATAAATAGTTCTCTGGATTAACTTCCTGTGAGTCTTAATAGTATGTGTATGCTGAATTTAAAACAAGCCCCTAAACAATTTTTTAATGTGTCTACACCATTTTATTCTTCCACCAACTATATATGATAGTTGAGGTTGCTTCAAGACCTTGATAACCCTTGATGATGTCAGATTTTTTCAAGCCTTTTTCGGCTTGTAAGAGAAATAGTGATATCTTGTGGGGTTTATTTTCGCTTTCATGATAATATGAGTCAATCACAGGATTTGGCATATGATATGGTGTGATATTATTATATGACCTATCTAGAAGAATGATTCTAGTATAAAGGAAACATACTTTTTTTCCTTACTCTATTAGTTGACACCAAAATCACAAATTTTGGTTTGCTTCATCTCTTCATGTGCTTATTGGCCACTTGAATGTCTTTCTTTGTAAATTGTCTGTACAAATATTTCGCCCATATTTCTGTATGGTTGCTTGTCTTCTATTATTGAAATGCAAAAAAGGGTAAATGGATAGATAGAAAGTTTAAATATCTAGATTTGGGTAAGTAAAGTATCCTTGTCAGCTCTGTTATTGCAAATTTATTTTCTTAGACTGTGGCTTCTCTATTCATTATTTTAATAACCTTTTTAGCATAAGTTGTTAATTTTGAAGAAGTCTGATTACTTGGTCACGAAGTATTATTTCTTTAATGTATTACTGAAATCACTTTGCTAGAATTACTTAAATATTTTGCATTTATGTTTGCAGGAATGTTAACTTTTTTTCTTGAGTGGGAGTGGTGTGTTTCTCTGGTTCAGTATCATGGTTATGCTAGCCTTGTAAAATGAGTTAGAAGCATTCACAACTCTTTTTTTGAAAGAAGCTGTGTAACATTGACATTATTTCTTCAATAAATGAGTGAAAGGATTACCAGTAAGTAATGCAGATCTGAAGTGAGTAAAAGCGTGTGTGTTTGTGTGTGTGTTGTGGGAGACATGTATATGTGCCAGGAGGGTAGAAAATTGTAATTAGTTTTACTATAACAGATTTAGAGAAGTTCAAGGTTTCAAATTTTTATTGTCTTTTCTTAATGTTGTGTCATAAATATTCTATTTCATCTAAGTTATTAAATTGTCTACTATAAAGTTATTAATCATGTACTGCTATTATTAATTTAATACATATAGATTACACAGTGAAGTTTCCTTTGCTATTCATTATATTGGTAATTTTTGATTCTCTGCTTTTATTGATTAGATTTCTTATGTGTTTATCAATTTTATCAATATTTTTAAAGGCTAATTTTTAATTTTATTGATATTCTCTATTACTTTTTCATTTACTATTTCAGATATTTTCATTTTTTATTTTTATATTTCTTGTCTTCTACTTATGTTGAATTTAGTTTTGCTTTTGTTTTCTAAACCTGTTCATGTAGAAAAATGTCGTTGATTTTACACCGTTTTCTTTTCCTAATATAACATACCAAATAATCCCATCTTACAATTTCTTTACCTGCAGCTTCTTCATAAACTATTGCATAATTATGGAATGTCCTTTTTGTTTTTGTATTACTCTTTTCTTAATGTCTAATTTGTCTGATATGAATATAATCATACCATTTTCTTATGTTTATATTTAATATAGTTTATATTTTTCTACTCATTTAAAAAATCATTCATATAAAATGTTTCCCTTATAAACCACGAACAGCTGGATTTTGCTTTTTTAATTCAGTCTGACAATCTGCAGTTTCATTTTTAATGCAATTATTGAAATGTTTCAGGTAAAGTCTAACATATTGGTATGTAGGAACCCTACAAAATGCTTTCCTGACTCTTTTCCTGATTTTTGTTCTAATGTCTTGTAATTCCTATCTGCATATCATATTAGTTCCACAGTACATATGTTTTTCTTTAAAGAGTCCATAGTTTGTTACGAAGGTTTTAGTAATTCTAATTTAAAAGATTTTTATATTTATGTTTTATGATTTCTTCATTCTTTCTTGAAGTTTTCATTTACTCATATGCTTTTTTTACTCAAAAATATTCTCTCTCTCTTTTTTTTTAAACATATCTTGAAGTTTAAGTCTGATAGATAAAAATGTTTGCATCTTATGTCCATCTGAGAAAGACTTTAATTTGACTTACTTTTGGTAGGGCAATATTCCTTGCTGGGGATAGAATTCCACATTGCCAATATTTTTGTACTCCTTAAAAGATCTGTTCCAAATGTCCTCTCACCTTCATTGGTTCTGATGAAAAGTTATTTCCCTTAGGGTTGGGCTTCTTAAGATTTGTTCTTCATCCTTGGTTTTCAGCACTTTGCTCATTACATGTCTGAACATACTTATTTTTTCTGTTTATCTTTTTAGGGGTTCATTGAAATTCTTGTTTCTGCTGGTTGAAGTATTTCTTTCATTTTGGAAAATTATTAAACATTACCTTTTTTTTTTCCTTTCCATTCTGAGATTTCAATTGTACATCTGCTAGATCATTTGATATTGTTCTACAGATCACTATGTTTTTACATTTTTAAATTAAGTTGGATTAATTTATCTTTTGTATCCTTCAAATTTACTAATTCTTATGTCTGCTATGGCAATTATAAGACTTTATCTCTGATATTATATTACTCTGGTATAGCATTTTTATTTAACTCTTTAAAAATCTTATATTTCTCTGTTGAAAATACTCAAATGTACACACATATCTTTGGCCTATTCCACCTGATATTTTAACATAAATAAGGCTGGTAACACCAACATTTAGGTCATTTCTGGTTCTGCTTCTCTTAAATGTTTCTTCTCTTGACCATGGGTAACATTTTCTTGATTCTTTATATTTCTTGTATTACACAATTTTATGCAAGCCATTATGTATAAAATAATTTTATGAACTATAGTAAATGAAACTTGTACCCAGGAAATTTCTTTTGTCAGGCTTATAACATTGAATAAGGGTGTCTGAGTCAATTTTATATATATTTGCTGGACAGGACATTTTTCGTTGCTTTGGTTAGATTTAGTTCACCACTCTCTTCAAATTAATAACCAGATATATTTTAGAGAAATGCTTATGTTTTAGCAACCAAGCACCAGTTCTAAAAAAACAGTGGGGATATCACACTTTTTTAGAATCTGGCTGTCAGCTTTTCAGACACTGTGATCAGCTGTCCTGGCCATGACATTTTCTCTCTCTCCTTCTCTGTTTCTCTTGGCTCTACTTTCCATCACTGATATCAGCCTTAACTGGTGGTGTAAGAATATTCTATGAATGCCCAAATGCCTATGAGTGTTGTCCGCTCAGTTCTTTTTCCCTCTTCTGAGATTTAGTGAGTCCCACACTTCTATACGTAGATGTAGTATCTGTCAAAAATTTCAATTTAATACTTGATTCAGGAGACATAGAGGAAGGGAAGGAGAATAAGAGCTCTATTACACCTAGGGCTAACTTGAAAGTACTGTGTTAAAAAAGAAATATTGACAGAGATTATGCGTGTGTCAAGTTCCAAAGCTAATGAAGAAGAGAAATAATGCAACCATCAAAAATTGAGAGAGACACTGAAAAATGGAGATGGGTATTATGTAAACAAATTCATCATGTTTTACAAAAGAGACTCAGTTGATAGTGTCCACAGTTTATTCACCCAGAAAAAAAAATGCATAATATTTAAAGTTTTAGAGGTAAGCAAACAGGAAAAATGGTTAAATTGTCATCCTTGAGGAGAGGAAGTCACTGATGATGGAAAGGTGTTGGGCAGGCAATCACTTCACTTCAAGAATAGTATTGTATATTACTTGGCTTATACACAGTGCCTCACATGGGTCTTCTGGTGCTTTTTATTATAGATTATGAAAAAATAAAAGAGGACTTGGGGTTAGGGGTGGAATAGGGGGCCATGTCAAAAACATGTTTCTTTTCTGGGCCAAAAAAAAAAAGTATTTGAACAGGAATATACGCTTGCATTGACAAATCTGCCTAGTGATATGGTTGAAATCGTAAGCTCTATTGAAATGAGATCAGAGGAATAAAAGATAATGTTTATTCTAGCAATGAATGTGTGGTATATCCTTAAGTTCAGGGAAAATAAAGTTTTATTTTTCAAACATCTTTTTGAGAATTCCCAGGTTATAAGGTCAGGATAAGAAAGTAACTGGATTGTGATTGAAATACCAAGCTAAATTGCATTAGTGATTTTATATGTTTAATTTATTTGGGCTTTCATATAAGGATAATAAGAATCCTGTACAATAAAATATGTGTTTACATCAAACATATGACTAGGACGCCCTTTGGATAGGTGATGTTTATTTTCTACAATCGCTAGCTAAGATTTAATGACAATAGCCATAAGTTCTGCTTGAATTCTCTAGTGTAGAGATGCTATGAGTTTAATTAGAATGCAAAATATCAGTGGGATGAGGTAAACATGGATAAGTATATCGAGATAGAATAGCTAATACTGATGGTCATGTGTATAAAGGAATGAATATCAAGAAAAAGTACATATAAACATGTTTCCATGAGATAGATAATAGGACCTTTAGAAAATAAGTTATAGTCAAGAGGTAATTTATTTAAATCAATGCAAATTAACCTTCACCTTTTCGCATGCATAAGATGAACAAATTAAGAAGGATAGTAACACAAAGCTTGTACATATTTGGAGCTTTACCCAAGACAAATCTTTATCATTTCATCTTAGCATTGAAACAAGAGAAGCAGCTAGACTAGGTCAGTCCAAGTGAGTGACCCTTGACCACTGAATAGGAATTTGAGCTCATTTCCCTTCTGTCCACTGCCTGAAGAAAACTGTTGTTTGAACTTTCCCTGATTCTGTGAATAATAGGGAAGATAATTGGGATGTGTTTTTAGGATAGCATTAACATGCTGCTGTCTTTTGTCAGAAAGTTTTCAGTTATAGGGTATAAAGGTTATAGCAGAAGTTTTCTATGAAGTATATGAAATGAAAATGCTGTGAAAATGTAAGTTTGTATTGACTTGTGGTAATGGGAACTTGTGGAGAATAAGTGAAAATCTGGGCTGAAAGTGTTTACAGTTATCTTTTTTTAGAACACAGTTGGATGTTCCTAAAATTTAAGTAAATGGTACATAAAAGTCCAGTGAGATCATGAAAAAGACTAAGATAAGATTTAGCTTTAATACTTGATCCACACATTTTAATGGCTTCAGTGACCTAGCGACAAAGAGTGCATGATTAGTGAGGCACATTTATTGCTCTGTTAACAGGTTATTTATTTTGGAGTTCTACCATACATAAAGTCAAAACCATTTTTCATGCAATATTGATCTTGATAAATTTAAACCCCTGAAATTTAAGAGATCAAAATTCCAGGTTCTCATAGTTAATTCTGCTTCCAAGGACCCATTTTGCAACCAGTTTCCAATATAAGCAAATGCTAATTACTTTGTGTTAAATAATCATCTACATACTGAACTTGACCTTATCAAGGGGTTATGTAAGGGGTTTATATAACGTTCACATGATGTTCTCTTAACCTGAAAATAAGATGTGAATCTGAGTCATTATTGTGCAGACGCTGATTCGAGGCTATGTGCTCTCTCTGGGTGTTTCTGGTATTTCCTGGAGAATTACCTGTTGTAGTCATAGGTGACGTTATGGATGTGCTTACTGTGAGCTGAGCTTCCTAACACATTGTCTTTCATGAAACTCCACGTGGGAATGCAAGGTAGTGGTGTGGTGTGTGTGCGGGCGGGAGAGGGCGGAGGAATACTAGGATGGCAACAGCGAAAGCGAAGTGGCGACGGAAGAGAACAATGGGAGAGGAACAGATTAACTATATAAAAGACAATGTACCAGTGTTTATTGTCAAAGTATGCTTGATCTTTCGGATCCAGAAAGGTTATCCTATTTACGTCATTTCTTGGTGTGGTGTTTTTCAGAATCTAACCCAGTGGTAGATGGTGATATTCACTTGGTTCATTTCACAGGCATCTTTGAAGTACAAACTAGAATAAATAATGTAAAGTTGCACCACATATCATAAAGATAAATATTATTTAGTGGAAATTTGTTTTGTTATATTATCTATCTATCATCTATGAAACAGTATTTCAAGGTAGATAAAGTGGTAAACACATTAAATACTGTAAGCAGATCTGAGAAAATGAGACTATGTGTGCCTTTAATAACATGAATGGCAAAGCCTATTTCAGTGACATGATTAGGGTGGTTGTTAATAGATTTTATTGCTTTTGTTATAATTACAGTATCTTTTAGCCACAGGGAATGCTTAGATGTTCTTTATGTTTTGTTGTATCTCAACTCAACCGTATAAATCAATGGATCCTCTCCACAAGATTTGGACTAAAGAATTTTGTACTTGTTGAAGAGAATGTCAATATTTTCACTGGAGTTCAGACACTATGTCAGGAATCCTTGTCTGGACTTGGCCCTTTTTTATTCAGTAAATGTTTATTGAATTAGTTCCACTGAATAAAGGAGTTTGCCTATTGTCAGACTGATGATCAACCATTGCTGAAGCAGTCATTTTTTCCCACTTGAACTTGAAAAAACTCCGGTTTTATGTGTTATATTTCAGGCTTAGTCATCAGTGAGTCAATTCATCTCACATAGAAGCCTCCAGAAAGCCCAATTCTCAGCTGCCTAGAGAAACCAGCTTATTGAGATAATTGAAAACAATTTCAAGAACCATTTGAAGTAAACCTTACCCACTTCACAGGCTGAAAATTGAGAGAGAAATCTAAGTTTACTTGCAGCACAAAACAAACAAGTAGAACATGTGAATTTTCTTTCTTGTCACTATGTTTCTAACAAGAGAATACAGCTATTCACTGCCTGTTTGAGCCATTTTTGTCAACAATTGCCTTCATTTCCCCCAAACCAAGCACAAAATGGTTAATTTGTACTGTTTATGTTTGACATTCTTGTATCCAATGAAAGGTGCATAATTATTTTTTCCCTTTCCCCTCTTTTTACCATTTAGTGCAGAATAACATATTCCACAGCAGTACAAAGAGGGTAAAAGATGTTCTCCTAGTTTCTTTAACTTCAATATTCTTTTTTGAATTTTATTTTTTTGGGGTTTATCACATTTGCCCAACAAAATAGCTGCCTAATGTTATAAAATTCCTAGTGAGTTTGGAGAAAATAGAAGGAACAAAGGATAGAGGAGATTTTACAATTTTTGTTCCATCACTTAAGCCACCTGGCCTGGAATTTCAGCTGTCTTTTTTTTTGTGCTAATTGTATGAAACTTATGGCAATGGGTTGAATTTCACTGGACTTGAACTCCTTTATTTACACAGAACTAGTGCTTGAATGTAATCTTAGTAATTGTTGAACAACTGACTTTACATCCAGAGTTGCAACCAAGAATCTGGAATTACTTTTAGTTTACAAAATATGGTCTACTGTGGACTTTCAAGTAGTAGTGATTATTCATTCAAATGACTCCTTCTGTTATATTTTGCTCTACAAGGCCAGCAAATTAAAAACAACATTATGATTTGTTTCATGCCCTTAACTACCCATAAACAGAATAGTTGGTTTTATGTCTTAATAGTGTTGAAGTTTCTCCACTGTAACTAGGAAAGAAAAAAATTTTATAAGGAGAGTATTTTTTAAATGAAATAAATGTTTACTCTATATCTCTAATTCTTTTAATGTGTGTCCTGAGCTTCTCAAAAACAATTTTCCTATAGATAATGAAATAGACACCTAGTCTTAAAATTTTATCATAGCTAGTAAAGATGTATAGTTTTCTTTCCTACCTGGAAAAGATACCATTTATGTGCATATTAGTAATGTTAGATTTTATAACGTGCTTATCTACTGGTAAGTTTATTTTTCTGAAGGAGCATCATCCCTGACCATTTCTGAGACTATAATAATAAGACTGCATGAGAAGCTAAATACTCAGCTGAGTTGTTCTTCTAGGACACTCCCAGATGTCTTTTCAAATAAATTATCCTACCGAAGGCATTAGTCAAAAAACTTGATAATATAATTTATATAGTCAGTGAGGCCAGGGGAAAGAAGTATTGACATCAGAGGGTTCCAAGGTCCACACAGAAGGGATATTCCAAGAAGGAGAGCAGAAAGGCACTGAGAGATTGGAGCAGCCAGGACAACTGGAATAAAAATATTTAATAAAACAATACCTGTTTCTGTCTGAGCAGTATTTTTGCCAACAGATACACACACTATGGACTCCTGGATAAGCTGAGATATATTAACTACACTTCAGTTAACAAGCTAAATTACTTTAGGTTTAGAAGATATAATTGGTCAGTTTCAGTTCAGTTCAGTTCAGCAAACATTGATTAGTGTCAGCTATATGGCAGTCTTTTTTTTTTTTTTTTCTAGATAGAAACAAAGAAATAGAGGCCAGTTTGTGGGCATCTTTGGTACATGTATGTATACACACATGTAAGTATGTGGCATGGTTTGAAACATGACCCTGGAGTTCCAGATCTATGCACAGGACTGAGAGAAAGCTTGACAGAGATTGGTGTACAGATAGTAGCTGTGGCCTCAGGACTGAGTAATCTCATTTAGGTCAGATCTGCAGAACAAATAAGACCAGACCTGGAGACCTGGAGACCCTGGATAGGGCTTTATTTGGGAATACCGTTACCATCTTCCTCTACTCTAGTAAACCTGAAAAATATAATCACATACTTTACAAGAGCAATAATTTACAAGAGTTTAATAATGCAATGGTTTTCTAAGGCATGCAAACTTGTGTGTGTGTGTGTGTGTGTGTGTGTATCACACAAGGGTGCATTACCTTTCTTGGGGTAGGATGTCTAGGTGTTAAACAGAGAGAAAATGAGGGTCTTAATCAGTCTTTCTGATATGCTCCCTCATCATAAGGATATGGATTTTCAAGGCTAAGGATTACTGATTAAAGAATAGAGGAGAAAGAGGCTATGAATGAACAAACAAACAAAATAAAACCCCAAAAAGTCCTGAAGAAGGAATCCTTGTTGGGATGTTTTTCCTCAAAAAGACAACACAATTATTTCCAAAGTGCAGTTTTCTTTGTAGGCTTTCTTGCCATATGCCCGGGGCCAGGGAGTCCTAAATCAAGTGATTTAACATTTAGTTTGAGTCCGATAGGTTCCCCTTGACATAGGAGGCAGAGTGACCAATCATGTCTTCGGCCACTGATTTCCCAAAGAAACCAATGAACAGAGGAAATGTTAGGACAGCCAGGTGTTACTGTCTCCCTTTGATTGGTTTTATTTTAAAGCATGAATTTTTTTCCCTGTAAGTTAGAAATTCTCTGTCTTCACTGACATGTAAAATTCAATCCTCGTAATTCAAGGATTTCTCTGCTATCCTTTGCCACCCTAAGCCCTTAGGAAAATCCCTAATTTAATAACCACACAACCCAGATATGAATAGATTTTGGAACGAAAACCCATAGGCCTGATGCATGTAGGATCTGTAATGAGAGGTGGCTCTGATGTGCTTTCTGAAATACTGGATCACTGTGGTCCCTTGTCACTCCAGCAACGCGCTCTCTAGGACTCATGTTTGTGCCCACCTTCACGTGGAGAATGAAACTGGACAGGGCAGTTTGGAATGAGCTTATCCCGTGTGTCTGGAGGATAGTGTAAAGCATTGCCTCTTTTGCTACTTACCATAGTTTTAGTCATTTCCCCAGCTCGCTAAGACTTAGAATTGAAGGATTCCTTCCTATTATAATCCATCTGCACTGTACCCTAGACCTTCAAAATCACAGCATATATAATTAGAGCCCCATTTTATGTTGTATCAAGGTACCATCTTGTTAGTAATAGATTCTTAAATCTTTACAGAAGAAGACTACTACTGTGCTTTCCAAATACCTGTAAAGTTGTTGCTAATTCTGTCATTAATTTTGATTTATATTCATTTATGTTAGCTGCTAGAGCCATGGCAAGCATCACCCCCATCTGGGTTATAATTCCTTCCTTCTCTCAAACTGCCCTTGCCTTCCTCCCAAATGCCCTTGAAAATCTTAATAACTAAAAGAAGGTGGGGGAAAATCATACTCTGAATGAAATTTTAAGTGGAGTGTTCTACTTAAAAAAGCCCAGCCTGGAAGGAAGTAGGTACAAAAGAAGAGACCTTCACCCCATTCCAAAGATTTGTCACTGCCAATCTGTCCCTGTGGAATGTTGGTCCAACTGACGTGCTTCAAAGAACAATGACCTCCCTTTCTGGGCTCTCAGATGTCTGCCTGTGATCCATCAGCAGTTAAAGTACATTCTTTCCCGGGCGTGTTTGCCCTAATAGCTCTAGGTATTGTGTAATCTCACAATAGCTCAGGCTGGCTTATTTCAGCCCACATTATCAGAGTCATAAACCCACTGCCCTTCATAGACCCTAAACCTCTTCCTCCACCCACAACCAACCAGAGAGTTGTGTGCAAGCCAATCAAACATCTTGTAACCAGATCTTATAAAAGATCCCACCAACCAGCCCTCAGTACTCACACAGGCACGTCTATGGCTGAGTACTCCTAATAAACTCCTTTCCTATTCCCCTCAAAAAAAAAAAAAGCCCAGCCTGACCCTGTGGTATTTGAGCACACTTTTCAGAGTCTAATGACTCTCTGCCCCTGGTGAAGTCTCTCCTTCGATACATATGCTCTTCAGGCTTCAGTAAGTGTCTAAGAATTTATAAAGTAACTTTCAGGTTCTTTTCTCAAGTTTGGTCTAACAGTTTCTACTTCAGCAACTCCTCAGCCACATGTCTTAACTTCCACCCAAGACTGAGTAGCATTCTGGAATAGTCCTCACTTTGATGACAGTGCCATCAGAAATACAGGGAATAATGTCCTCTCCCAGATGCATCCTTGTGATGAAGTGACCTCATCCCCTTGACTGGGAAGGGCTACTGACGAAGGCAGGGTTTTCCCACCACATTTGCCAGACCAGTCACGGTACGTCTTCTCCCTGAAGTAATGAATGTAGAATCTTTAAGAGGCTTGTAAGTCAGTTTTAGGTATCTCTCTTCTCAATATAGCTCTTGGGAAAAACTTTACGTTAATAAAATAGTTTTTCACATAAGATACATCAATCATATGGTTGCAAGTAATCCCAGACCTCGACTGCAGGTGGCCGGATAGTCCATTTTAGTCTTTGCCCTTCCAGTCCTTCTCAGAGTTAGCAGGTTTTAGTAACATTAACATAGGGATAGGTCATTTTTATTCTCAGGTCCCACTACAATAGGCAGACACAAAGTTGCTAAAGTTGCTTAGGTGCCCCACCTAAGGGGAAATATCTGAAGAGCTGTTTAAACTACACGGTGTTAAATTGTAAATATGCAACGGGCAAGATGATTCCTTGCTCATACATGAGAAAAAATAAAGTTCTTCAACTCTTGAGACTTGCTCACAGTCCAAACTATGTAGCATAATCTGGAGTTAAAATTGCCTTTGAGCTCTGTGTGATTCAACTGAATAATCGTCATTAGCATTCAAATATATCCATGATAATTTACCATAGTCTACAAAGGATACAACAAAACAAATTACTAATTGGGAGCCTGGTGATGAGGTATTAGATTCTGCTTGTGATTGGAATGGCAAGGCTTAGATGCCTAGAAATGTCCTTTGAACCTGCCCTGCACTTTTAACTTGTTCATCTTATTATTTTCAACCTTTACAAGAATGTTTCTTGTGCAGTATAGTCATCTCTCAATTCCCGGAGCAATAGTGAATGTATATTTATTGCTGAATGAGTCAAAGGATTATCACATATTTGAGGTGGATTTGTTTGTCTTTGTTTATTTTGTCTGCCCATAATAAGAATGAATTAGAATGCCTGAAAATCTGAGAAAAACCTAGAAGAGTTTTTTTTGTTTAAGAGAAGAGCCCATCCTCCCATGTCTACATAGATGATGTAAAACTTCGGTGCGGATGTCTTTGCTTTATCTCTTTCTGGTATGGGTATTCATCCTGCATTGTCCCCATTTCCTCCAGAAGACAGATGAATGCTTAGACATCATTTTGAAGGAGCATCATGAATATTCAAATTCCACTGGAATATATACATTGAGGAAGCAGACCCTTTAGATAGACTTCCTTCCAAGTTTAGCCAAAAGCCTTATTATCCACATTGTTCCATTTTTCTCCAGAGAAGTTTTATTTTGTATGAAAGAGTATGGAAACATTCTCAAGGGAACCCTTGTTAAAGCTTGTGAGAGACGAAGGCCCCTGGAGACTGATGGCTACCCTGCCGTGCACCAATCTTACCTTTCACATAATTTCAGTTTGTCTCATTATGCTAAAGGAAACAAGGAGAAAAGTTCACAGTGTGTCCATGCTTAGGCCAACGTTATAAACTGAGTAGTCTCTCTGACCTTTTCCTGAAGTATACATTCTCAGGGGAGGCAGCACCACCCCTTTGGAGAAGGCAAAAATATCTTACTCTTTTTATGTATAAACCATAGGTGGACAGAAGGTACATAAACAGATATACAGTATATCTGTGGCACTAAAATTTTGTGGAAGGGATGAAAATAAAATAAAATATCTAACAAGCTTCCTTAGGAGGGTGATAATAAAAAGAAAAGAAACTTGACCAGTCTACAGATGACTGAATTCAGTTGGCTATCCCAGACGTTTTTGTTCCTTTTATTTCATTCTGGTAAATTCTGGTGATTCTAGTTTGTCCCTGTTTGTGTAGAAAATATTTAAGCTTATCAGAAAGCATTCAAGGGATATCTTTGAAAAGTATATATATATACACGTATATATATAATATATATAATTAGATTAGATAGATAGACACACATACTTGGTGTGTTCTGGTTATCTTTATGGTCATTTAGGTAGAGATATAGGTTCTAATATTTCTGATTTTCATTACTGAAAATATTCTTAATTTCTTTGCAGTTTTGCTTTCCTAGCAAGATATTTTTGACATAACCTGTTTAACTTAGCCATTTTCAAACATTCGACCATCTCCCATCTAGACACCAGGATGGGATAAGATGCAGAAGTGGCATTAAAGTCCTGTTTTGTAAATAACTTGCAAATGCAAAAAGCAGAATAGTAAATAATTTATATTTGTACTGATTTAAAGTGTTTTCTCATTAAAATAGCTACATCAAGATCCTTTGAACTTAAGGAATGAAGTTCTATTTTAGTTACTGTTTTCAGTGTGACCATCTCGATGAAACCAGGCATGTTTAGGCTCATAAACAAATGAAGGCAATGCCATTTGGAAGGTGCTATAATAGAGTTATACACAAAGAACAGCTATAGTACAGAGAAGGCATGAGTAAAAGACTTTCTGTAGAAGGTGATGATTGTGCTGAATCTCAACAGTTGAGTAAAACATTTCTTTGTGAACAGGTATAAAAGGGCATTCCTATCAGAGGCAAAATGTAAATAGGGAAAAAAACCACAAAAAAATGCAAAAAGAAACCCCACTAGGAAGCCAAAAACAAAACAAAAAACCCCCCAAAAGTTGATTTATTCCAGGAACTGTTAAAGAGTTTGGATTGGGGGAAGCAGAGAGACTAAGGGTCCAGGATAGTGGCTGGGAACCAGAAGATGGGAAAAGCCACATGATCCCAGAGTCATGACTGCTCTGAAGTGTTTAGGGGTCTTGTTGTTGTTACTGTTGTTGTTGTTGTTGTTTGTTTGTTTGTCAGCCTTGAGAAACCTACAATAGTTTTTAGTAGTGACCAAGCCTCAACACATTTCCTTCAAGAAATGTATTACCCTGGTAGTGTTATGAGGAATGCATGGAAATTAGTGACCAAATAGAGGTGGAGGAGAATGACATGAAAGAAAGTTGGATAATCCCCATTTTGTGCTGGTGTGACGTGGGGCATAAGCCCAGTGGACACTAGTGCTTTATGTCTCAACTTTAGGAAAATGATTTACGATTCGCAGCCTGTATGTGTTAATTCTAGTAAGGGGAATGGGAAAAGCTACTCATAGAAAACACATGAGACGAGAAAAGGCAAAATACAGAACCAGTGGAGGTTTATTTAATTAAAGCACGAGGGGATAATGATGAGATTAACTGGATGACATTTGCATAGCTATTCACATATATTTAAATTACAACTACATGTGATTATGGATGAATTATTTCCTTAATAATGAAAATAAATTTATAAAATAATTATGAATGATTTTAAATAACTCATATGAGTTAGAGAATTGTATGATCCTTTGCTCATTTGCTGGTTGTAAATTCTGTTTCTGTGAAGGTACAGAGATGTCTGAGGTTGATGGCACTAAACATTTCCATAATCAAAGAAAAATTACTTATTTGTGTAATCTTGCTTTATAACTACCTCTAAAGTGTTCAGCCAGGGCTGGCACTGGGTTCACTCACAGCAGGTACTGGGAAGTGCACCTGCTTCTCCTTTTATATGTTCTGCCCACAAAAAGTAGTGCAACCTATGTTTTCAGATCATGAAGGACCTATTCACTTCTGAGGGCTGCTCTCCTCCAAACCTCAAGGATGCTTTCACTCCCCCTTCAGAATAAAGGGACTCTGGGGGCTCAAAAGTGGTTTGCCCTCTTCAGATGATTAGAGAGATTTCCAAGAGTAGAGTAAAACCAAAATAAAGAAAACCAAAATAATAACCACACGTTTCATTTCTGACAGACTCTATGAAATTCATCTGATGTAAAACATCCTTGGTTTTGGTCACCAGACTCGGAACTCAATATAAGTTTTGACTGGATCAACTTTCTTAAATTCTCTGAGCCACAGTCTACTCAGCTGTGAATAAATGATTATTAACTGTTCTACTTACCTTGCATAATTCAAATAGCCCATGACACAGTTCTATGAAAATTCTTAGTGAAAAAACCTAGATCATTACTAAAATATTAGAAATTATTACTACTAAACCAAGTAAGTATTTTTGATTCTACCTTGGACAGCTCTATCAGTGTCTGGCATACTCTTCATTTTCTCATTAAAAAAATGAAAAGTAGGAGAATGCTATCTGTCTTTCATGAAACTAAGAATCTTGTGGAAAGTGAACCTCCTTTAATTTATTCTACAGAACTCGAGTCTTTATAATAAAATCCTATTTTTAAGTTTTATGTTATGACAGTATCTGTAACTTCAGTTGCTATTCATATTCATGAGCCAATTTGCATATCCATTTAATATTCTCCTGCTTTGCTACACTTGTTGTGATATGCTATCTAAATTACCAGCTCAATTTTCAGAGTGTTGTAAGTGTGTAGTTAGAGGCAATAATATGCAGTAGCACTTACACAAAGAAATCAAAATATTTTCAGAGACACAATTGAAGCATCTCGTGCTAAGGGATTTGTAGTGCTTTCATAGCTAAGTCAGCTTCCCTCCACTGTAGGGGTTATGCAAGATCAGACTGCCGAATAATCTGGAAATAATTCTGAATTCTTGCTCTTTATTCAGTCTGCTTTAACTTTTGCTCTCATTAGCATGGTCTAAGCAGGTTTTAAAATCTTTTCTCACCTTATTTCTAAAACTGGCTTACAGAGTGTAGAATGTTAGTAAAGAGAGAAAGTCCATTCTAAAAACACAGTGCCCCCAAATCTTTGACAAGAGAGCATCTTTAATTTTTAAATTTTCAGTCATATTATTTTTTATGATATGCCTCTTTAACTGTTGGCCACTATCATGTAAACTCAGAAGTTCAAAGATGAAATCATGATTTATTCTCCACAATAATCTCCTCTTCCCTACTATGATTGACATCATTCAGGCACCCAACTCAAAACTGTGAAAGTTAGTCTTCTCTGTCCATTATTGTCCCCAATCCTTATGATCCAAACTCTAAGTGATATTGACTCAACATTTAAATACCTCCCAAGCCATTCCTCTTTATTAATTTCATTACTTCATCTTAGTTTGAACTTTATTTTTTATTTTTTTGTTTTCAAAAAATAAGAAGTTATTATATCTGCCTCAATTTTTTTCCCATTTTTTAATTGAAGTACAGCCAGTTTACAATGTCATGTCAATTTCTGGTGTACATCATAATGTTTCAGATATATATATACATACACATATATTTTATTTTTTATTTGCATTAGTACTCAACTGCTGTCATGTCCTTCATACTTGCACGCTTTTTTGTTTTTTTTTTTTTTTTCAACTAATAACTTAGTTTTTTGGTGCTTAGATTCATAGAAAAATTGAGCAAAAAATGCCGTTTCCATATGCTTTCTCCATACCCCAGTTTCCTCTGTTAGTAACATCTTGCATTGGTGTGGTACATTTGATACCACTGATGAACCAATAGTGAGATATTATTATTAACTAAAACCATAGTTTATATTAATGCTCACTCTCTGTATTAAATAGTTTTTTAGGTTTTGAAAAATGCATAATGTCATGTTTCCTCCTTTAAAATATCAAAATGAGTATTTTCACTGCCCTAAAAATCCTCTGTGCTCTATGTAGGCCTTTATCTCACCCTCCCCTCCCAGCCCCTGACAATCACTGATCTTTTTATTATCTTTATAGTCTTGCCTTTTCTAGAATATTATATATTTGAAGTCACACAGTATGTAGCCTTTTCAGATTAGCTTCTTTCAGTATTCATTTATTTTAAGGTTCCTTCATTTTTGAGTGTGACTTGATAGCTCCTTTCTTTTTAGCACTGAATAATATTACATTATATGGATGTAAGACTGTCCATCCACCAATGAAGGACATTTTCATTGCTTTCCAGTTTTGCCAATTAGAAATAAGGCTGCTATAAATGTTTGAGTGCAGATTTTATGAGAATATAAGTTTTGAACTAGTTTGAATAAATACCTAGGAGTGTGACAGTTATATCTTATGGAAATCGATCTCTTTTTTTAAGAAAATGCCAAGATGTCCTCCAAAGAGGCTGTTCCATTTTGCATTCCCACCAGCAATGTTATCCCACATCCTCATCAGCATTTGATGATGTCAATGTTTTGGATATTAATCATTCTAATAGGTTAATTTGCAATTCCCTAATAAGATATGATGTTGAGGAACATTTCGCATGTTCACTGACTATTTGTATATCTTCTTTGGTGAGGTGTTTGTTAAGACTTTTTACCCACTTTTTGTTTTCTTATTGTTGAGTTTTAAGAGTTCTTTATATATTTTGGATACAAGCTCTTTGTCAGATCTCTGGTTCTGAATATTTACTCACAGTTTGTGGCTGGTCTTTTCATTATCTTAAAAATGTCTTTTGCAAAGCAGAGTTTTTAATTTTAGTTAAGTTTCATATATCATTTGTTTCTTTTATGGATCTTGCAACTGATTTTGTATTTAAAAACAAACTGCCAAACCCAGTGTTGCCAAATTATCTTATAGAAGTTTCAGAGTTTTGTATTTTACAGCAAATTTTATGATCCATTTGGAGTTAATTATCATGAAAGGCATATATCTAGATATTTTGCATGTGGATGGCTAGTTGTTGCAGCAACAGTTGTTGAAAAGATGAATCATTTTCCATTTGATTGACTTTGCTTATCAAAAATCAATTGGCAATGTTTGTGTGGCTCTATTTCTATGCTCTCTGTTCTATTCCACTGATCTATTTTCTATTCTTTCACCAATACTACACTGACTGGATTACTCTAGTTTTATAGTAAGTCTTGAAGTTGGTAGTGTCAGCCCTCCTACGTTGTTCTTCTTCTTCAGTATCATGTTGGCTAGTTTGGATCTTTTGCCTTTCCTATAAACTTTAGAGTCAATTTGTTAATATCAACAAAGTAACTTGCTAAGATGTTGATTGGGATTGCACTGTATCTATAGATCAAGTTGGGAAGAACTGACATCTTAATGAGATTGGTAAGTTTCCTATCCGTGAACATGGGATATCTCTCCATTAATTTAGAATTTCTTTGATTTCTCCAACTTTTCATTCTTCATACTAATACCTCAGTATGCCTCTGAAAATTTATATATGATGATATAATTTTAAGTTCCTTCTTGGCTATCTCTGAGCACTCCAGCAAAGTCCAGGCTTTTCTCAAACACTGAAATTCATCCAGTAAATCCAGTATTAACCTCTGATACTCTCTTCATAACTTATTGCCCAGCAGCACTGATTTATTTAATTTCCCTTAATGCACTATTGACAGACTCTATGAAATGATCTAAACTTGATTATTATTAGTTAAAGATGCCAAAAAAAGTTATTGTCTTTTATAAACTACTTTGAACCTAAAAATAACAATATTATCTAGATATGTTAAGCATACTTAATTAGAACTTTACTGAGGCTTATGTGGAAGATGTTTGTTTCCTAATAAGAGATGTAGGGCTCACAGGGAGAGCTATGAGATATGATGAGAGACATGATGTCTAGCACTATAACAGTCATCTTACAACCATGAGAGGAACATGACATTAATAGTAAATGTATTAACCCAACGCCCTACATTTGTGGGGCTGCTGAACCAACTGTACAACTGCTTGTATTTCTTTATACAAATAGTAAGTGACTTCATGGTTTAAATTTCTATTAGTTGGGCTTTCTGTTATTTGTAGCTAAAAGAATTCCTAAATAACTCACCATTTTGTTTACAAGTCTGTGGGTGTTATGATCTCTGCCTAGAAAGTAATTCTATTTGTCTTTCCTGAGAACTTTCATTTACACTTCAGAATTCAACTCAGTTGTCATATACTTTTTGAAATTCTCTCTGATTCCCCTACAACACTGGGAAATGAATTACTTGCTTCTTTTGTAATTCTTTATTTACATGCAAATATATTTTATCAGAATTCTTTGTAAGTAGGAGTCAATTTCATTCATTTTTAAATCATCTCTTATAGAAGAATATGTAGCATAAAATGTTATTGTTTATCAGTATTTCAAAGCATATTGTTCTTATTAAGGGACTTATTTAGACTTTCACCTTTAGAGCAAAATCAACTAAATAACTTCATAGTCATTATTTTAAAATGATAACTTGGACCTTGATCTGTTTCTATTTCTTAGATCTTAATGAACATTGAGTCTTGTACATGTTTTACACATTCATTTTTTTTTCATTTTTCATCTTTTTAAGTTAATAACCCAATTTTTTCAAGTAAAATGCATGAGTTGAAATAAAATGATAAAGCTGTATTGAGTAATTTTTAGTTCTAGATCAAAATATCATGCATATAAGCTAACTTAAACTGACTGGACCAGAATTGAAACCAAATGAGTATACCAAATTTATGAAAGGAATATCTCATCAGTTAAAATAATTACTTTTTAGACACAACTTTTTACTTATTATAAGAAAAAAGTTATTGTGGAAGACTTAGAAAATATAGATAAAAATAGGAATTCAAAAAACTTTCACACTCCCATACCATCAAGAGAACCATTGTGAACCTATTGCTTGGTTTATTTCTGTTTATTTAACCCACAGATTTATTTTTTAAATATAGCATCATTCTATATTCATTCTATACCTGTACAATTCACTTAAAAATCTGTATCACAAGCATATTTCCATATAATTATATATATTTTCCATTATTTTAAGAACTTTTTATTTTAAAATAGTATTTGACTTACTGAAAAGTTGCAAAAATAGTACAAAAATTCCCATATATACTTCCTCTGATGTTGACATCTTATGTAGCCACAGCTAAATTACTAATACTAAAGAAGTAACATTGATCAATGTCATTAACTAAACCACAGTCTTTATTTACATTGTACGAGTTTTTCTCACTAACATTCATTTTTGGTTCCAAAGTCAAATCCGAGGTTTCACCTTGCATTTAATTCTCACACACAGGCTCATTTTTAATGCCTTTATTATTTTCCACAGCATGGCCCTCTATGGTAAGAAATAATAATGAGAGACTGCCTTTACTGAATACTTTCTATGATCCAAACACTTTTCAAATCCTCACAATGATCCTCTGTTGTAAAGAACACTTACTTCCCATTTTATAACTGAAGATTCTGAGGCACAGAAAGATCACATATATCGCCAAAAATCATTTAATCAGCAATTGTCAGAGACAATTGTTATACCCAAGTGGTCTAATTTTCAAACCTGTGTTCCTTATTACTTACTAATAATAGATATTTATATGTTTGCACATTCCCCCCAATAAAAATACAGTCATTCACCATCTTGCACTTAAAGTTTATATATCAATGATTATTTGCCTAAATGGAGAATCAAGTCAATTTATTCAATGTGACAAAGTCTCAGAGATTAACATTTTACTGTGTATCTTTGTAAAATAAACAAGTGATAACAATATCTCCTAAATTGCTTACTTGAATTCTGCATTTCTCAAACTTAATAGGGTGATAATGAGACAGGAAGGAAGGGGGCAGGGCACAACCGTTGAAGGAATGACATAGCAGTTGAGGACAGGACAAACTGGTTAGAATCAAGATAGCAGAAGACTGGACTTCCAGTAGACCTTGAGGCTCATGGCAACACCCACAGGCACCATGGCACTTCCTAGGTTGACCATAAAAGGTCAAAATGTAGGCAGGGGGACCAATTCCTGGAAATTCCCACCCCTTTCCCAAATAGTTGGGATAATCCTCCTTATTGTTAGCATATGAAATTACCAAGCCCGTTAAAAACTAAGGACACTGCCCATTGTGGTTCTCTCTTGCCTTCAGAGGTGCCTTCAGAGATGTCCCACACTCTGTCTATGGACGTATATCAACTTTTACTTTAAAGTAAACACTCCCACACCTGTCTTCTCTCCTTCTTGCCTTTTGAGATGTCCTGCATTCTGCCTATGGACTGCATATTTCCTAAGCAACACTCCCTTCTGGGTGAGATGAACCGCTCTATGTTGGCACCATAATCATGGACTTCCAAGCCTCAAAACTGTGGGAAATAAACTTCTATTGTTTAGAAGCTACACAGTTTTGCTATAACAGTCCAACTGGGCTAAAACAATCAGTGATCAGATCATTTCAGTCTTTTTGCTTAAAACCCTCCAGTGACTTCTCACTGTAGTTGGAATATGGTTCAAATTTATTGCTACTGTCTAGAAGGCCCTATTGATCTATGAATCATCTCTTCCTTCAATTCACTTTGATCTGTTCTCTTTTTTCGACACTTTCAGAGACAGTGGTGCCCCTACCGTCTCTAAAACTCATTGTTCAATTTGATCTCTACTTGGCACAAATGACAATTGATCACTTAAAATATGATACCATATTTACCATATTCTAACCTAGATTCATTTCCTCTGTACATGTAAAATACATACCAGATTTCAAAGACAGTATAAACAATTAATATAAAAGATCTCATTAATGCCATTGCAGTTAATATTTACAATGCTATTATTTTGGATATATTAGGCAAACTAAAGCAAAATTAAATGTTAATGTAATAACTGCTTTATTTTTATTTTTTAATGCTGCTTCTAGAAAATTTTAAATTATGTGTCTTGCATTATTTCTATTATTTTGCATATTCTATTATTTCTAGTGGACAGTATATTCCTAGAACAGACTAAACTCACTTCCATTTCAGAAACTTTTCTTTTTCTTTCCAGTTGTCTACTCTTTTGAATGTTTTCTTACTAGATTTTCACTTAATTGTTTAATCACCTCTCAGATCTCAGTTCAAATTATACCTCAAGGTGTCCTCAAAGTGTCTTTGCTTGATCAGCTTAGATTAAAAACTAATAGCTCCCTGGTCCACCTTATTTACTCTTTATAAGATTTCTTATTTAATTGAATTCTTAGCCTTTATAATTCTTTGAAATTATTATTATTTTGGTCACATATAAGTTCTTTGAAGAGAGGACCATTGTTTATACTGTTAGAACTGTGAGAAACAAGTTTCCATTGTTTATAAACTAGTAACTCTGTGGTATTCTGTTAATAGCATTTGGAACAGACTAAGACAACTCATTGCAAAACTGTACTTTTATTGTAGGCTGTTTGAATCAGAATCAAAATAGGAGTCACTCACTGAATTTTATTATCATGTTTCAAAAATTTCTTCCAATTTAGGGCAGTCCTCACTTTTTCTCATGACATTAAAGAAATTGGACCAGTTGTCTTAGAGAATGCCCCGCCTTATTAAGTTGTTGGCTTCCTGCACTGTGGTCTTGTTTGCATTGTTCTTATGGCTTAATTACAATTTGTTTGAGAGGCGTGGATTGAGCAGGAATCCTTACTGAAATTGCTGTGAAATGAATATTGTACCACACACATTTGGTGTTTGATCATCTCAAATTAATGACAGTCAACATGGTAAGTACATTCAAGTGGCCATAATCTGATTCCTCCACTGTAAATTTTCCCATTATCTTACTTTAGGTTAGCTCCAGTTCAGATCTGAGACAATGACTTGGGTTCTGGTGGTTTATTTGGAGTGCAATCTAAAGGAACAGGAATGAGGATGAAGGGAAAGTGAGATAAGCGAGGAGGAAAAGCCAAAATGAGGGTCATTATCAGCGCTGCTGCTGTGGGCAAAGGATCTGGATTCTGGAGGATGTCTGAAAAGTTCAGAATGCACTGAAGATGATCTTTTGAAATATGGGGTTGCTGAGGCATTTATTCATGGTTCCTGATACTCTCTGTTGAAGATTGCTTCTGGTGATTTAACACTGCCCTCTGTTCTCCATTCACTCACACGAGGTGCTGTTTTTGCAATGTTTCTGCTTAAGAGAAGACCTAACATGTGGACTTAAACTTGGCTGACTGCTGGCAGCTGAAGAGAGGCTTCTTGCTAATATCAACAGTAAGACTGCTCAGCAGGGTTCACAATTTCCTTCCAATTAAATTTGTCTTGATATTTCTGTGATGAATATTAGGGTTCTTTCTCTTCTTTGGCTAACAAATAATGATACAATTAATAACCTTGTGTATGAAGATTTTTATATTTTTGCCATGTGTTTTGGGGCTAGATTTCTAGAAGTGGGATTGCTGGATCAATGGATAAATATATAACTGAGGTTTTTATCTCTTATGACCTATCCCTTTGACTTCTTTCATTTTGCATAGCCACAACAAAAAGTGACCTTTCCCTCACAACCTCATCAATGGAGAATGCTGTCAAACTTTTGACAAATACAATAAGTGAGAAATGAGAGTATTTCAAAAATTATTAACTTTTCATATTCTTAAGAGCCTTTTTTTTTTCTTTCTGTGATCTGTCTCACCAGTCCTATTTTTCCACTGTTACACCTTTTTCTTTTTATTTTTTAAGAACTATTTTCTTTTATTAGTGATATTTTCCTGATTGTCATTTGCTGATTCCTACAGTATTTCTTCTCGGCTTTACAACAATTTAAACATAGTATTATTGTATTTTATATAGCTTTAATTTATTATAGTGTGTTTCTTTTATGTTTTTAAATTTTTGAATTATTCTTAGGTATTGTTATTGATTGAATGGTGAACCCCCCCAAAAACATACATTGGCATCCCAATGCACAGAACTTCAAAACGTGACCTTCCTTGGAGACAGGGGCTTTACAGAAGTAATCAAGTTAAAATGAGGTCATTAGGATGGACCCTACTCCAGTATGGCTGGTGTCTTTATAAAAGGGGAAATTTTGACATGGATACAGACACACCTAGAGGGAAGATGAAGTGATGAGAGAGAGAGAGAGAAGAAGGCTGGCTACAAGCAAAGGAGAGAAGCCTGAAACTGATTGTTCCTTCATAGTCTCAGAGGGAACCAATCTTGCCAACACCTTGATTTTGGACCTCTAGCTTCCAGCAATGGAAGCGAACACATTTGTTTTTAAAGCCACTCAATTTGTGATATGTTATTCCAGCAACCCCATAAAACTAAAAACTATTTGGGAAATGTTACTCCTACTCTCAGGTTTTAAACTAATGTGCCTCTGTTTTATATTAGTGTCTTAATGCTTTTATACATTTTTTTCATTCTTTTTTTCTTAACTATTTAGATTAATGATGTTTTTCTATTGAGATATATAGAATATATTCTCTAAGTACAAATCTAATTATATATTTTTTCTTCAGATATTTTATTTGTTAGCAAGTCTGTCTTTCCTCTACAGATTTGAAATGTCATTTTTCTCACATGCTGAATTTCATTATATATACATGGGATTATTTCTGCAATTCCTATTCCGTTTTACTAGTCTTTGTACAGATTTATGCGTTTATACCATAGTCATTTAATTATACAGCCTTAATAATATGTTTTAATATCAGACACACTAGCTCCACCCACTGTCACCTCCCTCTCACACATATTTTGTTTTACTACCTACTGAATAAAAGATAAACTTTGACTTTTAGTGAAATGTATTAAGTTTCTAATTAGCTTTGAAAGCATTGGCAGCTTCGGGGTATTGAATTATTGTTTCATGAGAACTGTATGTCTGTTTGTTCAAATCTATTTTTACTGTTTTTAGGAGTAAATTTACATTTCTTTTTAGTTTAATGTGTGAGATTTTTTTACATATTTTGGGCTATTTAAAGGGTGAATTATAAGCATGATATGACTAGTTTGTCATTATTTATACACATAGAAGTTATTGATGTTTGTGCTAATTTTACGTCACATGAATTTATTAATATTATATATTAATATCCATTACTTATTATATATTATACTTATTACTTTTTTAATAATTTTGACAAATTTTTTCAAAACATTTTTAAGCACTTATGGGTATAATCATGTGATTTGTTTCCTTAGGTCTATTAATATGGTACATTATAAAAATTGATATCTTAATATTTAACTGACGTACCTTCATGGAATAAATCTGGCTCATGTGTTATTTTCACAAGTGAGATTTGTCTGTATTATTTTTGTGTGCAACTATGACAATGTGTGATATAAATGTTAAACTTGTTTCATGAAGTGAAATTCGAAATTATTGTTTCTTTTGCAGTTTTGCTTCAATATAGAAGAAAGTTTATAGACAGTTGATTGAAAATATTGTTACTAAATGTTACCTTTGTTAAACCACTCTATGATCTACTCCAGATAGTCAGGTTTCTAGTTGATAAAGTTTCAGTTAATATCTGCTCAAGTCGGTTAAGTGTTTACTAAGTAATAAATAAATACAGCACTGTGCCCAAAATGCATGTGTTTGTCTTCTTTCATCCTATTTTGACAGCTTGAAGATGCAAGAGGGAAGAGGTAGAAAGTCAGGAGCACCATGGCATTGCCTCCTAGACCCCACAAAATAAAGTCTGGAAAGTAAATTGAGAGTCATTAGGTTTCTGGTTCTGAGGTTTTAGTTGAAGGATGAAGTAACTTACAGACCTGTACTATGCACCATTTGTTGTGCATTCTGCTCAGAAGTTTGGAGTCCAAGAAGTCCAGACCCATCCCCCACCCCTAACTTCTCCTTTGAGATACTGTATGTTTTCATTCAAACCAAACAGTGGGGATGATGTTGCTCTCAGGAAGATGACTCCTGATATTACAAATATGCCACCAAGTCAGGTCTTCTATAGACTTGAACATTTTAAAGTTTTCTCTCAATGGGAAAAAAAAAGAGAAACAAAAACAATTTCCATCCTTGTCTAGTTTGAAAAATAAAATTATCTGTCACTTGCAACTCCCATGACTGCCAGCTTATAACAGGTATGAAACTGACAACGACTTTCTCTTAAAAATATCTTCACAGTAGCAGAATGGACTGTCTTCCATAAAATCCTCAGTCACACTGCCTTGTAAGGCAGTTCTCCTATGTCATTCCTAGAATAAGGAAAAAGTAATTATTAATACATGTATAAATTCACACATTCATAAATAAAATTTTAAAAATACCAAGGGGCTGATTCACATGAAGTAGAGATGACCCCCCCTGGAATGCACAGCAAGGCTTTCTCTGCAGAGCCTTCTCCATTCCCTGTTGCAGTAATTAACCAGGGAGAAACAGGCGCAGATGAAACTCTGATATCAGCAAGGAGTCTGATATTTACCATTACATACAGCTTGACTTCGTGTTGACAGATGGAGAGCTTATGATCCTTTGAACCATTAACTTGAAAACTTTAAAGTCATATTAGCCTATGATAGTACCAGCCAAGAATTTAACTTACAATATTTTTGATCTATCAGAATCAGTGGCATTTGAAAAACTCAGTTTCAAAAGATGGTCTTCAATCCACTTTCCAGTTGTTTAATATGATGCATGATGGTACCTGCTTTCTTCCTCAATATTTTTTTTTTTGAGGAAAATATAATCTTTCTTGAAGATTTTAGCTTGTTTTCTGTTTTAGTTTTTCAATGATGGGCAGAAAAAAAGATGTTTTTCCATTGGATTAATTTGGATGTGTATATGGTGAAATCTCCAGGAAGTTTAGTAGTTAATAGCTTTCATTATTTATTGTTTTTTCATGCAGTTAATGCTTGCATTCTTTTGCATAAGAGCTTTGTACACAAAGAAAATTGTAATAAATTTATAGTGGGAAATAAAATATTTGCTTATGAATCTTTTTCTTTTTTTTCCTCAGGAGTTATGAAATTGTGTTCATTTAGTTCATTTCCTCTGTTGATCCCAATGAAAAGACTCTGTGAGCTTGCCACTATTGTCACACATTTTAAATTCTCTGCATTTGCTCTGCTATTATGTTGACTTAATCTGTGATTTAAATGATTAAGCCTTGCAACACTTTCTGCTTTCCCTCTCTCCAATGTTTGTCTCCAGCTGCTCCCAGTTGAAGGTTTTGTTCTCTTTCCAACAGGAAGGAATATCCACCCACACCAGCTTGAAGTGCCTTATTAATGTCAACCGAAGATGTAAAACAGACAGTTTCAGTACCAGTCGTAGATGTAGAATTCTCCACATCAAGTACTTTTGTATGGCAAAAGCAAAAGAAAGTGGATTGGGGATGCTTAACAATATGCATTAAGTAAATTCTAGGAGTCTAGCGCTTTTAGAGATACTATCTCATTCAATTCTCACCACAAATATCATTTACACATGGTGGGCCATGTCATTTTCATGGAGGTCTACATGTGGAAGAAATAATAGCCATACGATGTTAGGACACTGTGAACTACCACGCAGGTGGTAATTCCTGACTGCCTTCAGAACGCACGCTGTTTCGTCTAACACATCATGATAGATAAGTGTAATGGATATCCATCGGTTTTGGTCCCTGTATTTAAAGTTATGTTTCTGGAGGACTGTATTGTGTCCTGCCTTCCACAGTGGGTGCTAGAAAGCTCAGATACTTGGCCCATTGGCTTTGAATCTTCAGTGAGCATCGGGAAGAAGTAAGGAGAGTTCAGAGTTAACCTCTGTGGCAACAGCACTGCCATCCAGAATGACACAGAAAATCTCAAGTCTGTAACCGAGCAGGATCCTGTGGGGCCTTCTAGGGTCAGACCCTTCCCCCATATCCTCTGCTGCAGCTCCTCTCTGAAGGACCCAGATAATAGTATTTCATGTATATCCTGAGTTTTTCAGATGCTTAATCCACCACCAAATGGAAGAAATGAACGACTTGGTGATTGAGAGCACGTGGCCCCCAGACATTCTGGCTCCTAGGGGTTGATAGCACTGACCGCCCTGTTACCTCCACATCAACCAACCAGAGGGCTGTGTGTGAGCTTATCACTAACCCTTCAACCCCCCTCCCTTACCTGGACTTTAAATACACTTTAAAAACCCTTCGTGGAGTTCAGGATTTTCTTGGGCATGAGCCACCCCATCCTCCTTGCTCAGCCTGGCAATAAAACTTTTTCTGCTCCACACTTCTATGTTTCAATTTGTTTGGCCTCACGGTGCGGTAGGCAAACTTGCCTTTCCTAACAAGTCCATTGTCATAAACTAGGACATTGGAAAGAGCAGATGGTGTGCCAGAGAATATAAATGGAAAAGAAAAAAAAGGGGGGGTTATTTATTTATTTATTTATTTATTTTTTTAGCTTAAAGTAAGCAATGCATGGGTTAATGTAAAATTATGCCATTTTTACTAGTGATGCTTAACAGTCAAAGATTTTGATCGACTTTTCTTTCTGGAAGCTCATGCTTTACGGCTTTGCAAGAACACATTTTTTTTTTCCAAATCAGAAAATAAAGCAAAAATGTTGCTCGTTGAAAATTTAAAAAAAATCCTTTACAAAATATCTATTAAGATGGTGCAAATGAAAAAGGTGCTAAAATACTAGTGACTAATTGTGAAATAATTAAAACCTGGGACAAGGATGTGTTTTCCATGTTCGCTTAGCTGATGCTGGGAGTCCGTTTTATACGTCTTCACCATATAATTAAGTTTAACACCAATAGTCAAACCAGAAAAAATATATATAATTAATATTACAAGGAGAAAACAGTGAATATGAAATATCCAGGTGCATTTGAACATAGGTATAATAAGGTTATTTTCTACGCTTTAAACATTATTAACAGAATGAAAGCTCTAGGTTCAACAGAAGTCTAAAATATTGAAATAACATTTCTTAAATTATTAAACCAAAAGTGTAACAAAGCAACACATCTCTCCAGGGAATTGATTTTCTTGTTACACGACCACCGTTCTTTGTATTTCTGATCCTCAAAAAATCTGGTACATTTCATTCAATGAAATCATCCTAAGCTTGCTTACTTATGGTCAAATATTTCACTTGCTGCTTCTGAGGCAAGAGTAAAAAGGAGATAAGTCATTCCGGCAGCATGAATTCATGTTTCCCTCATCACATAGTAGTTGGCAAACTTGGTTGGAATTTATAGACTGGCATGTTGTGGGTAACATTACTGCTACCACAAGATTGCCTTTTATATAGTACCCTACAGAACACACTTAATAACCCATGGCCTAGTGTTTTGAGTAATTTCAACAACAGAATCATTTTAGTGTGGTGAACTTCATGGACAGACACCACCTTGCTCCTTCATAGCTGTGTTCATATACTGATTTTGCATCTCCTGGATTTAATTTCTCAGATGTGTTTTGGAATATGTTCAAATTGAGAATACTGACAAGATGCCTTAGTGGAATCGCCAGAAACTTGGTTATTGACTGAAGACATTGTTGAAAGCATTTATCATTTATATATACTCTTTTGTATCATTGAAGCAATTTTAAGAGCTATTTCAGAATATATCTTTCAAGATCTTCCCTGTTATAAATTTCTTTCTAATTATTTAATCATTATTCAAATGGCAGTTTTCACCACACACGTTAAAATGATGTAATTCACTGTTAAATTCTGACAGATGACTAAAGACAAGAGTTAGAGAAACAGTGAAAACCCCTGCTCCCCTCACATACTAACAGACTGTCAGAAATCTCCATCAGGTCTTAAAACAAAACACATTTACCTGTTTAAAATTCTTCTCACAAATTTTCCATTGTTTCCTTTGAACCCTGATATCTATTACATTTTATTCTATCCATAAATATCTTTATTAATAGATAATATAATATAAGCAACTTGAGATTTCCAGACTGACTCAAAATAGTCAAAAAGATACTGAGCTTTGTTGAGTGGCGAACTGTGATGGATAAGAGCTTGCTTTTTGGCGGGGGGGGGGGGGGGGACTGCGGAGATGTTCCAGGGCCTTCATGTTTCACATCATTGCAGATCATCCAAGTCAAAATTAGCCTATCTCTCAACATTTATATTGTCAAATAACCTTCCTTTCAACTAGTTTACTGGGATTCATTATTTCATTCAAACATGTATTCAACACATGTTTGTGTTACTTATGCTGAAAGATTCAAAAGCCGCATCAAGGAATGTACAGTTACTGGATGAGATAAGCAAGTAGACCAAGAGTGACAGACATTAAATACATGAAAAGCAAATCTCTCTGTGAGGTATTTTAAAAGAGAAAACATGTTAAGCTAAACTGATGGATTTCTGATGACGCATACAGGGCAGGAAGGAGAAATGGGTCTTTATTTCTTTTAATGTCCTCAACCTGTTTTTACAAACTTTTCTTCCCACCTCTTCCTTTTACCGCCAGGTAAGAGTCTGGACCCATTTCTTAGCTTCCTGAGTAATTTCCTGTATAAATCCGAATTTTAAAAAGTGTCTCAAAGTAAGAGATTTCTCAGTGCTTATCCTGTGAACTTAAAAATACCATCTTAGCATAATTTTCATGTATAAAGATTAAAAGATATCTTAATAAATTTAATAGCCCATGCAGTATTGGGGGGGCATGATATACATCATCGATTTTTGAAATCATTTACATAATCAATTATTTCAATATGTGTGTTGAAATATTGACTGCTCAAAGAATCAAGCTAAGTTGATATGACACTTTCAGCCTAGAAGCTCAAAATCTCAGTGAGAAAACACTGATACTAAATGACATAAGGTCAAGGGACAGTTGAATGAATGAAAAATTAATTTTGTTTCTATAGTGATATTAGGCAGAAGAAGAAAAATCATACATGCCATAAGGGACAACTTGAGAGAGATGACAAAGTCCATAGAGGACAGAAGAAGAGTGAACTATCTTTCAACTAGTCAAGGGCTGTTGGAAGAGGTACAGCTTGGAGAATTACAAGAGGATTTTTGTATATAAGACAAGACCAGAGAGTTGAGGTGTCATGAAAGTGTACAAAGCCAATGTTGTGAGGTACTGGGCACACTCTAGGCTACTTCAGTGGCACTGTGTTGGGTCTTGAATCTTCTGTTGTCATTCCTGAGATCACCCACTCCAGGGTACCACCTGGAATCTGGATATCAAATTCAAATGCCATGTTGCCCTAATATCCTTTCAAATTTAAAGTAGTTTTAGAAATGCTAAAGGACTATAGGAAGGAAAAGGACAAATAGGGTAATTACTAACTTTACACAGTCCCTTCCTCAGAGACATCACAGAACATTAGACTAGCTCGGTCTTTCTGAAGTATCCTGGCAGCACTATTCCTGCAAGACGCTCTGAGAAAAGAAAGAAAAAACCTCCATTTTCAAATTAGTTTTAAGTGCTATGTACTTTATGCCCCTTTTCAATAACCATAATGTACATTAATATATTTAAGGATCGGAGAGGTACTACCTCAGAAAATTCAGAAAGCTTTAACTTTGCTGAATCAGGCGTTTTCAAAATTTATTTGACTACAGAAACCGGAAAAATCACTTAATGCTTACTAACATCTTGTTGAATTCTGAGAATATACTTTGTGAGTGCTGGTCTGGCTGTTTCTGATCCTAGGCTCCATGGATGTATTTCAAAAGAAACACCAACTCCTCAAATCATATACAGAAATTGGAATGAATTTAAATGCTTTCATATGAAGAGAGATTTTTACTTATTATCAAATGTCTGTGACTCTAAATGTTGAAAACCCATTGACTAGAAAGAATTCTTAATGGATTTAAAAAAAAAGGAATATCTTAGAAAAGTGCTATATACCTAATAATATTTTGATAACTTTAATTATTATCACTATTATTAAATAAAACATTTCTGAATTATTTTATTCTACAGTTTATGCATCTGCAAATAAATATTTTAGTCTATAAATATGTCCTTGGATTAGACATATCTCAAGATTTTGTATAAAGCCAATTTGTGTTTAGCAAATATTTTCCCAAGAATCTCATTATTGTTTTTTAAAAAAGAGTAAAGGTAAGTACTTGACTTCTGATTAATTATATAAGAATGCACATAATATTCTGAAAATAATTTTAAAAGACAAATTTTGATTATTTTATGGTGTTATACAATGTACCAGAAAGTTTTAAAAAAAATTACTGATGATTAAAACATGCTACCAGTCAATGGAGAGCCCAAAAAGAGACCCACATAAATATAATTAATTGATCTTTGACAAAGGAACAAAGCAACTTAATAAGGAAAGGAGAGTCTTTTCAACAAATGGTGCTGGAACAAGTGGACATTGACATGTAAAAATGAGTCTGGGGTGTAGGGTAAAGCATGTGCTTAATTTAACATGCATGAAGTCCTGGGTTCAATACCCAGTACCTCCATAAAAAATCAAAAATAAACGTAAAAATGAATCTGGGTATAAACTTTCTATCCTTCACAGAAATTAACTCCAGATGGGTCATAGACCTAAGTGTAAAACACAAAACTGTAAAACTCCTAGAAGATAATGTATGTAGAGAAAATCTAGGTGACCTTGGTTTTGGCGATCTCTTCTTAGATATAACACCAAAAGTACAAACCATGAAAGAAAAAAAAAAGAAAAACAAACTAAGTTGATCTTACATAAAATTAAAAAAATTTGCTCCTCAAAACACACTGTTAGGAGAATGTAAAGGCAAGTCACAGACTGGGAGACGAGGTTTGCAAAATACATAGCTGATAACGGACTGCATGCAAGTACACAAAGAGCTCCTAAAACTCAAAACAAGCACATGAATTAAAAAGGGGTCCAAAAATCCCAACAGATATCTCACCAAAGAACATATACACATGGTCAACACACATATGAAAAGATGGTAAACACCATACATCACCAGGGAATTGCAAATTAAGTCAAGGAGATAGCATTACAATGGCTGAAATCCAAAACACAGACAATACCAAATGTTGGCAAGGATGTGGAACAACAGGAACTCTCAGTTGTGGCTGGTAAAAACACAAATGTAGTGGTCACTTTGGAAGACACTTTGACAGTTTCTTAAAAAACTAAACATAGTTTTACATAGTCTTACAAAACTAAACCTATATGATCCAGCAGTTGTGCTTCTGAAATTTACCCTGATGAGTTTAAAGTATATATTTATACAGACACCCACACACAAGTGTATAGCAGCTTTATTCACAATTGCCAAAGTTTGGAAGCAACTAAGACATCCTTTATCAGTGAATGGATAAACTGAGGTACAGCCATATGATGGAATATTATTCAGATAAAAAGAAGTGTGCTATCAAGCCACAAAAAGTCATGAAGGAAATTTAAATGTATGTTGTTAAATGAAAAAAAGCCAATCTGAAGAGGTTACATGTTGTCTGATTCCAACTCTATGCAATGCTGGAGAAGGCAAAATTATAGAGCCGATAAAAGGAGCAGCAGTCTCCTGGGGCTTGGGGAAAGGGAAGTAAGGATGAATTGGCAGAGCATGCAGAGTATCTTTATGATCGTGAAATGATTCTATATGATACTGTAATGATGAATACGTATCATTACACTTCGATTATAATCAGCAGAGTGTACAACACAAAGATTGAATGCTAATGTACGCTATGGACTTTAGTTAATAATGCTGTGTTTATATCAGGTCACCAATTACAACAGCTATAGCACACTAATACAAAATGTTAGTAACAGGGGAAACTGTGTGTGAGGGTTGGGGAGTAGACTGCAACTTTCTGTACTCTCTGCTCAATATTTTCATAAACCTAAAACTTCTCTAAACAATGAAGTGCATTAATTTAAAATCTAAAGTATGGTACAGAGCCAAACATAATATAATAGACTCACACACTTGACATACCAGTATGAGAAATGATTGCTAAAACAGAAAAAAAAAATTAAACAAATTAACCTGCTGTTTGTTACTTTTTATCTTCAAAAATAGATCTTATTTGTTAATTAATTATTTTTTTTACATAGTCCTCAGCCCTTTTACTGTAGAAAATTTTACGTCAGCTTTGGTGGTGTGTAGGCATAAATGCACAAATTCATGAAACCACAAATAGAGTTTTATTTGCATCTAGCCAATGAGATCTACACATTATTAGATTAAATTTTTTTTTCTTTTCCCCCAAAAAACAATTAGTTGATTTAAATGATGTTAGTATACTCAGGGCTTGATGCAACTTCAGATGTTTGTAAGTACTGCTTATTTCATAGGCTGATTTATTGTTATAGAATAATTGCAGCAAATTGAGGAGTAAAAGAGAGAACCGTGGGCTAGAGGACTTTTGGTAAGTCAGGAACCCTTACCTGGGACCCACGCCACCCTGTCTGATTAGTCCTGCACGGCATAACCAGAGCTGCCCTCCCTCTTCACGGTCACCATCAAGTGAGGCAACACACAGCTGCTGGCTGAAGATGAGATTCATATAAGCAGGCATGTCCTAACGTACACCTCAAAGGCCAAAGTGGATCTGACCTAAATCTATCGAAGATTCTCATTTTATGGGCCACTCAAATCTCCTTCACTAATCACTAGTCATTTTAAGGTAATTTAGTAGATTTCAGTACCAGAAAACAACTATATTTAGAAATATAAAGAACTCAGTGCATGGAGGATAAGTAGGTAACCTGAGATGTTTAAGGAAAGAAAAATCAGAATAATAAATATAAATCAAAATGCATGGACGATCTTGATTGGGAAGACATTTTCTACAATACAAAACTGCATTAGCACATGAGTGTAATAAGTTAGCACTGTGAACAGGCATGTGCACACACACACACACACACACACACACACACACACACACACACACTTGCTGGCAGGGTAACACCACAGAGACCCAAACTAACAAATAGAGAAAGAGTTATCTGAAGACATTTTCTGCGGTTATTTTTTATTTTTTCTTAATAAAGCTTCTAGGTTGAGACATCACTGCTTTTAGCATGTGTTTGTGATAACCTCCTTATGCCACTCAGCTTAATATTCTGAACTTTCAGTTTATTTCCTGTCTCGGCAACCCAGATAGTAACTCCAGCACACATTTTTGCTGAAATTGCTCTAAAAGTTTGTGTAACATGAATTATCTCTGTTGTCTCAGACGACAGCAATACCCTTTGAGATTCTGGATGAGGAGGGAACAGTCAGCTTCTTTTTCTCTCCTTAGTTCTTATAAAACAGTAAATCCTCTTGTTTGGGCCCTTCTCCAGTTTCTTTAACTCTGTGCTCTCGTTCAAGTTTTCAAAGTTTGGGCTCATAAAAATGATTGCAAAATCTATGAGTTATCTCAAGTCTTAATCTTGTTTAAACAAATTCTGGATATAGTCTTCTTGGTCAGGAACTTCTCAATTTAAAAAGCTCTGACATTTTCAATCACCATACCTGAAGAAATCCATGGAAATGAACATTTAACCTCATAAATATTTAAATAAGATTTTGATTGTTTCCAAATACTCTTCCCAGGAGAAACAGGAGGCTCTTACAGAGGTTGGAAATTCACCCTGGGTCTGATTTTATTTCATGTTCAAAGTGATGCTGGGCCATTTCACATCCTGAGATGAGCAGAAATTCCTGGAACTCTGAAGAGAATGGAAAGTACAAAGAATGACTTCAGCTCAGGATGAAAACTCACTGGTACCACAAATTATTGCTTCCAGAAGAGTTTACTCTTCCATCTCACTTAACCCCACTGTTGTGCTTTCCCTGACTTTAGGGCATCAGTATGACTCAAAATTTGGGGAAATGAACAATTATTATTTTAAGTGTTTGAATTTAATTATGCTTTACATTTCGTATTCCATAAAAATCTATCATTACATCTATTTCTTTTTCTAATCTCTTCTTATCTTCTTGTACATAATTGACAATTTAATTATGACCACTGAAACATCCTAACAGAGGGTACTGATTTTTAAAATGTCTTATCTGTGAATAGTTGGAATACTATTGATTGATTGCTGTGATATATTTATAATTTACCCAGAAATTAGATGGTGGGGGGAGGGGAGGTCAGTATTCTACAACATTTGAAAATTTGAACTTGCTTTTAGTAACTGTAAAAATTTGATTTACTTCCCTACGATCAATTCAGAAATGCTGAACTATTACCCTTAAAATCCTTCCCATTTGAGTCTCAATATTCCATGTACTTTATTATTTGAATCAGGCAAGATAATTTAGCAGAAGTTGAATTTTGCCTATTGTATAAGTAAGTGTTCTTTACCTCTAATTACATAAATTGTGTCCTGGAATTCATAATACCTTTCTCAACATCAGTGAGCTTGTTTCTCTGAATGAGAATCTTTGGACCATGTGACTTTAGGATTATCAGAAATTCACTGAGTGTTCTGCCACTGTTGTAGTGTCTCTGAAACTCAGTATGCAGTATTGTATCTCGTCCATAGTGAAGTCTTCACTCTGGTGTGATGTCTGAGGCTATGTGTAAGGTCAAGTTCAAAGTACAACAAGATGTAAGCAAGGATTGAAATAACCTTACATTAAACCAGGAATTCCTTAGACTTCGTAGGAAGTAATTTGCCTAACTATTCAGACTTAATCCAATTCTTTTTTTTTTTTTTTTTGGCTGAATTATTTGGATAAATTTTTCTTATTTTTGTTTTTCTTTACCTGCATAAACCTAACCTAAGGGCTTATTCTACTCACCACATCTCACTGGAAGTTTCTTTGTTTCTTTGTTTAGATATGCTAAATTAATCCAGCCAAAAGCACAGAGTTCACTTAGGGACAGTCATGTAAGTATTCAATGTGGAGTCTTCACTTTTAACTAGTTATAAAATTATTGCTGGATCCACTGAGAGGATTATTATTGAGTGCTTATAATTATGTCAGTATAAAGTTTTCAGAATGGATTTAATCACAACCCTATCACTCAATTCAGGCATTAGGGGGAGTTAAAAAAGTAGATGGCTGTTTTCTAAGAGTAAAGGTAAAATATTGTAATATATTTAAAGTCAAGTGAACTTAGTCTTTTATTTTTGTCCTACGTAGCAAAAAAAAAAAAAAGATCATTGCATATGCATGATGAAAACATTGATTATACACTTGATTGGTGGTTGGGGTGAGCAGTTACATAAATGTGAAAACTTGCACCCTGTTCTTCATTGCCCTTTGCAGATAGTTTTCCACAAATTGAAGATTTGTGGCAACTCTATGATGAGCAAGCCTGTAAGTGCCATTTAACCAAAAACATTCGCTCACTTCTGCTCTCCGTGTCATATTTGGGTGATTCTCACAATAATTCAGACTTTTCTGTTACTATTATATTTGTTATGGTGATCTGTGATCAGTGATCTTTGGCAACCATAGGCATCGCACAAGCTGATGGACATGAGTAAGTTCCAATAAAACCTGATTTGCAAAAATTAACAGCTGGCTGGATTTGGTATTTGGGCCATGGTTTGCCTTTGCTAAATATACTGTAATGGAAATGAGCTGAAAATCCTAGAACTTTTGGAAAAACCATTCCAAATGTTTTCCCGCCACTCTCAGTAAAAATGATACGGTGTTTGGATGACTTGTGGGGGTGGTGTTACTTAGTCTAATGTCGTTATTTAGAATAATATATAGCCTCACCAAGATGTGTCCTTCTTAAAGAAAAAAAAAAAAAAAAAAACAGTTCCTAAGCAACCTTGACTTAAAAATCAAATAAAATATTCTGAAAATGTATATTAGGAAGTCATAATTAGATACATAAATCCCACAAAGATAGAGAGTTTACATGAGCAGCAACCTATGAACTTTAGATGTTCTTCTGCTGCATAACCATATGGTTTTCATCTTAAAATAATAAAAATGACAGAGCAAAATATATGCATTTAAGTAAGAGGAAAGAGGTTCAGGGCGAGTGGGCGAGTCCCATGATTACAGCTAGTGTTATCATTTAGTTGAATAATCAGCTTATTTGTTTCCCATTAAAGGATAATCAGACACAGATTTGAGTGGGGGTGGCTGCGGCGCTCTGGCCTGCCGATGGCGGAGGGAGACTCAGGTTGCCGGGCCCGAGGCCTCTGACCTCAGCACCAGGGCCTTACCGCAGCCACTGCAGCCAAAGCTGAGTGAAGTGCGGGGAGGTGGGCCCCTGGCGCTGCAGGTACAACCTGCCTACCGATCAGTTACGCAACCGATGCGTTTCCTGGAGGATACACCCCCGCCCTCTTTGGAAATGATTCTCGCACAGTAACGGCAGATGGAAAACTGGTGCATCCGGGTTTACGGATACAGCTGGACAAGATTATGGCAGGTTGCGCCCCCTAGCCTACCTGCAAAGAGATGCATTCCCAATTTTCTTTTGTCTTTTGAGTTCAGCCTCATTTGCAGATGTTTGGGCAAAGTGGTACCCTGAAGGGCAAGTCCGTTGTCCCAACACTCCCATCATCCGAGGCTTGATTTTAGGGTTGATAAAGACACAATTGAGAAACTAAGGAGAAGAAACTGACTCCCATTACTGACCCGCAGGGTTTAGCCGCGTGGCCAGGGCGATTGGTGCTGTGCGAATACCTGGAGTGCTCTGCTCTTACAGGATGAGGACTCAAGACAGCATTTGATGAAGCTTTTCCAGCAGTTCTGTGCTCGCCTTCTATCAAGAGGAGAGAGAACATTCTTGCTCTTATAAATGTCTGGACCCTTCTCTCCTGCCCTGCACCTTTGTTCGAAAATAGTGGAGGCTTCCACTCAATGCCAAATTTTTTGTTCTGTATTATTTTTTTCCATAAGACCATTTTGAACAAATTGGTGATTAATTAGGTTTTGTGTTTTTAAAGTTCAAGAGTTCAAACTTCCACATTCTATTAAAATTTAGCCCTAAAATGACAAGATTTCTAAAAGCCTTATTTTTAAAAAGCCCCTATTCTTACTCCGATTAGAAGTTGCCAAAATACCTTGTGAACAGACACCTTGTGAACAAAGTTGCATTGTTGTGCTAAGAACACTAAAGGCTAAATTGCTTACAGACTTTTTGTCTGTGAGAAGATTGCTGATTATGAAGGAAGGAAACGCAGATATTTTACAACTAATTTCAGATACAAAGAACAGTACGACCTCTGTGAAACCTTGTCATTCAATGCATTTAATATCAACCCATGATCATTACCTAACGTTTTGCTGTACATCATAATGAAATGAATGTAGCAACTCAAATCTCTGGATCATTTAAAAAAAATTCATGGTGAGACTTACAAAAAAATAGTGTATTAGATTTTGCTGAGATTTTTGAACACACTCTTACTTACAACTTTTCTCTAATGAAGTATTCTGTTCTAGCCATGGGTACACTGAGGGAGAGTGCATATGTTGGAGCAGGCAGAGAGCTAGATGTGAGCCAACAAACGGGGACATGGGCTAAATGGCAGGAATGGGCAGAGAAAGAAAGGCTGGGCTGTCAGGAAACCATTCCTTCAGTAGACAGGAGAAAAGCAGGAACCTCTGGACTGATAAGAAATCACACCTTTTGGGGTGAAAAGTGTCCTGTAGTCGATCATAAAAAAGGTAGGAAAAGGCAGGAATCTCCAGTGTTTGAATAAAACCTTTTGCTCATTGTATCTTTATTACTATAAAATTAGCCTTGCAGATTAGAAGTACCCATGATGCACTGATGTCATGTCACTTCCAATCAAGACTAAATAAGGACAAAAATCCCTCCTTCCCTCAGGAAAGTGGACCTGGGATGGAAATCAGGGGACATGACTCCAAATACCTACTTCTCTAATGCATGTTCCACCCATTCATTTTTACACTCTATGTAACCAACCTGCCAGAGAAACTCAGGGCAGCCGCTCACCTGAGCCTTTCCGCTCTCCCCTTGAGGGTGTGCTCTCCATCCCTTAATAAATCCTCACTTTGCTTTCTTGACCTTCGTGTCTCATCTCAGTATTCATTCTGCTATGAGACAAGAACTTAATCTCTGGTAACACGTGGAATATTGATCTTGATATGATCAAAAGATGAAGACGGTATTTTGACAAAATATGAAGTGGAGAATAATTTACACCACACAGTATACCTAATAATTAACCTAAATAGAAGTGTCACATGTAAAATTTGAAAAGGTTAATTCCTGTCAAGTCCAGTCGATGATGAAGAAAGGTTGGTATTATCAGTGTTTTCTCAAGCTTTTCCTTGTCTTAAACCTGTTATCTCTCTGGAAATTAGAGATTTAATTAATCTTTGAATTGTACATTCTAATAGTTGCTAACTTTATAAGTGTTCTTCTTATAGAACCCCTTCTTAATGAGCCATATGCCTTCTTATATTATAAAATTTTTTGATAATGCATTAAGAATTTTTTCTTCTGATTTAGTAAAAGTGAATTCTTGTTTTTTTGTGTACTCTATTCAAAACTAATATGTGTTTTCCCTGGTTTTCTAGTAGCTAGGTGTAGAAATCTTGTGATTCATGTTTATAGCTTTTAAAAATATTTAAAAATATTCTTAAACTATGAAACTTCTTAATAACACTGTCTTGCCAGATCACCAATACTGTATTTGACCCAAACTGACCCTTCTCTTTGCCTCATCTACATGGACACATTCTTCCTCTTATTGCTGTATCTAACAATGTTTTTTTGTGGGTGTTTGGATATTTGTGAACTCTTTGCTCATGCTAACGAAGTTCTGTACAACTTACCCACTGGAAGAGTACAAGGTTGAATCTTTCACCATTGTAACAAAAGAAGAAAAAAAAAATTAAAGTCACAGTGGTAAAATTGTGAAATGATTTTTTATTTACCTTTCGCTAATACATTTAGCACTATGTTTTACATATATGACAATTAATCCTTGAATTACAGTAATTAGTTAAGGGATACACAAAATTAAAAAAAAATTGTAAAATATGGAATCAAAAGCATAAAACATGGCAGTGGGTAAAATGAAGAATTTTTAGAATATATTTAGATGTTAGTTACTATCACCTTAAAATAGACTGCTTATGTATAAGCTGTTATATGCAAACCTCATGGTAACCACAAAGCAAAAACCTGTAGTAAATGCACAAAAGGCAATGAGAAAGGAATCAAAACATATCACTGAAGAAAGTCACTAAACCACAAGGGAAGAGAGCAAAATAAGAAAGAAATAGAGGGGGTCACAAAAGCAGCCGGAAATGAGTAACAAAATGGCGATAAGTACATACCTATCAATAATTACTCTAAATATAAATGAACTAACTTCTTCAATCAAAAGACCAACGGTGGCTGAATGGATTTTAAAAAATAGAATCATTTATGTGTTGCCTACAAGAGACTCACTTCAGACCTCACACACAGATACTGAAAGGGCGATGGAAAAAAGATATTCCATGGAAAGGAAAATGAAAAAAAATCTGATATAGCTATCCTTACATCAGACAAAACAGATTTTAAAACAAAGACTTTAATAAAAGGTAAGGAACAGCATTATACATTTATAAAATGATGAATCTAATAAGAAGGTATAACATTTGTAAATATATATGCACACACCATAAGAGCACCCAAATATATAAAGCAAATATTAACAGACCTAAAGAGAGAAATTGAAAGCAATACAATAACAGTAGGAGACTTTAATACCTCATTTACATCAATGGATAGGTCATTCAGTCAGTCAGAAAACCAATAAGGAAATACTAGGCTTAAATGACACATTAGATTACGTGAAATTGATAGACATATAAAGATAATTCCATTTAAATGTAGCAGCATGCACAGTCCTTTCAAATACATATGAAACATTCTCAAGGAGAGATCACATGTTATGCCAAAAGGTAAGTATTAACAAATTTAAGAAGAGGGAAATAATATCAAGCATGTTTTTCAACCACAAGGTTATGAAACTAGAAATCAATTACAAGAAGAAAACTGGAAAAATCACAAACATATGGGGATTAAACAACATGCTCAACAGACAATAAGTCAATGAAGAAATCAAGGAGAAATAAAATTACCTTGAGACAAATGAAAATAGAAATACAACATTCCAAAATCTATGGGATGCAGTGAAAGAAGGTCCAAGAGGGAAGTTCATGGTGATACAAGCCCACCTTAAGAACTAAGAAAAAAACTCAAGCAATCTAACAATACACCTAAAGGAACTAGAAAAAGAACAAATAAAGCCAAAGGTTAGTAGAAGGAAGGAAATCGTAAGGATCAAAATTAAAATAAATGAGATAGAGACTGTGAAACAACAGAAAAGGTCAATAAATATAAGAGTTAGTACATTGGAAAGAGAAACAAAATTGGAAAAAACTTTAGCTAGACTCACCAAGAAAAAAATAGAGAGGGTTCAAAGAAATAAAATCAAAAATGAAAGAAGAAAGTTCACAACTAACACAACAGGAATACAAAGGATCATAAGGGACTACTATAAACAATCATATATCAAAAAATTGGACAACATAGAAGAAAGGGATAAATTCCTGGAAACATATAATCTTCCAAGACTGAAATATGAAAAGGTAGAAAATCTGAATAGAGCAACGATTGGTAAGGATACTTGAATCAGTATCCAAAACTTCCCAAGAAACTAAAGTCCAGGACCAGACAGATTCACTGGTGAATTTTACCAACATTTAAAGAAGACTTAGCAGCTATCCTTCTCAAACTCTTTCAAAATATTGAAGGTGAGGGAAAACTTCAAAATTCATTTTTTAAGGCCAGTACTAACTTGACACCAAAATCAAACAAGAGCACCACAAAAAAAAGGAAATTACAGGCCAGTGTCTCTGATGAAAATAGATGCAGAAATCCTCAACCAAATGTTAGCAAATTGAATTCAGCAGTACATTAAAAGGATCATATACATGATCAAGTGGGATTTATCCCAGGGACGCAAGGACAGTAGAGCATCAGCAAGTCCATCAGCGTGATGCACCGCATTAACAAAATGGAGGCTAAAAACCACATGGTCATCACAACAGGGGCGGGAAAAGCGTTGGACAAAACTCAACATCCATTCGTGGTAAGAACTCTCAACAGAGTGAGTGTAAAGAGAATTTGAAATGTCAGCAATCTTGTCCGTGGTCAATAACATTGACTCACATGTGGTGATTTTAAAATTTTGACTTCTCAGAGTTTGTGAGGTTGTGTCTGGGAATAAGGAAGCGCCCTGTAGTGTGGGACCCCCCAGTCCCTCTTCACTCATAGCATCCCAGCTTTTATCTGGCTGACAAGTTGGCCTTTCACTTAAGACTGCTGTTATTAAAGAAATTATTCTATGGGTCATTAATAAATATTTTTACTATGATAGCAATATGAATATAATTATTAATTAACATTTGTAGAATGAATAAAATATTTGAGACCTCCACGTTAGGGCAGGCTACACCTCGTAAAAAACAACCATTGTATTTTTCTCTCTGATTGCCATTTTCTGGGTAGATAAATTCTTCCTTCATTTTGTGCCTTAAAATTATTTCAGAAACAGACATTGAACTCAGTTTCATCTACTGAATTTATTATGCAGTATGATATCACACTGCATAATAATACCATGAAAATTGTTTTCCCAAGTTTTCTCAGCCATTGAACCTTTTGATAATCCCACTGGTCAAATTTTATAAAGATACTTTAAAAGCCAGTTAATAGAATTGAACAATTATTTGCTTTGACAGATGAATGAAAATAAGGCAGTTAAACTGGTAGCATGTGCAGACACAGAAAGTCAGTTTTTGTGTGACTCCAAGGTTATTACTGTCAAATATAAACACAATAACTTGTTTTATAGGGATTTGGTGTTTTGTGTGTATTTAAATATGCTCCTATAAGTATTTTTCTCTGAAATGTAAGAAGGTAAGTGACAGATGGACTTTTAAATAGATTTCCTCTCTCAAGTAAGAAGTAGCAACCAACATAACTCTCTAATTACTAAACAATGACCAGACACAGACCTTCAGAATAACAAATCAAAATTAATCACACACACACACACACACACACACACACACACGTCTTCACAGGGTTGTCGTTCTTAGTGTAAGGGCATACACATGTACTTGGAGGGAAAAAACATGTTTTTATCTATTTTAATCTATTTAATTTTTATCTCATTTCTATTAACACTTTTGTGAAAGTTTGTATAGCATGTTAAATTAATTGGTACTTGTAGGTTTTAAAAGATGTTATTTCTAAATAACTTCTGTTATTTCTAAATAACTTCTGTAATTTCTTAATAAATTTGCGTTTAAACCACAAGTCATTAAAAATGAAGAACCACCCAAAAGGGATTTCCTGTCTTCACTCCTCTCATGTTTTGGAGCAAAGGGTTTGTTCCCCTCTTGTTTTTCTCATTTTCTAATGGTCAGGAATTCCTACGGCAGCTTGAGTCCTGGATTTCAGCAGGATTTCTAAAACCATCACAATGCTTTGGATATGGGAAATTAAATTATGCCTTCTAAATATCATTAAAGATCAAACTGTTGAAATCCAGGAACTAAAAGACCAACAATACAGAGACAGAGGCCATAGGAAATACTAGTTGGATGTTCCCCTTTCCGGGAAGCCCTAACCTTATTCACAATATTGATGGGAAAAGTGATGGGGTGGGGGGAATAGCCAGAGAGTGCCACGGCAAACCAAGGAGGAAGTAATGAGGCTGCCTTGCTGTGCTAGGAAGTCTGTCCAAGTAATTTGAATCCATACAAGAAAGGACAGTCAGATGTCAGGTCCAAATTGAATTCTAGACACATTTTTAACTCACCAGAATGCAAGAAACCCTGATTCCTTCTAGTAATAATAGTCATGGCACTCAGCAAAGATTATTACCGCAGCCTTCTGTATCCGTTGACAACAACCCATATGGCATTCGTTGTATAAGCAGATTTAAATGTCACCTGAGCCAGGGGCATATATATAGATGGTGTTTTGAGGCATGTACACATTTCATAAAACCTTACAAACAGACATGGAGCTGTGCATGACAAAAGTATTAGGTGGGCCACTCTGAAACGTTTGGGAAAGTCCTCAATAAATATATAATTAATAACATTTTTATTTTCAGTAACTAAGATATTTCATATGGTAAAAATAGAGGAAATCTTAATTTGACTTTTAAAATCTTAGTAGAATAAAAAGTCTTTTTAAGAGCTGACTAAGGATCATGGAAAGACCAAAGCAATGCCTTTGAAAAGAAAAATTGTGAATTCAATACCAGCTATTAGGGGAAGGTACAATACAAGATAATTTTGGAGACCAAAAGTGTATGAATGAACCATCGATACACAATAATTTGGGGAGGAATTTATTGTGTAATGTGCTATGTAGAAAATAAACCCTTTCTTTCTGTAAATAAGAACCTAAGGATAACACAGCTCTGAATTTCATTCTGATACTCTTTCATATGTAGCAGCTCGTGAATTTTCTGAGATAAATGAGTATTTATAAGTCTTGTTTTTTGGATATTTTCTATAACCCAGATCTAAAGTTTTGTAGGTATACCACACACAACATATGAAGAATGGTCTAATTATATTTTATTCCTATGTAAAATGGGAATTATAACAATACCTAGCCAACAGGGTTATTGTAAATCAAAAATGGAAAACAATATGATGCAATGTCCTTAGCACAGTACTTGGTACCAAACAAGCGTTTCATAAACGCCAGAATGATCTGTCAAATTAAGGTTTGTTCATTAAAATGTAGCTTGCTCTTTGTTTCCACATGCTTTTTTTTTAAATTTCTACGGCTGATTTTCAAAAGCTGCTTAGAACGTTGGAAAGTCACCAGATTTAGGGGTGTGTTTAGTACTGATGAGTAATTTTGAGCAGCTGCTATATATCAGGTATAATGGTGAGCTCCTGCTTTAGTTCCTAGAGGCTCGTCCTTTTAAGACACAATTCCTGGCCTGGAGAGGCTCATAGTCCTGACAGGAGGCAACAGGTAAACAGGTGGACTGTGTAATCAAGCCCAGTCCGGTGTTACCCAGACTGATCACCTGACCCGGCTGGAGAGGAGCAGGGGAAGGCAAGGAAAGAGTGTCTGGATGAAGTGGCATCTCATCCTGAAGCATTGTGCAGATTGGCAGGAGGAGAGGGAGGAGGGTTTTAAGTCGAGAGGGCAGCTGGGTCAGGTGGGGATATACATAGGTGCGTTCCATCTAATTCATTTAGTAACTCCCGATTCCTGTGCAAGATATTCAGCCCTTTGAACAAGTTTCTTCACTCTAAGTTGAGACACTGAGACATACAATGATGAGTTTCTTGGAGGGGGGGAATCAAGTAAAACACTATGTGGAAGAATATTTTTATACCTCGGAGTCCAGTGAAGACATTACTTATAACATTAGTATGATTAATGTTTATTTTGGTAAACTGGTTATACATTCAGTGAAGTTTTTATTGAAGTACTGCTGGAATATGTAAGGTGCACAGAGCCCTTACATTATTTTGGCTACCCATGTCAGTACGAACTCATTTCATCCCCACAACCACTCTATGAGCAGACTTTTAACTGCCCAAGATCACACAGCTGGTATTTGATAAAGCCATGATTTAAACCCACTAGTTTGACTCTGCAGCCCCAAAATACAACCCCTAAGCTTACCATCTTGCAATGCTATGCCATTGGTATCTATTATCTGCATACCCTGTATCTAACGCCAGAGATAAAGGCATAAATACTATGGTTCTTGCCTTCAGGCAGCACCCTCCCAGTCAGGGGCCCCCAGAGAGGTGTATGGTGATGAGGATAACGGCATGATGGGTACAAGGGAAAGAGGTCTGCTCTGGACCAGCGATGTGGACAGACCTAGTTGAGGATGTCATTAGAGACTGAAACATGAAAGATGCTTTGAAAAAAAACAGGCAAAGAAATTAGGAAGGACATTTCAGGCAGAGAGCCTAAGGATAAAGTGACTGACCATTCATTCTTGTTTGCCTGGGACAGCCTCATTTTACACTTATTAGTAAGACCCACTTTAACTCTCAGAAGTGCTCTGGTTTGGACGATAAATTGTATAGCCACCCTACCTAAGGGCAGGGACACAGAGTTGTAAGCAAACAGTGTATTAGGGGAAATGCAAGCGATTTATCGTGGCTGAAATTCAGGATGTGTGAGTGGAATTGTGAAAGATTCGAGTCTGGGAAGAAAGCGTATTAAAGGGTCTTGCTCCTCAGGGGAGGGGAGTTTACGTTTCATTTGGAAGGTGATGGGAAGTTACTAAAAAGGTTTTGAGCAAAAGATATAGTGCAGTTCAATTACACTTTTAAAGATCACTCTGCCATTATTGAAGAGAATATATCTGTATAATGCAAGATTAGAGAAGAACAGAAACCTTTATCCGACACATATTTATCCAGCCCTACTGTGTGCTGGCATCATCCTAGATTCTTAGGATACATCGATAAACAAATCACACAAGATCCTTGCTCTCATGGTGCAGGCATTCTAGTAGGAAAGGCACAGTAACAGCGAACATAATAAGAGAGTGAGGGTAGAGCAGGGCGAGAGAGCTTGAGGTTACGTTGCAACTTAAAATTGAGGATTCCAATTTCTTGTGCAAAGAGCTTAAGTTACCAAGGAAGTTAGCCATTTAGATATTTGAGAGATGTCTCAGCTGGGAGCAGTAGCTGCTGTAAAGACTCTGAGGTGAGAGCGTGGCTGGGAATTCCAAAGAACATTAAGGTGGCTGGGGTGGATGGAGTAGGGAGAGCAAAGGGATGCCAGAGAGGCACTGCGATCAACAGCCCTTAGAACATTGCAGGCCATTTAAAGAAATTTGAGTTTTCCTCCAAGTGACATGGGGAGCCATTGCAATCCTTTGAGCAGAGGAATGGTATGCTATGACTTCCCTTTTACATGGATGCTCCAGCTGCTCTGTTGGGAATCCAGGCCAGAGATGTTGCTCTGTATGTAAAGGCATCTGGGCAAATAGAGACAAGAAACAAGCATAGACCGTGATCCTATTCTCAGACAGGATAAATCTGAAGGCCGAAATAAATGAAAGAAAGAAATTTACCTTATAATGTGAAAGGCCATATTTACAGTGGATATATGATGATTTTGAAGATCTATGGGCCGAATAAAGAAGAATGCTCTCCATAAACAGATGCCATGGAAAATATGATGAGAAATTGACAGAATCTATTAAAAATGGATTTTAACTACTCTTAGTTCAAGACAGGTCCGGTGCACAAATACTATCAAATATATTGGGAAAGCTTGTAAAACTGTGCCTCAAAATCCAAATGTAATGAAAAAAGATTCTAACAAATTCCATTATTTTTTTAGGTGTTTGTATTGTGGCAACAAACACCATAAGCAGTCAAAAGAAAGGTGACAAATTAGGAGAATATATTTGCTATGTAGATCACAGACAAAGCAGTAATCTCTCCAACATAAAAACAAAAACAAAAATAAACAAACCAAAAACACTTTATAATTTGATGGCAAAGGAATCCAAAAGTCCATTTTTTAAAAAATGGGAAAAAATCCATGACCAAAATACTGATAGAAACAGACATAAAATTAGCCTTTAAAAGTATGAAAATAGTCTAGATTATACTCTTAATAAGAAAAATAAAATTTAAACTACACAGAGATATTAATTCTCATCTATTATACTGGCAAACATTAATGAATATCTGATCTCCTAGTGTAAGATGGTGATGTCTGTACTCCATTTCCAGATCTGCACCAGTTTTTAGACCCATAAATTGATGATCGAAGGGAAGGAGGACCCTACAGTGTGACCTAAACATGTGCACAGTAAACATTCCCCCATGAGTGAGTTTGAGCAGTGTGAGAGGTAAATGGTAGCAGTCTCCTGTATGTCTCTGAGACAAATCTCCTTGGTTGACCTCTGACCCAGCAGTGGCCATGATTGATATTCCTGGGCAAGCGGAACAAGTCAGGCTTGTCTAGAACTCCCAGCATGACACCTCAGGCTCTGGAGGCACCCTTCTCCAACGTGGCCCATGCACTCGAGCCTGGGGAATCTGGAGTTAATGCTCTTGGGGGTGCCCTCAACCAGTGGGAGGTAAGGACTGATGGATTATTTAGTCTTTCAAACAGACAGTTCTGCAAAGCACCCTGTCCATTTCAGGGTATTTCTGCACAGTCCCACCCTGTTGCCCTGTTGCCCCGTTGCCCACAACAGGGAAATTTAAAATGCTCTCTTGTGTTGCATATTCGTCCTCCTCCAACTCTCTTCAGCTCTCTTGCTTTAGCTTCCTGGAATCATGTCCAAAGAAACTACTAATTCTATGTCCTTCTCCTCCCAGAACACTTTAATTTATTGATCTGTTAATCCACCTTTTTTTTTCTTTGCCTTTGGAAAATTCTTGTTGTCTATAACATGAAGCAATTCCTTTAAAGATGTGTGTCTTCTTCCTCATAACCACGGCCATTTCAAATGTAAAAACAAAGGGCTGTGGTTCACCTGGTTATGACAAATCTACTCCCTGTTTTTCAGTAGAAATAAATGTATCATTCTCAGCTCCAATTTCATCTTGCTGTTATCTAACTTGAAATGACTTTTCATGTTTCTATATTCAGTTTTAAATTCTCAAGGCACTACCTTACTGGTTTCAAAGCACACATTACCTTAAAAATCCATTGTCTTCATTTTACCCATGGATAATCTGGGGCTAGCTCTTACCTATTCCTGTGCTGCAACATTTGTTATCCTTCTAAGATTATCCCTGTATATCAGGAGTGAGGCTCGTAGAAACTACATTTCCCATATTGTTTTAGCAGCAGATATCTGGTTTAGATTCTCCTGATGAAAAGCATTTTCTTAAAATGTGGAAGATGGCAGCAGAAAAGAATTAGGCAACTGCTGGAGAAGCGCCAGGCAGGGATGTGGATTTGGTCAGACGGCCAGGCGGGTGCCAGCTCCCAGGTGACCCCTCTGTGAATCAGGCTACTTAGTTAGATGCTCTAGGAAGCTGAGGTTGACAGTTATTTCGTATGACTTTGTGGTTCCTGCATTTTACCTTGATTTCCCTTTCAAAGCCTTTTTAAAGTATCTTTTTTCCTGTATTAAATCCCTTCCTGTTTGAATTACTTAGAATGTATTTTATTTTCCTGAAAAATGTATGATTGGCAATAAAGTCATTTTTTAAAAAATTGATGATTTGGTCTATTTTGTCTGGTTTTGTTATCGTAACTGATGTTGGAAACATAATATATTTGGATTCATTAATCAATCTTAATAATTTTTCTTCCATTCCAAGGACTTCCCGTCAGCTTACTACAGTTGTGCCCATTCGATGACACATTGTCCTTGGCTACACTTGAATTGCAACACCACACTTGTGAAGTTGTGACAGAGATGGTATGACCCCTCCCCACCAGACTGGATGTATTTACTATAAGGACTTCTACAGAAAAAAATATGTAGACCACTATTTGAGACCAATTATTTTGTCAATATGCTGTATATCACTGAATAGTGTAAGAAGTGACTTTGATTGTCTTTCTTGTAACACGCTTGTGGCAAATTTAATAACAAAATCCTGCTGCCCTAAAAGTCACAGAAATCTGAAGGCATGTGAATCAGAAATGGAAAATTATAGACGAGAATAAAGGAGCCTTTGAAAGTGTATTTTGAGGAAGAAGAACTAATATATATAATGATGATACGAGCTAAGATTTGCGACGTGGTTCAGAGGTGGCAGGCACTGTGCTGGATCACTTTACAAGCACCTGAGTCATGTAATCCTTGCAGTTGCTACTTAACCAAGGAAATGAGAAAAGAGAATGATTTTGTTTCCTACGGTCACATAGCTTAGTTAGTAGCTGGCGCTGAGCTCAAGTCTGATACCAAACTCTTCAATGTACCTATTGCTAATTGTTAAAATGAGGAATCAACATATTTTTATGAGAGGGTATTTTATACTACAGGAGGCTATTTTACATCATTTCACACTGAAACTCAGAAAGTGCAATTCAATTACTCATCACCATCAGTCACGCTGTTGACATCATTCAGATTCTCCGTATTATATTGGTGGCTCATACCTACACTCTTGCAACATTTCTGAAACTGAAAACTTGGTGGGATTTCAGAAAACAGCTGGGAGAGTGTATTTCTCATCTTGTCAAGACCTTGGCTAGATGTTTCCTCTGATGAGGCTCTACTAATTATATACACACCTTACATAGGCTAGCGGTGTTTGATGGGCACATGTGTCTAATCAGAGAAGTGCCACCAACCTGGGGAAAATGAATCAGCTCATGGGCTCTGTGTCACCTTCTGACTATATGTGGTGGACACTTGGATAGGGCTGCAATTTTCTATGCTGATAAAAATTCAACATCCTTCCTTGAAATTGGAGAAGTAATTTTTATACATGACACCTGAGATCACTTGACATGAAATTCAGAAAACCAGAGAACGGTTTGGCTGCCTTCACTTTTTGGCTGGAAATCACTCCCTTCTCAAGATTTAGAGTTTTCCCTTATGGGTGTATCTTTTAAGTCTTAGAGAATGTGGGAATAATATCAAATAGGGTCATGCTACAGCTCTAGAATACTTCCATGAATCTGCAAGCTTTTCTAATTTTATTATCAAACTCTCAGTACATAAATGAGTTAGTGATGCATCTTGAAAATGGGCAAATAAATCACCAACTTGGTAACCTTAAGATGGTTATCCTATATTAAACACACACACATTGAAGAAATGTTGTTATATACATCAACTCATTTTTTGGACAATTAGATAAATAAGTAAGTGACACGGCTAAAACTAAAACTTGGGAAATTGTAGTTACAGGGAACTTTTTCCCAAAAAACCTATCAATCAATAAAATAGTGATAATAAATCTTATTCCAGTCAATGAAATAACTTATTCTCTGGAAGTACCTAGGTCATCTCGACTGAAGTTGCTACAGATATACATGTTTGCCTCAGCAAGCAGACAGCTTTAGCACATAATTTAAATTACAAAATTTTTCTTTTTTGCTTCTCAACATTATTTTTCAGAAGAATTTAGTTTTGTGCTCATAAAAGTGGCAGACCTTCTTTCAATTTAGTAAGATTATCCAATTGCCAATATCTAGGGCCATACGTTTCAATTGTGTTTGTGTAACAGCGGGAACACAGCCATTGATGATTTGAAACCCCTGCATTATTTTATCAACTAGTTACTCTAAACTGCCATATAGAAGTTTCTTTTCACTCCTGTCGAGAGAATGCACACTTGATTTGCTCTTACAAAAATCATGAGCGGCATAGGAAAAATATCAAAATTCCAGAAGATCAATTTCAGTTTGATTGGATAGAGAGTCATTCATTTTAATTATTTCTGTCACCTTCTGCATTATGCAATGAGTATCTCAAGAGAAGAGAGAAGTCATCTGCTTTAAGGGTAGTTTATTGAGAGTGACATGCTATTGTCATTATCTGAGCCTACTTGAAAAATCCAGGAAAATAATGAAAAACATAGTCTAAATGAAATTCACTTGTGCAGAACAAGATATCTTGTCAAATAGTTTCATAGCTGCTAAACTATTTTTCTTAAATGCATATAAAATACAAACTTTGATTCAATAACTATTTTTTCTTAAATACATGTGAGATACAAATTGCAAATTGTCAAGTTTAAAACAGGAAGAGGTTCTCAAATAATCGTATGTGGGATAATTGTACATATGCTAAGGTTAAGACACGACATTGATTGATCTTGGCATAGGAAAATGTTTAATTGCCTCATATGTTATCAGCATTTATCAGTTTGAAATGACACAGCTATTAGGATGGTACATGATTAGGCAGAGTTACAATCACAACTGTTTGTTCAAAGGATCTCTGTCCATGGGGATATAAAGCAAAACATGATTAATAGAGGGGAGTTGTGAATACGGCAGTGGTTAGAATTTTCATTAGGGACTAGGATGTGGAAAGTTTACAAATCACCTGAAGATGTTGAAGAAGGCTGGAGAGAAGTCAGCATCCATGAGAAAGTGACTGTTGAAAACTTGAATAGTGATTTGAAGCAACAGGGGGGAATGGACTATAAATACAGGTTGCACTTGGGTTAGACAAAAAAAAAAAAAACAGAACAGGAATCTTGAAGGAAGGCTAGTTATATTTTACACCATATGTATGGCTAGTAAATGGAGCAAGACATAAAAACACAACTATAACCCTCCTACACTGTTGGTGGGAATGTAATTTGGTGCAGACAACAGAAAACAGTATGGAGATTGCTTAAAAAGCTAAAAGTAGACTTACTGTATGATCTAGCAATTTCATTCCTGAGCATATATCTGGAGGAAACTAATTCAAAAAGATAATGCACCCCAATGTTCACAGCAGGACTATTTCAATAGGCAAGACATGGAGACAGTCTAAATGTCCATCAACAGATGACTGGATAAAGAAGATCTCAGCCATAAAATAGATTGAAATAATGCCATTTGCAGCAATACGGATGGACCTGGAGATTGTCTACTAAGTGAAGTAAGCCAGAAAGAGAAAGAAAAATACCATATGATGTCAATTATATGTGGAATCTAAAAAAAAAGACACAAATAAATATATTTACAAAAAGGGGGAAAGGGGGTGGGGAGGGATAAATTGGGAGTTTGGGATTTGCAGATACTAACTACCATATATGAAACAGAGAAACACCAAGTCATACTGCATAGCACAGGGAACTATATCCAATATCTTGTAATATCCTATCTTGAAAAATAATGTGAATATATATATATGTAAAATGTATAACTGAATCACTATGCTGTACACCAGAAACTAACATCACATTGTAAATTAACTATACTGCACTAAAAACATCCACAGCTGTATAACAATGCAGAGAACAGAGTTCTGAGGAATAACTTTGAGGCACTACTGATTTCTATTTATAAAATCTAAGGGCCTTATATTCATTTCTCTTCTTCCTTCTCCTTGATTTAGGAATAACTGTCTCAAATGCTCTCCATTTCACTGTAGGCTCCTTCTAAAATGCTGAACTCCTTACTCACATTTTTTTTGTTTCATATTAGGACTACTCAGTCTGGCTTCCAAACCTGTCTGAAGTGTGACTGCACATTACCTAGCCACCTGTATTAGCTTCTGCCCAAACAAACACACACTCTTCAAGTTACATGTACCTCTTTCCTACATCTTCTTGCTGCTGAACTTGAAACCAGAAAAAAATATTCCATTGGCTTTTTCTTACCCAGTCCTGGTACTCCCATGCTTCAAGGGTAAGCTTGGCTCTTGCTTCTGTAAGAAACACTATGCCAGTCAATTCTGTCTATATGTGGACTGGAGAATTGTAGAATTCCTAAATTCTAGAAAAGAAAGGAAACATTACGGACACCTAGCAACAATCCTGTCATTAAGAAGATAGGGAAATAAAACCTAGGAGGAAGATGAGTTGAACTCATCTACTAGCAGAAGGCTGTCTCTTCCTTTTATATAATTTCCAATAATGTTCATTGCTTAATTAGTAAGGGAGACCTGCGTAGTATTCCTAAGAGAGCCCAGGCACTGGACACAAATGTGCTTAAAAACCAAATCCACTAATTATTGGTTCTGTGATCTTAAAAAAGTTAGCCTGAGCCTTTTCAATCTTCAAAATGGCAACAATAAAAAATACTCCAAAATGTTATTGCAAAAATTCAGTGAGAAGATGGAGATGATTTCTCTACCGCACTGCCTTGCAAACAGTAGGTGTTCAGTAAATGTTAAGTAACTGATTGGTTCATTTGTGCATATTTTATTTTTCCAACTTGTGTACACTCCTCAGTGTAGTCCTTAGTAATATTTTTACTTTTTATTGTATTTTTACTTTTTGCATTGTATTATCTCATTAACTCATCCAATGTTTGCATATTAAGCACTTAAAACACAATTTTTCAATGGGTTTGCTTCCCTTTATGTTTCTTCTTGTTATTCTCTTACTCAAAGTTGGTTCACAAAGGACACAGAGAACCTGAGAGCTTATAAGAGAGCTCACTGATGGGACAAATACTTATACCAAAAAGGCTCACTAATAAATCAGGGATCTTGTCACCGGGAGAAAATACATATGGACACCAAGCATGCATTTTCCAGTATCAATAGTCCATCTAAGTTTTCCATCTAAGTTCATCCAAGAGACAATGGCCTTGGTAAGGAGGATAATTTTTCTTGAATATGATATTGTTAAGCATTGGTTTTATGAAATTACAGTTTATAAACATCTTTATTAAATCTTTAAAGGGGGCAGATTTCTGTTTCTAACTCCTCAGGGCTAAGACTCTTGTGCAATGAGACCAGCATTCTTAGTGGATTAATGCCAGCTTCGCTACATGGTGGTAATATGGAGAGAGGCACTTCAAAAGATGCTGATAACATCATGCGGAATTTCTGACTAGCTGATTTTGCACAGTGCTTTCTTAAGTACGGTGAGTATTGTTCTGTTACCTTGACTGCAGTGAAGTGAATTTGAGCGCAGAATGATTTACAGGCGCCCTCAACATTCACGTGACCTCTGATTCCATAGCCCAGTACAAAATTCATGTAACAGCCTTACAGAAGTACTTTGTAAAGAAAATAAAAATATTAATCGGTCTGTTAGAAAAAACTTACAAATAGCCATAATTATGTGTTCAGAAATGGCATCAATGCACCATGAATATGCTGAGTATAGAATTACTGTAATTTCCAAAATCAGTAAGTAAACTGTTTAATATCCTTCTTTGCTTCTATGTGTACAAATGGCTGCTTAAGTATTTTAATGTGTGGTACTAAGATTGTACCTGGGATTGCAAAAATATTGATATGTTTTCTTTAAATGTAGATACTATATACAACGAAATGCCTACATTTCAATAAAAGGATCAGGACAAAAACGAAATTTGGCTGAATATTTTTTCATAATGTTATAGAAGAAAAAACAGATACATTTTAGGTTTGAGTTTTCCTTTGTTGCTTTTTTTCAAACATTCTGCTACCTGATACCAATGGAATTTTTCCCTAAGGTTAAGAATGCATGAGAGACATTTTAAAAGTCAAGAAGTTTATGACCTTTGTAGCATAATGATAGCTTTGAGGTGATTAGAAGCCCAAGATATTTAAATAAGAATGGTCAAACTTTTTTTTTTTTAATTGAGAGAATATTTTCCGCCTATATCGGTTGCCAAATCACATTTATGTAGTGAAACATTACGGATACTTGCAGATAGCCAGCTGTGAACGTCCTTTTTAATGTGCTATCAGAGGTTCCAAATACTCCATATATCCCTCTTTGCCTTTCTTTACACATTGCAGAAGAATTGTCTGTAAAGATGTATGCCCTTAATAGGGAAAAGATCACAGCATCACTGAGAAGCTACAGAGAAAAGAAGTAACCGTCACAATCCATTAAAATCCTTTCTCAGGCCAAATGCTTTGCTATGAATTCTACCCGCACTGTTACTTCCTGGAAAGAACACTGGTTTCCACCATTATTGATGGCCTTACGTCCCTGCCCTCGAGTGTTAACATTCTTGTCTCTAGACCTTACCAATCTGGTTTCTTTAGCCTTTTCTCCTACTGCTCATTTCTTTGGTTGTTAATCATTTTTATTACTTCTCTTTGGTCTGTACCCAAATTCTCTCCATCATGATTTAGTTAGGAATGTCAAATGAAACCCGCTATGCTAATAAATATTTGACCAGTGCTGGAGTAAAGAAGAAAATGTCCTTTGTGATTTACTCAGACACGACTTGCCCGAAGTCTCCTTAGCTAAGTATTAAAGACAGTGCAACTTGGAATTCTTGAGGTTTGGCCTTAAAAGGGCACAGTGAGGGTACAGTGACTGCCGTAAGAGCTGGCCTGGTGAAACTGATTCAGACTGTGCAGGTGTCAAAACATTGAGAATAAAAGACAGAGTAAGCCAATGCCAATACAAAGCCCTAAGGACAAAAATCAGAAGTAGAAGGAGAGACCAAACTGGAGTATAAAGAACCAGGAGGAAAGTGAAGTGCAATGGGAGAAAGTCCTTCATGAATATCATGACGGAGCTGAAATACATCTGGTTTACGATTATTGGCCATTCACCTGTGTGTACGGGCGAGGCAGGTGGAATACGATGCATATTTAAGGCAGATGTCATGTCTGAGGTAGTGACACAGGAAAACAGGGCAGGAGAGAATGGCTGTGTTTCAGGTCTCAGTTGAGTCCCTGGGACACGCCCCACCAAGTGTGCTCCTTGGCTTTGCTCAGGAAAGAATTCAAGGGCGAGCCACAGTTGAGAAAAAATAAATTTATTCAGAGAGATACCTATTCCATAAACAATGCAGGCTGTCTCAGAAGGCAAGAGAAAGGCCACAGGGTGTGTGGGTTGTGTGCTTAGTTCAAAGTAAAAGCAGATACACACTGCATGGGCAGAGTGCCATCCATCTCACTCAGAAGGGAGAATGGCCAGGACGTGCGGGGCTGTTAGTGTTTATGGGCTCAGTAACTTCACAGGCTAACAAGTAGGAGGATTATTCCAACTACGTTGGGGAAGGGGTGGGGATTCCTACAAACTGGGCCACTGCCCATTTTTTGAACTTTTATGGGGTCAGCCTCGGAACTGTCATGGTGCCTGTGGGCATGTCATTCACTCTACTAATATATTACAATGAGCCTATAATGAAGCTCAAGGTCTACTGGAAGTCAAATCTCCTGCCATCTTGGGCTTCAAGGTCTTCTGGGAGTTGAATTTTCTGCCATCTTGGTGTTAATTGCTGTGTAATTCCTTGAATGGCTGTGCCCTGCCCTTTACTTCCTATCTCAGTAGCTTCAGAATATTTGGATTATTCCATATAATAACATCCATTTTTTCAGTTATTAACTTATTTAATGTTGATTTCCTTGCAATTATTCTGCAAAAGCTGCATCTAAAATTTTGAACTGTGTAAGAGAACTTCTCCGTTTCAAACCTCTCTCCCAAAGAGCCATTCAGTTTGTTTAACCAAAGTAGAGATGTTATTTTATCAACAGGAGGCAAACAAAATGGTACTCTCTTCTTGTCCATCCTATGTAAACATAAAGTTAGTAATTTTGCCTGTTGTATTCACTAGTTGTATCCCCGGTGCCTTGAACATCACGGCAGCTCAAAAAATGGATGAACAATATTCATTCTCTGCTTCATATCTTGGTGACTGGTGATGGTCCACCCTCATTTGTACCAAGTGAAAATGCAAGACTCAACGTTGACAGCCCTGCCTCCTTTGCCTCCTTCTCTCAGTCAGTCCTTCACCAGGTCGAGAAGTGTTAACTCTCCAGTCTGACCCTCCTCATCCTCTCTTACAAGTTTGACTTATTTTGTGCCTTTTAAACTACTGCCTGATTTACTGAAATTGGCTTAGAACTCACCCTTTCTCACTGCAAATGATTTCCCAAAATATTGTCATAATAATCAGGGTAATCTTTCTAAAATGCAGATACAATTGGGACACACCCAACGTTAACAGTTTCATCATATTTGATATTTAGAAAAGCCACTGCGCCAGCACGTGGTCTCTTGGTTACACCTCCAGCCTCTTTTCCAGTTCTTTCTTCTGGTCCCGTTTTACCACCCCATGTGTTGTAACCTAAACGTCATAAAGATTTTGTGCCCGCTGTTCTTTCCATCTAAAATTCCAGTACGTTTTTTCCTCATTTACTCTAACTTCTGTTCAATTAACATCTTTATCTTTTACTTAACTCTTTGGGCCACACATCTTTACTTACACATTTGTCTTCATTTGGATTTCCAAGAACTTAGGCTCTCCAGCATCTTCTCGTATTCCAATTACAGGTCTTCCAAGTGCCCTTTTTGGGTTCCACACATTCTAACACTTCATTTAGGAAAACGATAACTATTGAAGGGTCTCAGAGTACAGATCTCAACCTTGATTTCATTTAATTCTGCATTCCCTTCCTGACACAGCAAATCCGAAGTCTGGCTTCAACTTCATGTTTATTTTATTTTTCTGTTGAGATCAAATAAGTTATATTTGCTACTCGGGTATCCTCCTGAGCTCTGGATATGTGTGTTCAACTTGACACATCCCCCTGGATAGTGCTCAGGCCCCTTAAACAGAAAAGTTTAAACATGTAATCATTTAACTTTTGTTTCCTCCATGTTTTCTCCTCTCAGTTGCTTGGGGGAAAAAGAACCCTGACGCTCCCTCCTCCTCCCCCTGCTCCTCTAACTTTTGTCTGTTCCCATGGCCACCACGCCCAGTTCAAAGCATCAGTATCTCACTCCCTCACCTAGAATTTCAATACCAGCTCCCCCCAGAGCCAAAGTTATTACAAACTTGATATGTCACTTCGCTTCTTAAGTCCTGTCTTTGAGGTTAAAAGGAAAACATGAAAGTGGTTTCCAAGACCTCTGACATGTCACCACCCTCATCTCACATCTTTTGTTGCTAATTCTTGTCTCTCTATTCAGTTTCCTCATGACAGTCATAATGCCATTAATCTGTACTTTTTAGACCACTGCTGCAACAATTATTCATGAATAAATTTCTTTTCCAGAGGATAAGCATCTTAAAGACAGGCTCTGTCTAACATAGTATCTGGCATTTATTAAATGTTCGGTAAATATTTGATTTTTTTTCCTGATAAATATTTGTTGAATGAGTGCAGGATCCAAGTCTGAATGTTTTAAAAGGAGGTGAATTAGCATTATGACTAGAATTTTTATGCCTTAATGACACAATTTAAACATTCTTTTTGTGAAAAGATTATCTCTTTAAACAGAAAAAAATAGGGATAATGACCAAAAAAAGAGATAATTTTACTTTCTATCAAGTCTATTATCATCTTCATTATCTTCATGTATATATATTTTTTTATTATTTTCCATTATAAGTTATTACAAAATATTGAATATAGTTCCCTGTGCTGTACAGTAAATCCTTGTTTATCTATTTTATATATGGTCATGCGTATCTGTTAATCTCATACTCTGAAATGATCCTCATTATTTTATTACAATGCTTGTGCCTACCACAACACTAACCACTTTACAATTATTATTATCTATTATTATTCAGATAAACCTAGTGAGGTAGATACTATTATCAATCCCATTTAATAAATGGTAAAACTAACATTCAGTGAGGTTAAATATTTCTGTTCATATCAAATGCATGTTACATATTGAAGCCAAGACATGAAGATTTTACTGCAGAATTCCTGCTAAGTCTTCGCGATGCTTTAATAAAAGGAGTTTCTTTGTTTACCTCTACCAATTTGAATTCTCTTTTATTCGTCCCTCTCCTGTGACAGTGAGCAGTTCAGGATATATTGCCTTAGTGCTCTACCTCTGTTATTCTTTCTGGAAGCTCTGAAGGACAGTCTGTTTCCTTGCCTTTTCCAGTTTGTAGTAGCACCCACATTCCTCAACTTTTGGTCCCTCCTTCCGTCTTCAAAGCCTGCAGTGTAACATCTTCCAATCACTGTCTCTGTCTCTGACTTATGCTTTTATCCTCAAATCTCTTCTGACTCTATGACCATCTAACTGCCTCTTATTAGAGGCCTACTGATTGCATTTGGTCCACCCGGATAATCCATAATAATCTTCCAATCTCAAAATTTTTAATTTAGTCATATCTGCAAGGTCCCTTTCGCCATGCGAAGTTACAGTTTCACAGGTACCAGAGATTAGGAGACATTCGGACATGGAGTAGGGGTGGAGGGGGGGACCACCGTCTAGTCTACCACATTCTTCCTATGTTCTTTCCCCCAAATAACCATGCTGGTGAGGGAAGCATCTGACCACCGGGTATCAACTCAAGGCTAGTCTGACCCAGCATTATTATTACTTCCCCTCTTATTGCTCATTCAAGTTGTTTCTTGTCATCTCACTGCTCTTTGCCAAGTGTAAATTACCCAGCATCTCATGGGTACACAGTGCACTCCTGGGTGACTCAGAACCTAGTTTTCCAACAGCCATGTCATCACCACCACAATCAAGAGTGAACTGTGATTGAAGGCCATTTTTCATTAAAGTCTGGAACGCTGCTGACGTTGGGATAGTAGGTTATGTCGTACGATATTGCTGAAGTTACGATTGTTTACTCTAGGTCCAAAAATACTGGTGGGAAACTTCCCTTTGGTTTAAATATCTATCTGAACAGTAACTGGAGATATTTCTTAAATAGAGATATTTGCATACAAAAGAAAAAAAAGTTTTATTTCAGTGCTAGAATATACAGCACATAATTTTCTCACCTAAGTGTATGTTACTTACATCGGAATATTAGTAGCAATTTCCCCTTTTTCTTGACTGAAAATCTATATAAAATTTTATCCTACCATTACTGAGACTTTTCAATGTTCTGTTAATGTATTATTTTTTATTTTTAACATTTCTTCCTGCACTGCTCAGTGCTTTATTCTTCTCTTTTTTGTCTTACAGTTCCTGTCCCACAACGATTTGAACTGAAAAATTGGTTTGTGTATCTGTAGCAGAACATTTCCTTCTGCATTTGTTCTAATCTCAGATTTAAATAACTTATCTCCCATTAACTGGTTTCTTGTAGGTTCCAGGTTTCGATAATATGTTAAAATGTATTCTTTAAATGTATTACTTTACTCTAAGTTCTCCAAATTCCTTTCCATAAGCATCCAGCCCAATTTTAGGATGCCCGTTTTATGCTGAGTGCAAATAGTGCTTATAGACCTGGGGTTTCGGGGGTTTGTAAAAAGAATCATGGCCACTGTTTCCATGGAACTTATAATCTAGTGAGGAAGACAGCAATAAGAAAATGTACATTATTCCAAATACAATATAAACAAGTATACAATACACACAAAAATACATTGCTATTGTATGTGTGTGAAGAGTTATTTCTACCAAAAGTACAAATATTTGCCATCATGGGCCAAGTCCAATATTTTGGAGATTTCCCGTCAGTACCATATGTAGTGTCCTTGGCGTCCAGTGAGAATGTAATAAGTATATGTGACTATCCATGAAGGAAGACATTTGCCTATAAAACCATTGAACATAAATACATGCAGTTGCCTGAGAAAATAATACCGTCTTCAAAACTCAACAGTACATAAATGTAAGATGTTCTCATGACAACTTGACTTAGAGATTTAGGACTCAAAATAGATAAAGTGCTTCTAATTGAAGTTCTCTGACCACCGCCCTGGACCCCATTTCTTTCAGCAAAAGAAGGTTTCATAAATACCCATGTCTATCAGCAATCTTCTATTCTAGAACATAATGGGTCTTGTAAAATGCAATTCAAAGCAGTGTGAGGATGTAAAAATGGGGAAATTTAGTGCTACATGGTTTGTAATGAGCAGGTTATGAAACAGAAGGTTCTGTAAAGAGAAATACAGCACAGTACACAACCACCATAATTTGTGGAAAAGCCAGCTGCTGCTTCTTGAATTTTACTCACTAAATGACTCAGTACTTTGTTGTCTAATTGAGCACCAGATAAGAGTACATAATCTAATGCTAGACCACAAATTTTGTGACAGGAAACCATCATGATGCCTAACTTACAATTCAAGTTATAAACTAGCCAATCATCATGGAGTCATTTTTCCTACCTGGTGAGTCATCTAATTTACAACTGTAAAAACAATACCAATTCATCTTCTAATTTTATTTGAGATGCTTAAGAATGTTATAGAGCATGTAAGTGTTCTCTCTCAGTGCTAAATTTAAAATCAATATAAATCAGATGTGTTTGAATTACAAAGCTTTTGCAAGAGAAAAAAAAAATAACACAGCTCATATTTCCAAGGCTTATATTGTGACAAAGATCTCTTTATATAAATAAGTAAAAATACGAAAAAGTGAATTACTTTCAATTTTAATATATTACCCAATATAAAAATACGCAATTAATCATGCATGTTTCCAAATAGAATAATAATTCTCAGTTTTAAATAGATTAGATTCCTTTTGTGTTGTTAGATGGACGGGATACGCCACTCTATGGGCTCAGGCTATTAAGTATCTATTTTGTTCCTTTGTCCGGGCTCTTCCTCAGTTAATTCTCCACGCAGTGATATGGAATGTTTTTTAAAATGTAAACAGTTTCACATCACTTCCCCACTTCCCCACTTCCCCACCATGTAACCCTTACCATTGCTTCGTGTTGGATAGGTCACCCCGCCATGGACCCCTGCCTAGGTATTTGTATTCTCTGTCATCACTCTTCAAGCTTTTTTTGTGATAGAAGTTTACTAGTTTTTCTCTAGTCACTAAATAGGAAGGGTAGGAACCATATCTGTCTTACTCAATGCAACACCCCTGGCTCTATCTAGCACAATGGATGACATTCTTGGGCACTTTATAGAATCTTGTTGGCCAGATGACTAAGTAAGTAAATGAATGAAAGAGAAAACTTCTTTTGTAGTTTGTTTTTTTTTAATGCTCATCAGTTACTCTCTCTGAGACATGAGAGAACTTGGTGCATCAGGGGCTGTGCAGCTCAGCATGAATCCTAGCAGATGAGCATGACTGGGGATTCTGGTTAGTCAGGGTGAATTTTTTAATCTTAGGTTTTCCAGGATTAAAAAAAAATGCAATTCATATATTAATGATTATAGTCTAGCCTTTACTAACTAGCAGAGTGGTTCCAGATGACATGCAAGGAACGTTATGGCTCAGTGGGCACCAGATGCTGTAGCTGGGCCACTCTCACATCTGTGTAACTGCTGGTTCGGAGGCTCTTCAGGGCAGCGTACGTACGCTGGTGCACCCTGGTGATGGGGGAGGTCATATCACAAAATCACCTTGGCAGCCACTCCGTCACTGGGGTGTTAGCTGAGGAAAACTAGTTTACCAGCCAAGATAAGGGAGCTCCTCCTACGATTATGAATAGAGCTTTCTTTTCATGAGAGGCGTGTTGCATTTGAAAAGAATAATCTATGCTTAAAAATTACTTCACTGAGGGTAAAGGAGAATAATTAAAATATGAATATATGGAAGACTTCTGAGAAAAGGAGAGATGAATAAATTCTTTCTTTGATTTTTTTATAGCAAAATCTTAAATTCTTGCCATTAATTGGAGCCTACAAAGACCCAAGAGTCTTGGCTGAAAGTCTACGAAATGGCAATAGGATGAGAGTAATACTGGTATCCCTTTAATCAACTACTTTTGACATCTCATTACTCAAAAGTAAAGGAATTCTGGACATAATACCAATGGTTAAATGTAGCATTTTAATATAATGTGCCCAGTAGATTAAAATAATGAAGTTCCAAAGAGAACCCATATAGGCCCAAAGGAGATCATTCCACTCTGATATTTAGGTGAATTTGCAAAGTACTTTTTCAAGTGCTCATACTTTTCTATAATCTGAGAGACAATTGTGAAGCAAAAAATTGTATACTATCTGACTGCTTGGGGATTCTGCATCATACTTGACAGAAAATATTGTGTTCTGTTTCTTTATGTAAATAGCAGCGTTTATAACTTTTGACAACCTCAAACTTTGATTTTAAATGAAGTAGAATTCCAGTAAATATTAAGGTAGACTATCAAAGTTTATTTGGATATGATTATGTATTATATATTCATAATCAATTTTGAGTTTCTGCTCTGAGAGTACTTAATTCAGTGGTATCATTGCTTTCACTATTATAATATACTTCTCTAAAATATGTATTCATATAATCATTATAAAGATAATTTTATCTTCATTGTCAAAATTTATAATTTTGCAATTGTAGTATCATCATGATATCTGAATATTGTATTAACTGCATTGACTTTCAAAGTATGAAATCTAGCCAATATTAGAAATCACTAATTTTCTATTTAACTATGTGATAGTATGGGTAGAAGTCTAGCATATTTAACTACTTGCAAAAGTAGTCTTCTGCTCATGAAGTTAACACCCTAGTAGCAATCATTTTTCATTTTGTAAATTAAAAAAAAAAACCTTTTAATCAAAATAGGTAGAATTGATTTAGAAGAACAATCATTTGATCTCAATGAAAAGTCATGATTTCCCTATATGCATCTTCTGTAGCTGCATGTGTTAAATCCTTTGAGTACAATCATCTTAAAATAATGTTTAACAGGAATTAGATGCTAATATTATCACTTTAGCATTTTTGTTCTTGTAATTTTCTTTTGATCAGTGGTGTCACTTTAGTGCCCATGGTGGATCATCAATTTTAGCATACATTAGGAGAAAGTTACTCATTTAGCTTTACCATTCTTAAGAAACAAATTCAGTATGTTATTTTTCATTAAAATTGTATAATCATATTTAATATATTACTACCTAAAGGATTTATTGTAACATTTAAAAAAAATTATTACCAGTAAAAATAAATGAGTAATCTCATATCATTCAGTAAAAGACAAAACCCCCAAGGCAACAATATTCAGGTTTTAAATATTTAGGGTTTCAGAGATTCCTAAACAAGACTACTGGAGCCCTATTTCCCAAATATATTCCATACACATCTAGTTTATAATTCTTAATGTTTTCCCCACCCTCTCAACTCTGGGCCTGGTGTTTTCATGTATTTCAAATGCTAAATCAGGGGCCATGCACTTGCTGGTTGGTGCAGAATTTTTCTGCACTGGTCTCATCCTAAATCCTTCTCCCACTACCCCTGAGAATACAGGAACTTAGCTGTGGACAAATTGGCTCATATCTGAACAGAATTGTTTACTGAACTCGTTGGGCTGCTCACCACTCAAAAACCAATAATTGAGACACAAGTGTCAGTAGAAAGAAAAGGTAGTTTATTCAGAAAAGCTGGCAATCTGGGGAGAAGGTGGACTTGTGTCCAGAGACCGACTCCAAAGATTCTGCTCAGCCATAATTTTTAAGCGGAAAAAGAGGAAACAATCTCAGTTAATCATTAAGGTAGGAGATCAGATTCTTTGTCATTTTTCCATTGTGTACAGACCTGCTGACCTCTGATCTTCCTCTGTCTTCCCTGTCTTGCCCACACAGTCTTCCTGCAACTGGATGCTCCCTTGCCCGAGGGGTCCAGTTGCACATTTACTAAGGGGGAAGGTGAGGATAGAGACTCAGTCATTCTTTAACTACTTAATTCTTCATTTTTTATTACTTTTAATCCATGAAAGGAATCAACACATTAGGCAGAGCACTGTGTACATTCAGTAGAGCAAAAGTCAGGAGTTAGCTTAAATGTTACTTAGTGATGAAGCATCTGATGAAGGTATAAGCGAGTAGCAATAAAGAGGAAAGGGGTAACGTCACTGCTTACAAACCCCCATTTGTCAGATATTATTCCATTTCTATGGGATCACAAAGGTCTGTCTTGTGTAAATCCTTCTTGTTCACATAGGGGTCCATATTCTCAGAGTAGAAGATGTTGACATGGGTCTGCATCATCTCTTTGCTGACAATTTTAGTTGCCTACTTACATATACGGGCAGAGCAAACTACAATTATTCCAATACTCACACAGATATAGTTTATTATGAGCAGTAGTGTTAATTCCTTTATCTTGAGGTCAGTTCTGGGAATTGTGCTGGCCACAGGCTGAGTCTTGCTCAAGATGGAATTGCTTATGTCATGGCTGCAGTCTGGTCATCATGTAGTTAACTTTTTTAAAACAAATTTTATTGAAGTATAGTCAGTTTACAATATTGTGTCAATTTCTGATGTACAGCATAGAGTCTCAGTCATACATAAACACACAGGTATTTATTTTCATATTCTTTTTCATTGTAGGTTACTATAAGACATTGAATATAGTTCCCTATGCTCTACAGTATAAACCTGTTGTTTATCTATTTTATATATAGTAGTTGGTATCTGCAGATTTATCCTTTCCTATCCTCTACCCCTCAGTAACCAGAAGTTTATTTTCTATGTCTGTGAGTCTATTTCTGTTTTGTAAATCAATTCATTTGTCTTTTTTATTCTAAGTGTTTTTTGTTTGTTTTTTGGAGGGGAGCGAATTAGGTTTATTTATTTCTTTCTTTATTTGAATGAAGGTACTGGGGACTGAACCCAGGACCTCATACATGCTAAGCATGCAGTCTATTGCGCTCTGTCACTGAGCTATAACCTCCCCTCCTGTGTCTTTTTTTTTTTTTTTTTTGATTCCACATATGAGTAATGTCATATGGTATTTTTCTTTCTCTTTCTGCCTGACTTCACTCAGAGTGACCATCTCCAGGTCCACCCATGTTGCAGCAAATGGCAGTATTTTATTCTTTAACTTTTTATCTCTGGTGGCAGTTATAGTGTCTGTAAAATGACTCAGAAATCTGCATCAGACACTAAGTCTGTGGCTCTATTGCCTTAATCATTAAGTGCTCAACCTTGCTCTGTAATGACTCACGGAAGCCTGGGAGATTTCAGCTTTTCTACAAACGAAAGGCAGGAGACACAGCGTGGTCTTTGTATTTGGAAAAGGGGTGCAGTGTCTTGTTTGGTTCCAAAATTACTTTATGAGCAAGAATTTTTTATGCCATTCTTGAAAGAGAGATGCTAGTTATGTTGCATCTGGAAAGGGTTAGAGAAAGGAGAGTAGATAATTCCTGTTTAGCTTTTAGCTTTGACCAGTTATAAGACTGAAAACTTCATTCAGGATGCAAATGTCTCACATTATTAGTAAGAACATGGCAGAAGTTGAAAGCCCAAAGTGGAGGTTTATTATTTATTATTTAATTATTGCTAAGTTTACAAACCTCAGTTATTACTATTGCATTTATACTTGCATTTGTACTTTGTTAAACATAAAAAAAAAAATCTAACAAATTCTAAGCTTGATGTGACAAGACAAGAGTTGTAAAATGGGACTGTCCCAACTAGTTACAACGTATGGAGGTTCATCTATCTGTGGGAAACCCTGAATCTAGAACATCAACAAGGTATTTGTCAGCCAACTCATAGAAATACACTTAAAGAAAATCTTCTAAAGTGGACCCAGATCATGAATGAAATGGAGAAGGAGTTGTGGTAAGGTTTCACATAATGTTCTGAATGATCTCAATAAAAGAATTCCTTGACATGCAGTCCTACCTCTTATACTTTTTATGGTATCACTGAGTCCCTTCACTTCATTTGTCTCCAATATTAGATTGGAGATTATGCATCTGTACCTGGTTAATTCACGGAGTGCTGTGACGTTCTTCTCCACTGGAGGTATAGCATTCCAGCCAAGCAACCACATTGCAGCTAAAGCTGAGCCCTGTTGGAGTCGGAAATACCCATGGTACTTATTTTATTTTGTCTAAAAGTTTAGGTAGCTATAAGTATAAGATTATTTGAGCCAGTCACATTCTCCAGTGTCTGATTTAAACCCCTAGGCAATGGCAAAGTCATAATTCGAAACCCGAAATTTATCGGAGTATTAGGTTATAGGAATTCTCACATGGCATGCAGTCCAACACACAGGGTTAGTCATAACTTTCCTTCTCTCTCCTCCAGTTCAAAACCTAACCCCATCAGGGGTTTCTCCTTTTGTTAACTTAATCTTACTACTTCATTGCTTCCTTGATAGTGTGGAGGAAGAATGACAGGTGCTTTATCAGTAAGCAAAGGATGCTGCAGCCATCAAGCCATCAACCACTGCATTCACCCTGACTGTGCACCCTGAGGGTATCCAGGATGGGGGAAAAAAAAAAAAAGCAAGATACTGGCGCTAGATAGTTAAAGTGCATATCAAAGGAATGACTTCAGTGAGCCCAGAGTCTTGAATCTTCCCATACACAGAGAAAGGCTAAATACATTAACTTGAGACGTCTGGTTCCTTTAATTCATAGTAATCTTTTGATGTTCTGACTGTCATGGGACAAGGCAGGCTGATGTCATGGGTGGTAAGAGAATTTACCAAAGACAAAGAGTGAAAATAGAAGAAGAGTTTAAGTGCATTGACATAGACAACAGCAGCCACACAGATGAGAGTTGCCCATGTGAGCACCGGGATCAAGGTGCAAGTTCTTTCATTGGGGGAGGAGTCGGTGAACAAAATGGATTGGGAGCTGTGTGATCAGTTCGTGCACAAGTTTTGTGTTAGGCAGATAGACAAGCTGGGGCACTAGGCAGATAAGGAGGATTAGAGGGAGGTTGGTCTGGAAGATGGTGATATACCCACCTTCAGCATGAGGGGCTTTACTTCCTCTAAATGAGTGCCAGCAAGAAGCTGGCTGGGATTGGATGGTCATGACAGCATGGTAGCCACAAGGACCTAACCAGACATGACCCAATGCTCATTGTAATATAATTAGCATTGCTATTTAACAACCCCCCCACTTTGGGCTTTTCTGTGTGCATTATGGGTAAGGACATGTGCAGAGGGGAATGGGCATGACTAAGCACTCCAGGGGCAAGAGTCATCAATCAATCAAGAGACCACCCCTAAGCAAGGGTGCAAGACAGGGGACCAAGGAAGACCCAGGCTGCCATCTTCTCTTGGATCAGCCTGACTCCCACTCTTGGAGGTGCACTTTTGCTTTGCTAATAAAATTTTTAAATTTTCCCTACACAACACTTTTGTCTCCCATCTGAATTCTTCTCTTTAAGGTAAGACAGGAACTTTCCCCTCTGGAGTAACAGTTGCTGGTGAGGTAAGAAGGTTAGGGTTCATGAAGAAGCTGTGGGATTTATGACTGATAAAACAGAGACATAGGGCTGAGATAGACCAATTGGTCTGGAACTTTTCATTGTGTATTTAGACATTACCCAGGGCAGTTGATCTTGCTAGGATTGATGTGACTCAGAAAGAAATGTACCTTATCTTCTGAGAAGGAGTATGCAGATGCCTAAGGTCTGGAAGTTTGCCGGTCATAGGGCCTTGGCAGGCACCAGTTGGCACCACTCTGACTACCTGGTTTGTGTTGCAAAAGTGTCTATATATCTTGGCTGCTCCCTTACCTCTTCAGAGCATTCCCTCAGAGCTATCTGCAAATCTGCCTTCTGAGTGTAAGTCCTCAGGAAGTCCATTAAATAAAGCATAATTCTCAACTTCTACATTGTGCACTTTTCTTCTCTCAATAATAGCGTTAAAGAATATAATGATCCACTCTTCTTCTTGACTCTGTATACTCTTTTTAGAATACATTATAGTTTGACCGTGAACCTCTGATTATAAAAACCTAGGTTTGTATCCTGCCTATGGCTACTTGGTCATCACAGAGCATAGTTGTGCTTCATGTTCTTAATCTTACACTGAAAATATCCTTCCTTGCAGTTGTAGGGGAGTAGAATTTCCACCCCCAAATATAGCTCTGGCATTTTAATTATTTTAAGCTGTTTATTTTCTAAGAAAGAGCAGATTTGGAAAAAATTCTAAATACAAAGCAGGGTTATCCTTTTGTAAGAAATATTTGTATTTATAAGGGGTATCTCCATTTGTAAGGTTATCACCCTCTATACCAAGAAGAAGGAGATGACAAAACCCTTCTTATCAATGGAAAAAGCAATTACTTAAATCTGCATAACAACTGTATTCTTGTTTACTGTGTTCTTCCAGGGAACCTCCCATGACTGACTTTCTTCACGCTCAACGTCCTCTTTTGTCTTTAGCTAAAGATTGTGTTTAAAGTGAGAACTTTGGCCATTTTGGTGAGTTCTTCCATTTTCCTGGTCTCACCAATATATGCATGCTATTAAACTTTAATTTTATTTTCTCCTGTTAATCTGTCTCATATCAATTTAATTCTAGACCAGCCAGAATGACCTAGAAGGGTAGAGGAAAAGTCGTTCCTCCCTCACACAGTATTGCTGGAAGACCTAAAAAGTAAATGTGTGTGACTGTACCTAAAAATTGCATGAATGCATGGAAGGGTCTGAATAAAAATAGTGAAGTCTGAATCCAATTCTGAATCTGTATTCAAGGTTTAAAAGTGAATCTAAAGAAGGCATATATTCACTCAGCCATATATTTATAAAGCATCTATTTTATAGCAAAGCACTGGGGATACATGAGTAAACAATAACATTTTAAAAAATGAGCAAAAGAAAGAGAATATATCTGTTCTCACAGACTTTAGCATATTGGTGAGGTTCTATAAAAACAAAAACAAAAATTTTTGAACAAAGCCAAAGCCAATTTCTTTGTGACATAAGACCTTTCACTAAAAGTTTTACTCATGACACACTTGCACAATCTCAGTTAAAAAAAAAGAGTTAGACAAGAATCCTTCTGTAAATGACATCTTCAAACAATTCTTCACTACCTAGATGGGAAGGACCATATCAGGTACTATTAACTAGTCCTTGTGCTGAAAAGCCTAAAGGTATTTATCCTGGGATTCATGTTTCTCATTTAAAGAAGGTTCCAAAGCCCAACTGGGCTTCTGAATAGACTGGAGAATTAAGACTAAAGTTAACTAGGAAGTGAAGCAGAAGACACCTGATATTGACAGCTTTCCCAAGATTTGGGAGCAGATTAGTATATACAGATACACTGCTCTAACCTCATTACTGATCCTTTTCATCAATAGATCTGCTCTATTGTACTGATGGAAAAAAAAAATCCATCTGTGAAAAACAAAGAAGGTAGCCTTTAGCACTGTCATATAATCACAGGTTCACTGAGTTTCTTCTGTTGTCAACTGACCACTTAGGAGAATTGGTGGTGTCCAAAAAACATGCTAAAGGATCATAAAATCAAAGAAAAAAGAAGATCTCATTTATCTGGTAAATGAATTTTTCTGCACCTGTTTGAAAATAATTTTTGTTTGAACAAACACTTCAAATGTCAGAATAATTCAAAGTGACATCTGGGAATATTTAATTTTTCACATGGTCAACTGAGCCAAACTCACCTTTCCAGCTTTGTAAGTCTGCCTATCTCTAATTGCAAAGTAGGAGAAAGATCAAATAATGTTTGGGACATTCCAGGTAAGAATTCCAGAGTCTAGATTGTGCTACATTTCATGGACAAATGGTCTATTTTGGGTCCCCTAACTGAAATATTTTTACTTTTTCTTGTGGATTAACAAGGTTCACAGGTGATAGTTTCACTAGAACTCATCTCCTTTGTATCTGTAGCTTTAATCAGGAGGCAGTCTACCTTAAATATAATCATAGAGCTACATATTTTTTTCACTAAAAATTAAAATAATAACTATATCACATTGAGTCTCAGAGTTCAGTCTTCTAAAAATCTGATTACCAAGACAACATAGTAGGTACTAAATTGTCTATCTAAAAAATGTTTCTAATATAGAAAGTCATAAAGGATGCTATCCAAAGAACTTTTTTTTATTAAATCCTAGTGCAGTGAAATTACTTTGATTTCTTGATGCATGAAACACTATCCAAAATTATATTTATATATATATTTATATATATTTGTGTATGTGTATGTGTGTGTGTGTGTGTGTGTGTGTGTAGTAATAGGATTGTTTTCTCATTTAATGGAGTCTAGATTGATGGTAAAAGGCCAGTTTAATTTACCATCACTAAAAAATGTGTCTAAGAAAGGTATAAATATATAGTAACCAAATGTATGCCTTTCCCTTACCCTTTTTCCAAGATTTTCCAAGATTTTCCTGATACTTAATCTTTGTGAAAAAATAAAAATTTGAAGCATTGTTGCTAGAGAGTAGGTTCTTGTCTTGCACAGGAAAGAGTTCAAGAGTGAGATATAACAAAGTGACAGTAGATTGATTCAGGGAGATACACACTCCACAGACACAGTGCAGGCCATCTCAGATGTTTTAGTGGCCACAAGGTGTGGGGGTGGTTAGTTTTTATGGGCTGGATAATTTCATATGCTAAAGAGTGGGAATGATTATTCCAACTATGTCGGAGAAGGGGCAGGGATTTTCAGAAATCGGACTCCCTCCCACTTTGTGGCCTTTTATGGTCAGTGTGGGAACTGCCATGGTGCCAGTGGGTGTGTCATCTAGCAGCTAATGTATTACAATGAGCCTATAATAAGGTTTAATAAGGTTCAAGCTCTACTGGAAGTTAAATCTTCTGCCATCTTGGTTCAAACTACTTTATGCCCTATCCTCTATTGCTATGTCATTCTTCTAATGGTTTTGTTCCACCCTCTTCCCTACCATCTCAGCATCAGCTAAACAAAATGAGCAAAACCAAAAATGAACAGTTATTAGGTTTTTATGACTGTGGTAAAAGATCCAAATGGTTTTAATAAAGAATTGCTTTCCCCAGGTCAGACCAAAGCAAACTTCTGAAGGCATCTGTGACGACAAAATGCATACATGGACCAGCAAAGCCCATTTTAAATTCATTGTCTTTCCCACTGCTTCAGAGGGATCTTGGTTCCAATTTACAGCTCCCAGTTAGTGGGGGTTGCTGGTGAAACCTAGCAGGATCCTGCAGTGCCCTCCTGGGTACAAAGCATTTCTGCATCCCATATTTCTTTGTAGGAAAAAGGCTTCAGCCTCCTAGACCTAGATCAAACAGTTACTAATTAGGGAAGGGAGAGAATGCAGAAACAAAGGAGGAGCCATCAAGAAACAATAATGCGGTGATAAAGCAGGCTTCTGGTTCCTCCTCAAGGGATACACATAATAATATATGTCTGAGTTCTGCACGAAATAAGACTCCCACGCAGGTAGAGGATGGTAACTTCAGGCTGAGCACAATTTTCCTGGAGGACTGCCCTGTGACCTCACCACCAACCAATCAGAAGAAAGTCACACACCCTGCAGCCCTCACCCCAAATTTTGCCTATAAAACTGCTTTCCCCAAAACCACCAGAGAGTTTGGGCCTTCTGAGTATGAGCCACCCATTCTCCTTGCTTGGCCCTCGGCAAAAAAACCTTTCTCTGCTCTAAATTCCAGAGTTTTGGTTTGTTTGGCCTCACTGCACATAGGGCACACACACCTGTGATCAGCAACACAGGTTTAGCCTTTTCCCAGCCTCAGTCTGCAGTCTCCACTTACTGGAGTCTGCTGATTTAGCCCAGGATGGCAATTGCTGATGGTGCTCACAGGGCCTCCTATTGGCCAGTTTGTAATAAAGTCTAAACCCCAGCCCTGGTTTTGTCCCCAGAGTCCTGATTGGGAACTGCTGGTGGCAGCTGTGGTTCTCCATTTGTTTGGAATCAGCCTGCCATCCCCTGCTGGTTCAGTCCTGTCCCCAGTCCCAGGTTCTTTGATTACTTCTGGTGTCCACAGTTCTGGCTCCTCGGTTACTGTTGGTTTCTGTTAATGTGCACATGAGAAGCAAAGGTTACTGCTAAAAGAAAATCTTGAAAACCAAAGAGCTTAGGTGTTACTTTAGCTCTGAGAAAACAAAAGGCCTACATAAAAGAAATGGAATCCTTTCTATCCCAAGACTTGCGTGTTTCATCTTCCTGCACACCTGCTTATTTTACGTTTCATAACTGTAGTCCCAGAAGATGCAGGTAAACTTAGATGGCAAGATTTACTACAAACAACCTAAAATTACAATGGCCACTATAAGGAACTTCCAAATAGATGCACTTAGAAGCAAGGGCTCCCAAATCAAACAAACAGAATGAAATATCTATTTTAATTACTATGCTGAATGCTCCAAAAGTTTTTGAAATTCCAAAATACCTTCATTGAAAAATGTATTGTGAAAAGCTAATAAAAATTAAATAGATCAAAGTTACTTAAAACAAAAGCTACTACCCAATTCTTTGGGAACTGGAAACAATTGTCTTTTTTTTCTTGTAAATCAAGCAGGGCCAAAGATATGACTCTAGAAGTTCAAAATTCCTCTGCTTTCTAATTATTTTTTAGCCAACCACCCAAACCTCAATTATTCTTCTCAAAAAATCAGGACTTTGGAAACAGAATTTTCTGACCTTATTCTGTGACTTTATGGTATATATTTTCTAGGCCCCTCTTCTCTACGACATAATAGCCATTCTTTGGTGAGTAAACTTAAGGGAGAAGTTTCTCATCAGATCAAAAAAATTAAAAAAAAAAAAAAAAGGAGGGAGGTATTTGAAAATTAGGGTAATGAGAGAAATCTTATAAATCTTCTTCAAAAAAATTAGTAACTATGAAGTCTCTTTACATCAGTCTATATGTTATGTGTATGTGTGTGTGTGTGTGTGTGTGTGTGTGTAAGATACGTGATGTTTTATAAAAGAATTCTATTGAGCTGATTTGAAGGCAAGTACTTGTGAGGTTAGGGCATTGGTGGAAACTAATCCAAATGCTTTTTAAATTCATGTGATCTGGGGTAATCTTCAGTAAATAAAAGTTAGTTTAAATTTGTTGGTTTAATTAAAACAGATATGTCTTTAAAGATATCAACACTGAATATAATGCAAATAAACAACTTTTATTCTAATCACTTCATGTTATCTCTGTTAGAAATTTGTCAGCAAAGTTAGATTAGAATAATGGCTGATTCTGTCTAATGTTTCATAAAGATTTTGTGGGTGATCTAAACATAACTGTTGGAAGAAAATAATTTAGATAGGTGTAAGCAGGATAAGACTTTACAGATAGAAACTTTTTAGCAACAATTATATTTTATGGTACATGTACTTAAAAATACCTTCCAAAATCTTTTTGGTAACTTGAAATTTTAGACTTGTGCTAAATTAAATTTAATGATGGAAATTTAGTAAATATCTTGTTGACTGAAAGAAGAAAGCACAACTGTTTGCTGTGAGATCTGTCACTTGTTTTATTTGGTGGACTTACTGAGGACTATAGCCCAGGAGACAGCCTCTTAGGTAACTCTGAGGAACCGCTACAAACAGGGAGACAAGGAGGTCAGTATATGTAATTTTGTAATTTTGGTGAAGCGGGTACCTGAAATCAAACACACATCTTGGTAGAAGGTTGCCGCTAGTCGCAAGGAACAGATGTCTCTGTTATGATTTTAGTACTGTTCTAGGTAGAAAAAGATGCAAGAATTTTCTGGGTTTAGAAAATTTTCTTCTGAAAATATCTAGCTATCTGAAGGACTGTTCTGCCAGGTTTTTTTTTTTTTTTTTTTCCCCCTAGAGACCAGAGTGCCACATACCTGATCTCCACCCTGAACACTTTTCAGGATGTGTTGCAGGTCAGCAACTGCAGGGGCTTATGATCTAATCCCTGTAGAGCCAAATGGTGAGTGACATTCTGCAGTTTGCATCTAGATCATTTCCAAATAGGATAAGATAAAATAGTGAAACATTAATAACTGAAATAGGGTTTTCTACTCTTGATTTCTTATTATAGAGGAAAAAAATATTTGGGTCTATTAGGTGACATATTTGGTGCCATGCTGAGAAATTTTCTATGAAAAAGTACATGTTTCTAGAAATTATAATAATAGTAATTTCAGGTTTGCCAATCTACAAATGCTAATGGAAAGGACCATTCGTTATTGCTTATTTTTCACTAGAAATGAAGGCTTCTAAGGGTTAAAATTCTAACATGTAATTGAAGAAAAATAGGATGCGTTTTGGTTAAGAAAATGTATGAGGAATGAAGGTACATTATTGCTAATGGAAATGAGAGTGATTTTACCTAAACAAGAACCTGTGGTTATTCAGAATACGAAGGAAGAAAATGAAGAACAAACTAAATGTATACTGAAAGAAAGACTCAAAGAAAAAAAAAAAGAGAATTTTATCTTGTGTAATCAAGCTGGCTGAAATGGAATTGTTATTATAAGGGTTTTAAAAATTAAACTTTAATATCAACAGTGTACTTATGTAAAACAAACTTAATTTCCTTTCATTTGCTAAAAGGATGTTTTTCCTTGATCTGCTCATCATAATAAGATATCAAAATGTTTTTTCTTTACTTTTTAAGTAATCTGCTAGAAAGCAGAAATTCTGTTTATATCAAAATGAATTTTTTGTGTTTTATGTTGCCTTACTCAGGTCTTTAATTATGTGAGTAAAATCTTATTACTATTAAAAGTGTTAAGTTTTGCTAGTAGATAATTATTAAATTTTATAGTGATCTGTGATCTTACTGTATTTTAAGTGTTGTAAGACTTAAAAAAATATATTTTGACAAAACTTCCCCAAATCAAATTCTAAATGAATTCTTTTGACTATAAGCTAAATTTGAAATTCTCCAAGGGGCCCTGCAACATTTCAAAATATTTGTTGTCTCTCCTTAAAAAAAGAGAACTCTTATAATTAGGCTTATTTCATATGTTAATTACATGACCAGCATTATCAAATAAATGATGCTAAACTTTGGATTATATTTGTGTAGATATATATTACTAATACCAGTATTTTAGGAATTGTGTGAAATTCCTAGAAATCAAATGTGTCGTGGTATAATGTTATCACTCATAATTCTGATTATTCTCTGCCCTCTAGTCACCTAGTCACCTTCCAAAGGGCTCACCTCCAAGTAACATCATAGGAGGATATGTTTAAACATATGAATTGGTGGGGGGAAGCAGAAAGTTTCAATCTATAATACCCAGTTTTTTTTTAATGCTTCTAAGTATTATATATTTCTTTGAAGGTATTCTTTAAACACTTAAAACTTTTTTTTTAATTTTAATTTTTTTAAAAATTGCTGAATATTATTCAATTGTATGTATATATTAATGATTGCTTACCCATTCACCTCTTAAATGACATCTTGTTGCTTCCATTTTTTGGTGATTATGAATAAAATTTTATAAACATTCACATGCAGACTTTTGTGTGTTTGTAAGTTTTTAATCAGTTGAGTAAATACCTCAGAGCATGATTGCTGAATTATATCTAAAGGATGTGTTTAGTTTTGTAAGAAATTGTCAAACTATCTTCCAAAATGACTGAACTAATTTTCATTCTCTCGAACAATAAATGAGAGTTCAAGTTACTCTGCATTTCTTGCCAATAATTGCTATTATTGTCATGTTTTTCTCTCCTCAGTTTCTCTCTTTTTTATCTTTTTTATCTTATCCATCTAACTAGTATGTGTCAATTGCTCATTGTGATTGTAATTTGCAGTCTTACTTGAAAAATAATGTTGAACATCTTTTCACATGTTTATTTGCTATTTGTACATCTTTTTTTAATGTGGTTTCTATTTAGAACTTTTGCCACTTTTAAGTAGGTTGTTTACTTTCTTGTTGGTGAGTTTTAAGATTGCTCTGAGTATTTTGGATACTTGTCATTTACTAGATGTGTATTTGCAAATAATTTTTCCAATCTGTAGCGTCTCATTATGTTCTTTTAACAGTGTCTTTCTCAGAGCAGAAAATTTTAATCTTAATAAAATCTAATTTATCACTTGCTTGCTTTCATGGATTGTGCTATTAATATTGCATTTAAAAAAATATAGCCAAATCCAAGTCATGTAGATTTCCTCCTGTTGCCTTCAACAAATTTTACAGTTTTGAATTTTATGTTTAGTTTCATAATCTCTTTTGAGTTAATTTTTGTGTAAAATTTAACATCTATTTCTAGGTTGTTATTTGTTTACTTTTGCATACAGAAACCCAGTCGCTCCAGTACAATTGTTTTAAGAGACTGTCTTTTCTCCATTGAATTGGCTTTGCTCCTTTTTCAAAATCAGTTGACTATATTTTTCTGGGTCTGTTTCTGCTCTTTCTATTTAGCTCAATAGATCTATTTTTTTTAATTAATCCATTCTGTCTTAAAGATTGTAGTCTTATAATGTTTGTTTATTATAATGCTTTTTATTATATATAATGATAATTATTATGCTTTGTTATTCTTGATTATTTTCTTGGCTACTCTAGGGCCATTGACTTTTCATACAAAATTTATAATCAGTTTGTCAATATTTACAAAATAGCTTGCTAGGAATTTGTGACTAAATTGAGTCTGTAGATTATATTGGGACATATTGACATCTTCACAATCTTGAAACTTTTAATCCATGAACACAGAGTATCTTAGTTTTTTTAGATTTTTGCTTGATTTTTAAAAATCAGAGTGTTGTGGATTGTTAGATTTATAGCTAAGCATTTCATTTTGGAAGGGTTTTTGGAGATGGTATTGTTTTGTAAATTCAAATTCTAGTTGTTCATTGCTGTTGTAGGAAAGTAATAGACTTTTGCACATAACCTACAGTCTTGTAACCTTGTTATACTTCTTTGTTCCAGAATTTGTTGTTGTTATTGATGCTCTTTAAAGAATTTTGACACACACAATTATGTTATCTGTGAATAGAGGTAGTTTTTATTTATTTCTAATATGTATAACCTTCATTTCCTTTTCTTGTCTTATTGCATTTACTAGAACTTGCACTATGGTGTTGAATAGCAATGGTAAGAGAAAGCATACTCATCTGGTTCCCAGTGTTGAGGGGAAGCATCCATTTCTCATCATTATACATGATGTTTGCTGTAGTTTTGTTTTGTTTGTTTTGTTTTGTGGTAGTTTTTTTTTTTTTTATATGCAATTGAGGATTATTCTCTCCATTCCTTCTTTGCTGAGAGTTGGAATTTTTCTCAATATAAACTCAATATAAACTCATAGCTAAGCCATGTCAAAAAGCCACAAATTAAAATCACTCTGATTTTCCCTAAACTTCTCCTTTTCTTTTACTTTCAGTGAGTGTCATCCCAAAGCATTTGCTTTCATAAGCCAGGAAGCTGGGAGTGAGTTCCTCTCTCTTTGCCTTTTGACCATCAGTCTGCACCAAATCCTGCCACCCTACCTGCTTTTATCCTTCTGAGTCATTCATTTTTCTCATTTCCAACACATGTGGAGGTAGTCAAACAGCATTAGTAGGGGAAGAATTCCAATTATATGGAACTGAGATAAGGAGTTTGGATTTTTACAGTTTATTTGCATATGGTGGGGTTGAGATAGGCACTTTATGTCTCAGTGGAGAACACACAAGTGCTAAAAGGATGGGTGAACCTGAAAATGTTTAGCCATGAAAAGGGATTGAAAGAGTTTATCAAATTAGGAGGCTGTGGAAGGGATCACACACTTCATAATTATATGCAAGTGAGATGCCTTTAAAAGACAGGTGGGATCTACTACATCTCAGCAGAAATGGGCATGGGACCTAATTGACTGGGATAAATTTCTGGGTTTACTGGGTTCAGTCAACTGACTGGATTGACTGAATTAAGACTATGTCAGTGGAGGTTACCAAGAACTCAAACACAACATACATACTACAGGACTTTTAACACTGTGACACTGTATAATCTTCACCCCACATCCAGACTTTAGCTGAGCGACAGAGAAAGGGAAAAATCACATGTGAGTGAAAATAAAACTCTCTTCCTAGGTATTTGAATTGTAAATTGAGTTAATAGTTGCCCTTAAAATAATGTTTAAAATGAGAAGAGGCTAATTGAATTAGCAAGCTTATTATCTTTCCTTCTTTTTTCATTATCCCTACCAACAAAAAGCAGAAAGACATCAGAGAAAGAGGAAGTTACAGAAAGTCAAGAAGGTTTTATTTCTTGTACATCTGAATAGTTTAATGAATTGTCTCTACTAAATTTGGCTATATTTGATATTTTTGTTTACTACCAATTTTGTGTAATGATGGGGTTTGTCATTTTTCTGGCATATATTGAAGTGAACATGCATTACTTTAATGCGCAGTTTATGTAAGATTTACGTAACACAACAAAAATAGAAAAACAGAATGCTAAGTTTTCGGAAACATTTTTACTCTGTTCCCTTTCTATCTGGTTAATTGCTACCTATTTTGTAAGAATTTGAGATTCCTGTAAAGAAGCCCACCTAGAAAACATTGCAATTATCATATTGCTTTGCACATATTAATCTGGTTATTGCCTCTGCTACATGCACGCCACCAATGACAAGGGCCATAAATCTATAACCATTTATCAAAGAATTCACAGAGTTTAACACAAGACATGGTACATCATAATTGTTTAATAACCGTGTGTTGAATGAATATGCCAATGATTTTTTTTTCTTTTTCTTTTTTTAGAATGTTCTATATATTTCAGATTTTTTACAAACACCATAGGAAAATCTATTTGCAATCAGAAAAATATATAAAACAATGAAAATTTCTACCTGGCATTTTATCTGGTCTCATTTGGTATTTCCTCTGTTACCTCTTTTTAAAAGAATTTTTATATTTGCACACCTCACTTTATCTTTTTTTTCTTAAGTCTTCTTATAAACTAATCTCTTTTTTTTTTTTTAGTATATATCATTTCCAGGAATGATAACAGGATGTTTTTTGCAGTTTTGAACTGAAGTTACTAACAATGGAAAATTTCTCAGTGGTAGTCTATATACCAAATAATTAGAGGAAAAGAATTGAACTGCTCTGAAACAGAAGGCTAGAGAGATTTTAAGTGCTATGTGAGCTAGTGGGAAAGTATTAGGCGATGCTTGGAGGAAGGTTGAACAGTGTGATCAGAACATTTGTTTTTGTTCACTGGTGCTTATCTAAATTAGACTCCTAGCATTTCACAGAGACTGGGAGACAGTGGTGTCATCTTTCTTGTTGAGGACATGTCAAAGGGGTAGTGCCCAGGTCCTTGAGAAAGGCATTCTTCTGTTGTGGAAGATAACGTATCTCAAAGAGTCAGAGGAAAAACTTAAAATTGTGAGTTTTCTAAAATACATGTTTGGGGTGTAAAGTCAGGAAGAAAACTTTCAAGTTTCAAAAAGCTGAGGTGAACGTTAAGGCCCTATTGGTCATCAGGCAATAACATCACTTCTGAACAACTTCTTTACTTTCACTTATTTCTTCTTTCCTTTTTACTCTATTTATAGCCTCAAGATTATATATCTTATCTCAGTGGGATGCCCACTATGACACTTCACTTAGAAATCTCATAAATATGTGCCTTATTCACATCCAAAGATGCCAGAGTCATGTAAACTGAATGTACACTGACTGAGGAAACCTCTGGATAAAAATGAGGAAGATACAAGGGGCACAACACAAAGGATCAAAGGGTTTGATAACACTTGGCCTGGAGTCCTGACTGCAAACTCTATTTCCACTCAAGTAGGAAGGACTTTTCCTCAGGGTTCCTAATAGCTTATAGAATTCCACTTGCGCTATCGTATCATTGGTACACACACAATAATAATTTGATGAATTAAACTTTTGTTGCTCATGATCATGGAATTACATCTCTGATTTCCTCCCCCACTCTGTTAGATTTCTTCCAACATGAAAGAAGTCTCCATTTATTTATAGATAAAGAAAAATAAACCAAAAAACTAGTCTTATTCTTCACTGACCTTATAAGACTATATGTTTTATCCATCACTGCATGTTTTCAGAATTCTATTTCTATAAATTTAATTCCTATAGTCTTCAATGAAGATATTTTTTAATAGAAAATAGAAAATCAGATACATCTTTGTATCTCTAAATTTCTTGAGCAGTTACTGTTTCCAACTGATATTTGTTCTGTCTTCTTTAAAATGTTTACCATTGTTCTCTTAATAATAATATTATTTAAAGAAAACAATATAGTTTAAAACTACTTCTCTAATTTAGTTATTCTAATAGTCACAAATAAAGTAAATGCGTCTTTCTTTAATTTCAAATATGAGTAAGTAACAGAGAAAGTTCTCAGAAACAACCCCTGTCTCTTCTCCATCGTTTAAGAAGCAATATTGGGTCTGCAACCTAAGGAGAAATAGAGTTAATGGGGAAAAATGACTGAATCTTCCTTTGAAAATGCTGGTATGAAAACATGGTTTTAGAGTCACAAAAAAGTAAACCCTAAATTTATATTTTGAATAAAATTCTACTATGTGGATGGAGCTGGCTAGTCTTGCAATTTTCTGTAGTGTTGAAAACATAGTCATTTGATTATTATTTGAGTGTATTCATTTTCTTATAGTTTGGGTAAAAGAGAAGTTAAACCTTTGGTAAATTCATTTGTAATTAACAAGGTTTATTAAAATTTCAGACATATATACTTTCTTTTCACTTGACTCATTTATTTATTTATATACTATTGTGCAATTTTTACGCCCCCAAAAGTTTCTCTGTCGGGAAGCACACATATTTGTGTGGTATTCCATTTAAATAGCCTTATTATAGTATTATTCAGGTTGTACCTACACATGCAAAGTGAAGTGCTGACCAGGTTTCTAACTAATTCAATTAATTTGTGTATCCAATATGGATAATTTAAACCAATAAAACCACTTTCATTTCAGACAAGTTTATTTAATTTCATTCCCTGAATAACTGTCTTTATACTCCATTCAAATTTCCCTACAGAGGAGCCATATTCTGAATTATGAGCCAAGATGTTAAGATATTGAATCACCCTCAAAATGAATGAAAGAAAAGCAGCCTAAAATTACAAACACTTTAAAATGTTTTTCAATTCTTTTTTAATGAATTTATATATATATATATATATATAATTTAAAAATATATTTTTCATTCAGACTGAATGCCTGTCAGTTAAGTTTCAGTTCAGGAGGAATTTTACTGTATAAATATAATTTTTATACAAAGACAAAAGTTCATCAACCTGTATCTATAATCACATTTATATTGGATCGACTTGTGCATTGATTGATTGATATAGTTATAATTCTAATTTAATCCACAAAAATATCTCATGTTGATATTGTTTAATCCTATGATTGAACTTTTACTTCACCTTTGAATAATTTTCCTGTTACAGGTGTAGACTAATTTAAGGCACAGAAACCAGTCACCCTCCACTACGAATACACAGTCTTGCTATTACTATAGTGGTTTCTGAGGACTAGAAAAATTCAACGTTTGCTTTCAATTTTATATTTTCAGACTCTTCACTTTACTATGATGTAACCATTTCATTTCCTTCTCCAGTGGTAAATACAAAACATATATATACATATATATATAAAATATATGTATATATATGTATAAAATATATTTTATAGCTTATCAGTTGCAGTAGAGGACAGTGACCTTCCTGGTAGTGACCCTGAACTATAAGACAGTGAGCTCTAATGACCATTGAGTGTTTATATGCATGGCATCAAAATATCATACAGACATTTAATATATAACACCCCGATCTTATTTTCCCTGTGACACTAACGACCTGTATTTAAATCCATCCCTATGTTCTCTGTGGTCATAAGCCTTCTGTGGTAGGCTGTGGAAATAAACAAACAAATCACATGAATGATATATACCTCATTCATTATTTAAATGGCTTATGAGGGGACAAAATTATTCTCCTTACACAATAGCAGATCTATCATGACCAGATGTAGAACAAAACCACATCCTCTTAATATCACTACTGGAGTATATAATTGTCATATAAATGGCAATTTTCACTGAATTTCAGGTGATTGAAATGAAGATGGCATTAATTTGTGAAAGTCAATGTTGACATACTTTCAGAGTTACCTGAATTCTGAACCAAATATGTGCTTATTCATTTTGTACCTCGTACTGAGACATCTATTTATTTTTATTTTTGTTCCCAACATGCCAGATGGGCTCATTGGCTCTCTAGCATTCATAAAAAAAAAAAAAAAATACTATGTGGGCAAGATGTTAATGTCTTGGCAGGGTTTGATAGGACATATAGTTGAAAATGAATTTCATGCAGGACAAACTCTGTCTCCTGATTACAAATGAAATAGTTTTAATGCAAACTTTAGTTTTTTACAACATGAATTGATATAGAAACTCTTTGATGACAGTATTGAAATACTAAAAATTTTCTCAGATTAAATAGGACTAGTTTTGGAAAATATAAACTTTCTAGTGAGCTATGACTTCGGTCACTTAGATGGCTAGAGATAACTCAAATTAGAGACTAAGTAACTGGTTACTAAAGTATGTATAATGGTTTTATGCTTTTAAACTTTTATCTTGGAGAGAATGACCTGCTAAGGAGAACCACTGTACTTAGAAATGCTAGTGACTTTCTCAGTAAAATGTACTGTCCATTCATATCATTCAGTACTTCATTTACATAGAAATCTTCCACTTCCTTCTTTGTAAGCTCAGGAATCAAATTTTTATCATTGACTTTTCCTCCTCTCATCATGAATCCCTTATTATTTCATCATCAGTGCTGGCTTCTATAAATGCTGTTTACTCTAGTCATGTTCATTAACCCAACAGGGTTAACCATGGTTGGTTGTGTCAGCAGACAAATGTAGCTGCAGAAAACTTTATTAAATAAAAAGAAAAAAAAATTCTGTGTCATTATTAAACAAGGTCTCAGTATAAGTGGTATAAATGTGAGGCAGCCATGAGACGCCAGCTCTCAGACCTGGTGGGGGTTGCATCACGGATGGACGGCCCCGGCTGCTCCAGTGTGCAATCCATCACCACACCATATTTGTGTTGAGTCTGTGCTTCTCAGTAGTGGCTCCCAGCCAGTGAGTGAGTGTAGAAAACATACTAAGGCAGGTCAGTTTCTATGAGACTTGAAACTCCTGTGGTGGCTGACTTTGGCTTGAAGACTCAGCTTTGCCAAACCTTCTTTAGAAATGCACTGCAGACTAGGAGTCCTCTTTCTTCCCTTCCTCTCCCTTTGACAGCGATCAGACTTGCATCAGGGTCTAATGGCTATCATAGCCTCCTCTAAATTCATATCTGTTTTCTCTCACTAGAGGGGAATGCCTTCCAATAGAGACCCTTCACATCTAACCCCCCTGACCAACAAAAGTGGAACTGAGAGAACAGATATTAAGATGGGAAATTGGGACTGGCTCAGTCGTCACCCAACGGGCAAAGAGAACACTGTCCTGGTTGGTAGGTGGGGCGGGAGAATCTCTTGCCTAAACTGGAGACTCAATGGCTAAACGTTTTAATAGTAGTACCTGGAAGAAAGTTCATGTGGCGAAGAATGCTTTTGTAGGTGTGATTATCTGGGCATTTGAAAGATAAAACGCTCATAGATATAATGAAATTAAAGTAGTCCTTTTATAAATTGTATTGGATCAACATATTTAGCAACAGACAAGTGCTAATCATAAATCATGCCATTTTAAACTCTCAGTATATTCTAATGATGTTAGTTTAATCTATGATAACGTTCTAATTCAAATAATAGCCATTTATATTGAATAGATTTTTATATTATAAAGTTATCCATGAATAAGAAGCAAAATTACTAACTTTTATAATTATAACAGTAAGTTATTTACAAAGAAATTAAACGTCAGCTATTGGTAGGGTTAAGTGTCTCAGACATTTCTTAAGTTCAAGTTGATGGTGGGGACATACAGTCAAAATAATGAGCTTAGAGGTGCTAGAAGTATTAAATAGATCAAGAGCAGGTATAGCATTAAAACATGCTTTTACCCATTATATTTCTTCTGGCAGCATTTGGACCATTTATGATCAACTTGATGAATGGATCTTGTCAGAGTGACTACTTGTCAAAGATAAGCACATGTATATTGCAAATAAATTCTTGATAAAAAAAGATAAATATGACATGGGTATTTTAACAGTTGGTTAATAAACACTTCTGCTGTGTGATGATGCATGAAGGTAGGGCTGATGTGTTTAGTCACCTGAAGTGGGTATAACAGGACACTGAAATAACATCAGGTAATAATGTTATGTTCTTCTAGATATTGTTAAAATTAACTGTCAGCACTACGTGATCTGTCCTGGTAAACCAACCAAAACACCTAAATTTTAATACATCATATCACAATAAGCGTTGTTTTTTTTTTCTACTTTACGAACGTATGTTTAAGATACAGGATATGAAAATAGATTTACTTCAGCATGCAAAATTTTCCTTCGATATGACAATCAATACTAGCTCTCATCAAGTCTTTTACTCCAGTTAGAGATTCTTAATAGGTTTTTATTTGCCTGCTTTAGAAAACATCCTTAGAACTTTGAATCTAATCCCAACCTGACAATGCCATTGTATACAGAGCATGTTCTCGAGACAACCTAATAATAAACTATGCATATTTAGAAACATTATGCAGAAAATTGTTTTCCCAACTTGAAGTGAATGATTTAATAGTGTACTCTCTCCTCACACCCACAACCTGGAGTCCATAAGCCATAAACATCTTGACTTCATTAACCAAAGAGGCATTGATAGTGGTAGCTGTATAGAATGTATTAGTCACCTCCTGTATTTCAGTAGGAAGCTCACAGCATCTGTACCAAATCACTACAAAAAATTATTGGGTAAGTTAAGTTCAAAATCTCAGGATATTTTGAAGCTCTCTAAACGATCTAATTGGCTTCCAGTTTGACTTAACTAGTTTTTTGAAATGATTGTTGTCATTGCATGTAGATCTCAGAAAAACTAATAAAATAATCCCTGTAAGCTGATGATGGCCATAAAGAATGAATAAGAAATCCTGCCCCTGCTATTCCCTCATTTGTTATTACATGCATGAGATTTATGTGTGGAACAGCTTCTATCTTGGGTGCCACAATCTATTTTTACAGGAAACATTAGTAAGAATTTGAGGAAGAGAGAAGAAAGAACTTTGATCAATGTAGGGGTGCAAATTCAATTCCCGTGAACTGAAGGGTTATTCTCTGTTTCCAAGAACTAGAATATTTGCTTGGATGGCATATTTTTCCCTCTTTCAAATGGTCCTTCATCTGCCCCCAACCTCTTGTTTTGCTGACATGAGACAGTAAAGTCTGGTTCATTAATTCTGGAGGTAATAATCCTAGTTATCCTTGCAAGCTTAACTCTCGCTTCTCTCTTAGTGGTCTTGGAGACAAGAGGAGTTGGTGCCACAGCTGAATCTTGACACACGGCAGGACTTTGAGAGGCTGAGCAGATGGTTTGATTCCAAAGGACTTGATTCTTTCAGTCTTTTTGTCAGTTCAGTCTTTTCACCCTGAACGTCTGTACCCTCAAGACAATTTCTACTTTGGAATATTGAAATGGAGCACTTAAGTTGCTTCTGACTTTAAAAGGAAGTCAAAATGTGAAGTTACCTGGATAACTCCCCAAAATGGGGATGGGATGGTCACCGGACCTTGGGAAGAAAGGTGTGACTAATTTCAAATCAGCCCCATCTTGTGAAAGCGGTCTTACCTGAACAATGATCCTCTCTTCCCAAGTCGCTGCCCTCAGAGGCACATTGCAGGGGACTTACTTTGTTATTTAATTCCCTCCTTTCTTATTTGTTAAATTTGAAGCCCTTAATTAGCTACAGATTTATCTTGTAAGGAATATAAATCTCAAACAATCTCTGTTCCTGGAATACAATTTTTATCTCAACATGTTGGTTGAGAAAGAAAGTGACCGACTGATTTCGGAGGGAAGGGTAGAAATACCAACTTTTCCTTCCATTACAAAGATAAAAACGAAAGCGATTTTCCAATGCTGTGCTCTTTCTAATCCCAGTTAGCATGAGGTGAACTGAAAGTATATTTCTCCTTTCCATTTTTTTTCTTTTTTTTTTACTCTTTATCAGTGCATGGTCAACATAATGTTTACAAGGTTGCCTTAGCACCATTGTTTTCCTTCCTTTCTTCTTTGTGACATTGAATTAGCATCTGAGAAGTTAATTGCATCACCCCTCTGTGCTAGCTGTTTGCAGATATTGGCCCCTCCGTCCAAGATTGTTTTACATCCATCACTGAGCAGAGAGCAGCCTGCATCTTTTCCGAGTTTGCTTCCTGACAGCTCTTGTCTTCAATGACAGCAAGAGAGAGTTTTCAGAGACTGTATTAAGTAGGCTTACTTGATGTGCTTCTGCCGTTGCATTGCATAAGTAAGCTCAAAAGAAAATACATGTGCTGAACAGCATATCTGATATAATTCCCAGGTATGTTGCTCCAAATGATTTTCTTTAGGATTGTGAGCACAGTTTCTTGGGGGTAAAAGACATGTCCTGAGGTCCAGATGCAGATTGCTGATGTGAAAAATAAAAGGGTGGCTTTAATGAATCAATCTAAAAGAAACTGTCTTACTTTGAACAATAGGGATCTGCTATTATGGGGCTGAATGAAAATTGGAAAACTAGGGCAGGAGGTGGAACTTTAAGCTACAGGAACAAAAACTAAATTTGGCTAAAATTCAACCACAAGCAATAGGCTAGAATAACTCTCAAAGGCTGCCTGACTGTTTTCTTCTTGCTATAAACCTTTCCTGAGGGGTAAATAAAGTAAGAGGCAAAACAAATGAAGATACAAGATTCTTTGGCAGGTAAGGCCATTTGGCTTATGAAAATAATCAAATTTTTACCAAGAGACTGAAAACGACACTAGAGGTTGGGGGCGAGGGTGGCAATGATCTTCCTGGAATTTAAAATATAACTTAAAAAAAATCTGAATGAAGAATCCACTGTTTGGTGCTACAATTTCACAATAATTATACAATCTACTATTATTTTCTTATACTTCAGGGTTTTTTTTTTTAGAAAGAGTAAAATTTCACTTTCTGTCTTGAAAAAGTAAGTCTATTGTATGTGACATTTGAACTGTGCTAGTTTATAAAAGCATAAATGTGTCACTCAACTCCTCAGCTCCCTGGGTTTCACTTACTTGGGAAGTAATCTTATCTCCTTTACATATTTTTAGAGATAATAGTGGCTTAGCCAAGTGTGTCTTACAAGGACTAGTTATTTTGTATGCCACAGGGTGACTAGGGTGACAGCTGTGAACATTCAGGTGACATAAATAATATGTAAATAACTGCATGCTCTCCAGAAAGATGCAACAGGAGAGGTTTTTCATAAACAATGAAACTTACATCATTTATTACCTGGTGCACAGTAAGAAATCTGATTGTTTTAATTCCAATTTTCGGATTTTTTTTTCATGCCCTGAAATGTTTTTAATATTTCTCAAATTATCTCTCCTGAAATTTATTTTTAGCTTCAGAAGGTGGAAGAAAACGAATTCTCTGACTTTTCTCCCCTTCTCTGTTTTTTTTTTTTTTTTTTTTCTCTCCTTTAACTGGCAAAACAGTGCACTCTTTAAAGAGGTTAAGACAGCCGATGAGCGAATTGGGGAAAAGTCTGGTGAAACTGGCAGGATGCTTAGGACCTGGTGTTGATGACTCCTAGGGAAGGAAAATACATGGAAGTCAAGAAAGAAGCCCTTTTTCTGAGCTTACATTGAGCCGAAAGTGATTCATGTGCTCCCATTCTCATAAAAGACATTGGTTGAGGATTGAATTAATCTAAGCTTTGGAGAAAAATCAGGCTGTTTTATCTGAAGCAGGTTTTTCAAAGATTTATTAAATAGGAATCTATTCAGACCTGATGGGATGGTTATGAAGACCATTGAGAGAGTACACTTTAACACTGTTAGATTTCTAAGGAAGAAGTCTCATTGAAGTGAGTGAAAATGCTATCATTGTTAAGTCGCAGAATCCCATAAAGCTAAAATATCATTTCTCAGAAGCACTTCTTGAAAACTATGAAACTATAAGCACAGCCATGCCTACACTATCTTTTCTTAAATCCAAAAAAAGTATGGCCAACTAACTACAATTTAATAAAAGTAATAGAAGCTCTTCCTTGTGCAGAAAACATTTTTCATCTACTGAGTGCCAAGAAGGAATATTAATATTGATTCAGACTCAGATATGAATCCTGACCTCAAAAGGACTGAATGCGATTAGCCTGGATGTGCATTGGTCCCACAGATTATGAATTCTGACTTCTTCCTTGATGATGACATTTTAAATCAAAGCAGTTTGAGCTTCCTAGAGTAATACTGAGGCCCTGCATGTTTTCCAATGCTTTTAGCAAAGTCCAGAAAGGACAGAAAGCTAGACTTTTTTTCCCCCACAATAATTTTGTACAAGGTCATTTCATCTGCTATTAGGATATTTTTCCCTAAAATAACAAATCAGAGTAGTAGAATTGTGGTAAATGCATGTTTTGTCTTTGCCAACGACGTAGATAAGACAGTGAGGCGAGAGTGAGCAGATTCATAGATAATGATGCATTTTTGTTCCCTTTTATAAGGGAGTGTTCTGGGGGGAATGTATATCTCAGCGCTAGCATGCCTGCTTAGCAGGTTCGGGGGCCTGGGTTCAATACCCAGTACTTCCATTAAAAAAATTTAAAAATAAATAGATAAAAGGAAGGGTTCTGGTCATAACAGAATGCTGATTCCAGAGCCCATAGAAGCCACGTAGACTCAACATCAAGGAATTTTACATTTCTAAACGTCTTTTGTTGGTCTAGGAGGTTTAAAAATGTAGTACCCCTTTAAAAGAAGAGATTAGTTGTGATTCCAAAAACCACAAATTGGAACCACAGTTTTCAAGATTAGCAATGTCAGTGTAGACAGAATGTTGACGACTTGCCCAGAATTCCAAGGCCAGGTTCAGTAACACCGTGAACTAGTTATTTTTTGACACTTCCCTAAATTTCTCCTGATGATGTACCCACTCTGTACAGTCCATACAGCAGGTTGAAAAAATGACCCAGGGACTCAGATAAAAGCATGCACATTTCCTTTTAATTCATTGATTGTTTAGCCTTAAATCTGTCATTCTCCCATCTTCCAAGTCCATCAGTTCATTTTCTTCCCTTTCTTTTCAGTTTTCTGCCTTATTCTCACTTCCTTTCTCGATTGTCTTACTCTCTTTCCCATAAACGTCCGTTGTTGCTGAGGAGTATAAATATATCCCGTTGTTACTGAAACATTGCCTCTTTACCCCGCTTACCAAATTGAGACTTAAGGATAGAGTTTTGGATGAAATAGAAAAGGCAGCTTTATTTCTTTGCCTGGCCTAGGAGGTCACAGAGGGCTAGTGCATCTAAGACTGTGAGCCTGTTGGGTAGAGAAGGCAGGGGGTTTTATAGTAAAAGTTCAAGAGTTCAAGGGGCGGAGCTAGTTTCCACGAGATCATGTAAATAGGGTGACAAATTGTTGCAAAGTTATTCTTGTTTTTGCAGATCCAATGGTCCCTTTCCCTCTGCTGGGTGTGACGTCCACCTCCGGCTTTGAGACTCTCTTTAATGTTCTTGTGCCTAGAACAAAGGATGCATAGGAAGGGGCTCCATGGAAAAGAGCGCTAGAGAGAAACCTGTGCAGTTTAAATTCAGGCTGATAAATGCTTTTAGCTTTTAAGCAGATTGAAGCCTGGGACCTCTGAGTCGCACAACAGGAGACCAGGAAAACACCAGGAGTCAAAAATAGGAAACTGAAGTCAAGAGCAGGACATTGAGCCAATCCCTGCACCATGAGGGGGCTGGGGGGACCACCCAAGCTTCCCTCACCCCAGCCCAACCCCGGTAAGCGAGAGCATGAGAAAAACCCTTTAAACCATCATACAGTTAAGCAGTTACAAACGCCATTACCGGTATCAGATGGTCGCCAGTGATGACAGTAGGGTCCTGTTTGGTTACACCATCACCTTGAAGTAGGTTAGGGTTCTCTCGGGCATGAGACATCCTAGCATATCATTCAGTTGCTCGATTCCTACTGATGCTGTATTGACTGAAAAGTGCAAAAGCAGAGAGGATGTCCAGTTAAAGAGATTCAAACGAATGTGAGCATTTAAAGACAAGTAAGTAAATCCTGTCACTCTTATCCCATCAACTTGGATGCAAATAGAGGCTATAATTTGAAATGCAATTCTCAAAATTTTTTGACAAGCTCTTCAGTGATTTCTCACATAAATGCAAACGTATCCTAGAAATGCTGCCCTGGTTATTGTGACATTATCGACTGTAAGAACAGGGTTTTGCTTGGAATGAATTTTCTGTACTCATCTTAATTATTTAAAATCATGTTTCAGAAATAAATCCACCCGCAGAGACTGACCAGATGCTTGTTTTCGGGAGACATTCTAGCCCCAAGGAGACTGTCTGCCTCTCTTACGTCTTCGTATAAAATTGCTGTATGTGATTTAGGATTTGCTTGGTTAATTATGCCTTTCAAAGTGCCAACGGTTCTCTTTAGAGTTTCAGATTATTTAGGTGTTATAATAAGCTTTTGATGATAAATAGTAAAATTCCTGTCTTATACATTAAAAAAAAATAGTGAATACACATTGTGTACACATGGGAACCCTAATGATGTTCTTTCCTGGATCTTCCAGGAGGCTACACCAGATCATGTGGCCCCACAAAATACTCCCAATTGTTTAGAATTAAGCATCAGTGAGAGGAAAATCACAAGAGGCAGCTGAAAGCGAGAGATGCCCAAAGCTGGACAGAGGTGCAATGGGAAAATTGTCACTATGCAAGTGAATCCTTCCTGTGTGCAACATGGGCTCCCACCGCCTCACCTCCCTCCTGCAGTAATCTCCCTCCACCCACTTAACAAACATTCCTTGAACTACTGCTCCAAGGAAGGTCCACACAAGACAAAGGGAACTCAGGAATTGTATGCGAGGAGTACACAAGGCAGATAAATAAGCACACAGCTGAAGGATTTGATGGGTACATGGACTAAGGAGATGATGAAGGGCTGTGGGTACCACTGAGACAGTTGGGACACAGGACAGTGGGACAGTGTTGAGTTTCCCTGAGTGGATCAACATCTACCTTCAGAAGCCTCAGAAATATTCTTTGTGGCAGAATGATTGGACATCAGCAAAGCATGGCATTCAGCAATCTGGCCACATGTATTTCTTCCACAGGTATCAGTATCTGTTCAATTCTGACTTGTCTTTGATCTTAATCAAGTGGTGATAGAAAATTAAGATTTAGGCACTTGATGCCATGAAGCCATTGAATTCGTGAGGAAGGGACCTTAGAGATATCTAGTTCAATTAGAATTATTAGGAGATTTTGAGTATGTTTTAACACATAACGTTGCATAAAAATTTCCCAAATATAGAACAATAAGCGACTCAATACTCAAGTGATATTTTCAAGTACTGAATGAATAAATGCTGTTCTGTGGACCATTTTATGAGACAAGATTCCAGGAGAGAGTTTAAAATAGACTTCTCTGATAGGTAGAGCAGGTATAATCCATAAAAAGAGAAAACTCATTAAGTAAGTAAATTCAAGAAATAAATATCTTTATATTCTCCCCAGAAGGGATACTGGAGAGACCCTGGCGGAAGGCTGGAATAGAATTCACAGTAATATTAACTTGAATGGCTAGAGAAAGAGGAAGTATAGAAAAATTAGGTACCTTAATAACAATAATGAATTTTAAAACTATACTCTATATGTACCAGTTTTCAATTTATTTTGCTTAATTTTCTCTGTTTATTGTTATGACCCTGCTGGGGATAATCACAATTCTTACTTGGGAGGCAGCTGTCACATGAAACCAAAGATGTTTTTCTCAGTTACTGAATCATAATGATCATACCACTTTTGCAGAAGAGCTGAGAAAGGTAGTTTGTATGAAAACCCATGTCAAGAATGAGAGCCTTAAATGAGTAGATTTGCAGTATTAAAAGCATTGTTTCATAAACATCACAAACTCAACACATCCAATCCTTCAGCAACTTTTCTTGGCATTACTTTTAAGCTGTGTCCAGGACCTGAGCTTGTCTTATCATTCCTGCCCCTGACACTCAGGACCAGCAGTCCTCCTATCTTGGATTATCTCCATCTCTTCTGAACTGGTCTCTCAAATTCCATTCTTATGCCCCTATTGTCTCCTGTCCCTTAGGAATGAAACAAGAGCTTAAGTATAACAGGAGGCCTCCCCATCACACAGGGTAGGAGCCAAAGTCCTCAGAGCGATGGAGTCCCTTGGCACATGTCTGGCCTCATTCCTTCCCATCCACTCTTCTGCTCCGTCCATTGCAGCCTGTTGGTTCACAAACCTCCTCTGCAGTTGGAGTTCCCCGGGGTGAAACCCAAACCAGGCACCAGCGTATGGAGGGCAAGGAGAGGCCAAGAAAGAGGCAGATTGGTAGGTGGCAGGTTTTAGTAAGGAAGGAAAACTTACGTAGGAGGCTTGTCTTGGGTGGCTTCAAAACTGGTAGATCTCCCAGTCTGCTGGCCAGAATCATAGACGTTTCTGTAGAGACCTTAATGGAAGTCAGTCATGTATGTCCAGATGGTCTCAGCTCCATATTATTGTCTCAAGGCTTCATTCTTGGGGCAGCTTCTGGGAGCAGGGAAGGCAACATGAACGCTCACTCTAAGGACAAAGGAGGAAGTGGGAGACCTCCAATTGCCTGGGTCCAGCTCTAAGGTCAAATAGGTGGTCAAGCCTTCTTGATAAGCTCCCCCAATTCAGCCAGACTGTTCTGCAGTGGGAGAGGCAAGCTCCTTCCACAGGACCTTCAACTCATGCTGTTTCCTTCACCTGAGATGCTCTATTCCCAGATACTTGTTTGCATGCTATTTTTAACCTCCTTCATAACTTTGCTAAAATGTTAACTACCGGGTATTACTGCCATGTAATATTTTTATTGAATACTTAATATTTTTATATTTTTATTTAACTTTAATAACAGTCAATGTTAACAATCTAACTAGATCTTCTCACTAGATCTGCACATAACCACCTGAATTCAGGTTTTAAAATGATTAAAACAATAAAATATTAATCGTATTAAATATTAAATAAATAATATTAATAATAGTAAAATATTAATAACCTTAAGCATCCATTTGTGTTCTAATCGATATGTGGATACATTTATAGAATCCATAAATGAGTGAAATTAAGGATGAGGTCATGTAATTACATACAGAAAATTTTTTTCAAATTTATATTATTGAATCATATCATTAATTAGTCATAATTATATACTTTTAAAAGAAATAAGAACACTTATTTTTTAACTATATAAATACTTATGATTTGAAGTCTACAAAATGATTATGCATGCAGAAATTTTAGTTATTGAACATATTTTTACCTTTGGAGAAATTTATTTACGAGTATGTTAAATTTCCTAAGGCTTTGAGTTCATAGAAAATAGATTTAAAGAGTTTTATGCTCTATCGACTGATCTAGCAAGGCAGCTACCTGAAAATAGATTTAAAAACCAAACTTTACAGTTCAATACGGTCATTAATGAGCACTGTAGTCAATTCAACTTTAATACAAACTATTTTTGTCTTAAGGCTTTTATTATGCATTTTTGGGTAGCTTGTTTACATGTATAATTCCCTTATTTTGAAGGAAGAAGATAGTGTATTATATAAAAAATGCTGTAATCATTAGCATCACTAAATATTCATTTCCTGTTTTAACAAATTTTTTGTCTTCACAGTTCAGTTTTTTGTCCTAAAGATGTTCTTTCTTTAGCTGTTATACCTGTATCTAAGGAGCATGGAAAGTATGTTTTAATAAATGTCATAATCAATGGCTTGCTCTCAAAATGGTCCTAGTAACATGGAGACAGTCATCTTATAAAAAACTGCCACCAATAAAGAATATTAAGAATGACATTGTCTACAAAAATTTCTGAGGAATCCTTAGATTTCATTTTAACTGATATCTGTGTTCACTGAAAAGAGGATGAAAAAGGCTCTCCATGTGAATCCACAAATAATCCAAAGCACTTCCCTCTGCATTCTCCCAAAGTCAAACACGTTCATGATTTTCTCTGAAGGTTGGATCGCCATCACATGGTATGCAAGGGCCTTCATATTTCTAATTATATTTCTGGACAGATTCAGTAGTTACAGTAAATGTTTCCTTTGTTTTTCCCAGGGGAGAAATCATATTTCAACAATTTTTAAATTTTTGCCTTTTAATCTTCACACTTCTTGCACTCACTGCTTTACAATTTTAATGCACATCTATTCTAAATAACCTATTACAACCGAGTAGGTCAAATTGTTCAAGAATGCTCTTATGACAATTTCTCTTCTTTCTCTGCATTCTCAGCATTTTTTGCATTCGTGAGTGCAAACAATATTTGAATTGATTTTATTACAGAATTCAACTCAATCTAACTTTTTTGTAAGGATGGTTGAACCCAGCCATCTTTTTCATTTGTCAAGTAACTTGCACTATTTTTCGAAGAGTTTTGGTTTACTGTAATCACATTTACTTTTTTTCTGAACAAGTTGTAGTTAAGAGAACCCATATGGGAGTGACTCTTCTTATTCTTTATTCACTATTAATGACAAATGAAAGCATTTTCTTCATTATAAAATAAAATTTGGGGTCAAATTATAAATGAATGATAGTGAAAGAAGATGTAAATCATTGTGTATATAATGGAAACATGAAATACGTTAAAAGTAAAGAATATTTTTGTTAGTACCAAAAAAAAGGCAAAACAAAACAAAATCAGAAACAACAGAAAAAGAGAACATATATAACACTGGATCTATATTCAAATATGTCACTCCATTATTCCGGTGGATTGAATCTCATTATTATGTCCTAAGAATGCTAAGGTCAATAAATGTAGAATTCAAGTAGACAAGTCAAAATGTCTATATTCTTTAACACTCCCTTTGTAAAATTAGTTCCAAATACTCATAACTAAAATCATTTATGATATTTCTGGAAATGTTTAAATTTTTTAAATTTTTTTAAGCAAATGATTAGATATGTCACAATCAGAGAATAATACCCAAAATCACCAGACAGCATAAGCAGAGCTATGAGAATTTTAATAGCTCAACAGGAGATTAAAATTTTTCATTAGCATCAATTGCTATTTCATCCACAACAAAACATTGTGAACTCAAAGTTGTAAAAATATATTCCTTGCATCCGGTGAGCATTGGGTCATCCAAAAGAAGCTCCTGTAATGTGGGAAATGGTATATTCTAATGTGGTTGAGCATAGCTGTCCATTGGTAAATGAGTAGTCTCAACACTTACTGCATTATGAGAATTACTTTAAAACTTCTTCCTGCTCTAAATACAATAGAAATAAGGTAATTGTTACTGTGCTATAATTATGGATGTTTCCTTTTTTTTTTCTTCAAAATGTAATCTAATATGTTTTCTATCATCTTAACTGATAAGAGTAAAGGATGATGGAAATGTTTCGTCGCTGGGGAAGGAGGTTGGTATACACTCACCTGCTCATCTGAATCAGTGATATAAGAAATTGCACATCAGGGATTCAGATCGGATCAGTTCCTGCCATGAAGCAGGAAATCAGCAGACTCCTTTGCATTCATTCATTTCCACCTCATGTCAACCTCCAAACCTTTCCACTTCTTCTTTTACTTTCTCTAAAGTAAAATAACATGTGCTCACAATTTGAATGGGGCTAATAAGAGTAATAGCAAAGACTTTCATAACTTTATTACATCCCAGGTCCATTCTAGGAGCATTCCATAAATTAAGTCATTTAGTCTTTGCACTAACCCTAAGGGGCCAGTACTTGTATATCTCCATTTTTTTAGAGGAGGAGAACAAAGCACAGAAATGTTAAGTAACAGGCCAGGGCACCCACCACGTAGGTGGAAAGGCCACTGGACCTGAGTGAGTCTGGCTCCACGGAGTGTGCTCTCAGTCACTCTCCCAGTGCTCCCCAGATGCATCACCCTAGATGTTTTTGACATGTACATCCAAACCGACCAGGTCAGGGCTGGAGGCTGACACTGTGCATTTTTAATGAGCCCAAATGTGATGCTGCTGCTGCTTGTAGACAAGATATTGAGTGGCAAAGCGTTATAATGTGTACTGATACCAAGCAGGGCCTTGTGGGGCACCCTCCCATCCCTGCCTCCTGTTTATAGAAAAGCTGAGGCCTCCCTGAGTCTTAAAAGAACAGGTTTAAGCAGTTAGTGATTGTGACAATGGAGTTATAGACACACTGAATGATGCACATTCATGAATTGTTTTACAGATAACTGCATGATGACCAGATCTCTTCCCTACCCTCCCCTTCAGTAATCTGGAGAACTGTTACCAAGGCTTTTGCCCCCAGGATCACACCCCCCCGACCCTCTCTTGAATAGAAACCAAGTACTCTTATCTGAGTCTCAGGAGGCATCTATAAAAAGAACAAGAACTGGTTAGAACCAACTGATCCCAAGATGGTGGAGGATTTGACTTACAGTGGACCTTGAGCCTCACTGTAGGCTCATCGCAATGTAGTAGCATGGTAAATGACACACCCACCGGCATCATGACAGTTGGCAATTGCCATGGCAACAACCAGAATATCCCATACAAGGACAGAAGACTAGGCGATTGGCTCCAGCACACTTGGAAGAAGCTATATGAAGCAGAAGCTTCTGGTAAAAGTCCACATGGCCCAATCGGGCTGGAACTGTCTTGACCGACCATCTTAGCTGATGTCTCCCCACTTGAGTGCTTTCTTCCCTCCTCCCTGTTTGAGAGCTTTCTTACCTCTTTTTTCCTTTTCTGAGCAATAAAGCAACATTTTATGTTGTCCCTCTGCCTCTGCTGTGAATTCTTTCACAGTGGGTGGCAAGGACCCACACTTTGTTGGGTTGGCCTCCTAACTTAGAGGTATCACTACCCACTAACACTGCCTCTTGTATGGGAGGCAAGGATAGAGCCAATGTGCCATAGAAAGAATCCCTTGGTCACTCATGCTTTCTGTTACCCCCAGACTTTACACATTTACCTTGGGCAGAGCATCTGCGGTAACTGGATGCTCTAAAGTTTTAGGCAAGGTATGTCTGTCCTCACTGAACTTACTGTGTCAGACCCTTGTCTTATAATTAGGTCATATTAATGTGTGAGGTCAAGGAGTTCTCTCACCATGAACAAAGAGCATCCTTCGTGTCCTTTAAATTTACTCTAAGATTGAATTTTTGGAAGAAGTTGATATCAAGACAACCTTTAAAGCCAGCTGTGAGGTTATAAAAGCTGTCCTGTGTCTTGTCACCGGGACTCTGTTTTAAACAATTTAAGATTTTCTCTAAAGTGAACATTTATACTTTTCCTATAAATATGGTATTTCATTAAGGTCATTCTAAAGTAGTAGAAATCTCTTTTTGTCTGACATGTATATATTTTTTTGAATAATTTTGGGGAAGCATGTAAATGACTGAAACCAAATTATCATTCAGTGCCCTGTACCATGTACACAATCACAAGAAAAAAAGATTTGGCTGAAATATTTATATCTCATCTTTAAATATTACTGCAGTTTAGATGTAGTGATTGTCCTACGCTAGGCTTTGGCTCTCTGACAATCTTTTTACTGATTCCCTGGAATCTTTCAATATTCTTTACAATTGCATTGAAGCTTTTCTTACAGAGGTTTACTATTTTGTCAGGTAATAAACAATTCTTGAATTTATTGTGTTTTATATTTGATGACCTTGGTGAGCTCTGACATGTATTTTTCTCCCTGATACATCAATATTTTTATCTTTGTTTTTTTTTTCTTTTTCACTTAATGCATATGCATAAACATGCCACCAGCCTATTCTAACTTCTATGCAACCGGTGGAGAAATAAAACACACTATTAAAAGATCTCTGGGAAAAGTAGTAAGTTATTTGAAGCAAGTAGAATTAATTTCATTTTAAAATGCAAATTAATTGAGATTTTAGATGCCTAATGAATATTTTTCAGCTTTTTGGAGATATAGTTGATAAATAAAATTGTAGGATATTTAAAGTGTGCATTGTGGTGATTTGATATATATATGTTTTGTGAATGCATTCTTCCCATCTAGTTAATTAACACATCCCTTATCTCATACACTTATCTTTTTTGCTGTTATTGTTGAGAACATTTAGGTTCTACTCTTCTAGCAAATTTCAATTATAAAATACCGTGTTATCAACTATAGCCACTAGTATATCAACTATAGTTTTAGAATGAGTATTTACGTATTATGATCAACACCTAACTGCTTAAGATTAATCAGTAAGTATGTCATAGTTCACCCATATTTATCTCTTCCATGAGAAGTAGTCTGTGTCCTCAAGGACTTTTGCCCATCATATAAAATATACCTATACTGATATACTAATTAGCACTTTAACTGTCAGTTAATTTAAGTTATTAAATTTTTTCTTTCAGTTGATTTGAAGTTATTTTTGAATCAACTATCCAAGTCATTCAAAACAGGTAGATTAACCCCATTCAGAGGAGATTGCTGTTTTTGAGATTACTTAAGAAAAAAACAGCAAGAAATAAAATGATACTCTAGTCCAAGTATATCAGCAGCTGCTACTCTACAGAGCAGTTAAGTACAAGGGCTAGAAGTCTCCTAGGACAGACACATCTGGAGACAAGCTCTCCCGGGAAAGACAGCAATCCCCAATCAGGGTAGCAACTGCCTCCAGTGTCCACTAGAGAGGAGCTACGCTGTACAAGAGGGCTGGACAGCTGATGATGATTTAGAACCAAACAATCTTACAGAAGGAGAGAGAGCAGGTGTCTCCAATGAGCAGGCATGACCATTTAGAATTACAAAAAAAAAAAAATGAAATTAGGATTTTTATATTAAAAATATAATGTAAAATAAAAGAAAGTGGCAATTTTGAGGTGAGAGTTGTGGTAAAATATAGGATACGCAGAAGAGCAGAAAGGCTAGAGCCTGAAAAGGGAGAGAACTGAGACTGTTTCAGAGAGAGAAAGCCAATTACTGGCTTAATGAAATGCCAACAAATTTATAAAGATGTAATTTTAAAAAACAGCATATCCGTCAGTGGGTTATAAGGAATCAAGGACATAGCAGATTCTAAAGTATCTTTAAGAACATCTCTGCTTGGGGATGGATAGAAATTATTTTGTCAGTAAAATAATAAAAAAGAGTATTTAGAGTAGAAGTAATCATAGCATTTATAAAAATGTTTTACAAACAGAAATATCAGAGCTTCCACAGTAAAGTATGTGCATCCGAAATGTATCACATTGCAAAGAAAGTCTCTAAAATTGTACTTTTTCAAATAAGTGCCCTGAAATATTAGTCTTGTTCTTCAGTGATGGAAATAAACTCCAGCAAAATCCACTTACCAGTTTAATACATTTTTTTCAATTGAAGTATAGCCGGTTGCAATGTGTCAATTTCTGGTACACAACATGTTTCAGTCATACATATATGTACATATATTTGTTTTCATATTCTTTTTCATTATAGCTTACTACAAGATATTGAATATAGTTCCCTGTGCTATTCAGAGGAAATCTGATTTTTAATCTATTTTATAGTAGTTAATACTAGCATTTCTCAAACTGCCAATTTATCCCTTCCCCCTTATCCTCTCCACCCCCGCCCCCTGGGAATCATATGTTTGTTTATTACGTCTGTGAGTATGCTTGTTTTGTAGATAAGTTAATTAGTGCCTTTTTTTTCCTTTTATCTTTTTTTTTTTTTTTAGATTCCACTTATGAGTGATATTGTATGGTATTTTTCTTTCTCTTTCAGCTTACGTCATTTAGAATGACGATCTCCAGTTTAATACCTTTTATGTGATAGCATAACTGTATGCAACTTTGATTTACACGAAGGAAATGTCAAGTTCTTAACTTCTGGATGAATTTTCTTCACCAGGAAAAGTATTTAAAATAAAAGAAACAAATCTATGTATTAATATGATACGAAAATCAGAACTTGAAATGCTTACTATAAGAGTAAACGCTTCTAATTTCCTTATTTTTTTGCCACATGAAATAATTATGTATCTTTGTTTGCAAAGGACTAGGATTTCTTCCTGCCCCCAACACATCCCATATGCCCTATTTTTTTTCTTTTGTTTTATAGTTATACTTCTGATCTTGCTAATGCCGTTCAAAGACTAATGACACTCAGAGTGACAATGAAAGCTATAAGATGTCCAAATTAAAAAAAAAAAATCTTAATTTTCTTGTTATGGTCATAACAACTTTCTAAGTCAGAATTTTGACACCCTCTTACCTCTACACATGGGGTCTTGGGATACAGATGATTTTTTGTTATTTACCCAAGGTCAGTGACAGGTGTACCTCCCTAAGTTACATTCTTGAATGTCTCATTTTCAGTAATATTGAGTTGAATGTATGAAAATGAAACAAGGGAAAAAAAATCTCCGTTTCTATAGTTCAATTTTTTACCCTCAGTAGAATGGAATCTCCTTAGATACTCTAATCCAGAAAAATTTTGAAATGGAAACTTTCCCGTGGCTTTTCAAAAGTGCAGACAGAGAGTGTTCCAGGAACAAGAAGGAATTTGGTCAGAATAGACTGCAGCATCCCAGTCCCTTGCATATCCTGGACACGTTCTTTACACCTTGCATACTGTATAAGGGTATCTGTAGGCATCATTTATTACTTATGCTCCATTCAGGTGTTAAATAAAAATCATCTGTATCATATATACGTGTTCCAACCTGCTTCTATTGCAAGAAGGAAATTGTGAAATAGGTTGTTATTTTGTTCCATTTTAAAGTAGATCAGAAGGTGTGATACCACTCAAACCTTCACTTCATTTTTAATCATCATCACTAATATTCAAAGGTGCGCTAAAATTTCAAGTTAAAAAAATAAATCAGACACATAATTTTCAACTATTAAATAAATAACACTTTGCTATTTTAATAGGATATCTTATACAATCCAGAAAACTTGTGGAATTATAGAAGAAAAGTAATATGAGGGTAATATGAGTAATATGAGAACATTACTGATTAAAGCAGGAATTTATCTTTCCAAGGAGGGTACCATTCCTATCTTTTTACATAACTCAATTATAATTTGAAAGTTTCTTAATCGTATTGTTATATAATAGTGATGCTCTGTTTAGTGCTTTTTCTATGTCAGGCATTGTGCTGACATCTACCATTATATATATATATAAACTTACATATATGTATATATAATCATGTAATATTTATGAAACCTTATATGGTAACCAAACTATTATCATGTATTGCAGAGGAAGAAATTGAGATAAGTTAAGATATTACATAAGTACTTAGTTTTATTCTTACTGACTGTTCTTTTGGCTTGGCAATTTAAGCCAACATTCTTCCTACATTATATAAATCAACCCTGAATTATCAATTTGTGGCAAGCATAGTATATGTAGGAGAAAAAAGAAACACTGATTAGCTGCGTATCCAATATGTATTCACCTCTTCTTGCTTACTAATATGATTGCATTCAGGATGGCATACGTCTTGCTAAAAACAATACATTTCTCAGTCCTCCTTATGATTATCTACAGTTAAGTGAGTCAATTCTGAACCATGAGATGTAAGCAGAATTAGTTGGCTGGAAATGTGGAGTGGCTTTTTAAAGGAGAATGCTTCATCTTACATACACCTTTTTAAACCTTTAGTCTTCTCCTTCGTCTAGCTTGTAACAAAGGTATGATATCCAGCTATCTGGCAGCCTTTCTGAGATAATGAGAATGAGGATGAGACCACAAATGGGCATAACTTAAAGAGTCTGACTGTCTTTTGGATTTCTTTGTTTATGAGAAATAATCAACCACTGTTTTAACACAGTTCAACTACTGTTTCTGGGTATCTCCTAAAACTGAATGAAATGTTTACCTGATGTAATACATAAAATTAACTCAATGGAAAATTGTTTTGTTCTAGGTAAATTTGATTCATCTTACTTATATTCATTCTTAGGCTATTAGAAGGAAGTTGAAAGTGTGGCAACAGATTCTGTTTGTTTGTTGGAGAAAGTCATTTTTTTTATAGCTGAAGACTCATTTGATTTCAAGATTAAAATAAGAGAAAATTGACTTTAAAAAGAGACTATGTGGTGAATTAAAATATTCCATTCTCATCAATATTGTAATTATATACTCACTTGATTCTAATATATTTTTTTTTAATTTTACATTTCATGACTCTAAGATAAAGGATATATTTTCAGGGGAAATCTTAATTAATCCCCACATAGCATCCAAGTGATAAAAAGTAGTAAAAATTAATATTATTTATGTAAGTGATGGAGGAAGTGAAGAAGGACAAAAAAGAAAGAAAACACCAGTTCACTGCACAAAAATAAAATTTATTCATTTTTGATGGAAAAGGTAAAACCAGCCCATGGAATGCCCAGTTTTTGTTCTGTTAGTGAACTTTATAATATTTGCAGGAATAAAATGAGACTGACCCACTTCAACTCATTATTTGCTAAAAATATTCTAGTTCTTGCACAAAACAGAGACAAAGTGAGATTTGTTACATTGAAATTAATTCTGAAAAGGAGATACACATACAGTTTTACATTTGTTCTGTTTTCATGACTCTCATGAAAATCATAAAAAAATTAAAGCTTTAAAAACAGTAGGAAATAATGTTCATAAATAGGAAAAATGCCAGTGGAAATATTTATTCTAAAGAGAAAAGTCTCTAAATTTATTTTCTTAGAGAAGAAAATAAACAAATGTAGCAATGATTCTGTAAAATACATGTTGGTGAGGCTAACGAGGTAAGGCAAGGGAGAAGGCTATTAAGTAAAAAAAAGCCTTAAAATTAAGGAAGTTAAGTATCAACTATTTTCACACAGTACACATGTGGATAGCAGAGTTTTTCATGCTACCCAGGGATTCTCAGTTCCTGTTTTCCCTGTGGTCTGATTGTCTTTTCTCCTTGTTACCATCAAATATTTAAGTGCTTATCTACAATGAAGTTTCAAAAGGTGGCCCCTCTGGGTATCCAATTACTTTCTTCCTCTGCAGTCAGTTACTAGAGATGAAAACTGATTGACAGATGACTCTGGGGTACAATTCTCTTGGCCCAGTGGTGTGCCTCCCAGACTGAATCTCAATGTTGAGACTGTTCCAAGACTCTTCCACGTGCACCCTGGAGGACCGTAATTGAACTCCAGGGGACTGAGCTTAATTCATTTTCAACCCTTGATAGCTCCCAGTTTGCAGAAAGCTCCCTAAGGCCCAGAAACAGCTGGAAGTTGTAGAAAGAAAGAACAGAAGCCAAGCCAAGAGACCAAGGCTCCCACCACATCAGAATATCTGTCCTTCCAGGTACCTAAGATGACCTTCACACTTGCTTTTGAGAGTGGATAATACTGCTTTCTTGGCTGGAAGTGTTTTTACTTTCCTTATTCTCTGATCCTCTGTAAAACTGTGCATTCTTCTGAAGTCTAACTCTATTCTTCCCCAAGGACCCTTGCCTAATTCCTCTCATTATTCTTTGAGTTCCACTCCATCTTGGTGGGTTTTCCCATTGGCATTTATATCAGCCTTTTGTAGTAGGTGTTTGGATGTTTATTATGGTTACCTGATGACAAGGAAAGTCTATTTCTTTTTCTCTTATATCTCCTTATTTTTTTTTTTTAACTTAAGGATTGTGCCATAGTGTTTCTGTTATGAATGAAAGAATCTTGTCTCAAGTCAAAAAACTCTATTTCCTTCTATGGAAAATGTGAATAATAAACTATGCCTTACGGAAAACTGTTATTGGGATAATCAAACACAAGTGGGTTGTGGAGAGCATATAGTTTGAGACACTATACAACTATCAATTGTTAGTACCAAAATAATGTGTTTTGGGATCACACATATTATATTCTCAAACACTTCCATGGGCTTTTGCAAAATGAATAGCATGAAGCAGAAAGGGGCCATAGAGATTACCTACCTCCTTTGATGATCTTTACGTTATAAAACAGGGCTTACTATTCACTAGGATTTGCAGAAATTCCTTCTGGGTCTGGTTCATCCCTCTCCAGATGTCTAGAAAGCATGGATAGACCAGGCTGGTGGGAATGCTGCACAAGCATTTCCCAGACCAGCTACGTTTTAGCTTCTGGAAATGGCTCTGAGAATGAAATCAGCATACGGCCAGTGTGCCAGAGGCCCAGAGGCTCCTGGACCATGCTGCTACATCTTTAGCTCCTCATTAGGATTATGGCCTGAAATTTGGTTTTCTCGGGTTTATGCCTATTACTCTTGAAGTATTATAGATAAACAGTTTATTCACATTACGCTTCACTTTCTTCTTCTATGAAATGGATTAATTAACACTAAACTAAAAAAATATACTTGCTAAATATGTCAACTGATATCCAATTATATGTAATGTGTTCTCAATGGGCAGGAAGTGGGAAATTATATTCTAATTACCTATGCCTATAATGCATTCTAAAGATTTGTGTTATTACTAAGGCAACATTTAAACCAGTGTACAGAGGATGGATGATGTGATCTCCCATTTCCCATTTAAAAGTCTATTTAAGGGGAATCTCTTCCCTTGTCCTCAGAGAAAACTTGAGCAGGTCTTAGGAATTCACTACTTATCTGCTTCCTCTTAAGAAACTGCTTGATTTCGGAAGTATTCTCAATTCAGGGATCAAGATGTCTAGCCCTGTGCAAGAATCACTCTGAACCAATTTTCCATCATTCATCCCCTACCCACCAGTTCCTCAGGGCACTCAGTTGTGCACCCAGCATTGGAGTCATTTGCTTGAGCAGACAATCCAGTGCTTTCTCTTTTTTTCTAGTGATGTTTTCTTACAAAAATTAATCAAACAAGTATCATTTGACTGGGGATGTATTGAGAACCTGAGAGAACAGGTTTAGAAGCATCAGCAAGACTAGCAAGTACTTTCAAATCTTTTGAGGCAGATTACAAAGCTTAGTCAGTTGTGGGGATACAGGGCCAGTCTCCACGGAGGTAGGATTTAAAGGCCTAAAGAATGCTAGATCCTGGAAAATAAATTTCAGCAAAGGATGAAAAAGATAGCTTGAAATACCACTCAGGATAGAGAAATACTGAAAAATAGCAGGTAATGGAAAGTGGGGGAAATGCAAAGATGTGAAGTTTGCATGGAAAGTTTACTGTTATAAATTTGAGCAACTTGAAAAACTCAAAATAGTTCCAAGACAAAGATTATGTTTAATTTAATCTGGGGTTGCAAACACAAGGGCCAAGGTAGAGAATGAAAAATGAAATTAACAAATACATGTATCTGATGTATGTATCTGTACTACTATATATACATGTCTTAATGTCCCTTCCATATATATATATATATATATATAGTAGTTTACATATACACACACACAAACACATATGTGTGTGTAGAAACTAGGAAAGAAAAAAATAATGAGACCAGACAGTAAATTATTCCAATATATTCCAAAATTCTGTTAATGTACAATTTTGCTTCATATTCCAATCTCATAGAAAGAAGTTGGTTTGCATAGGTGGTAGATTTCTTTATCCTCAGGTTTTGAGAAGCTATTAGCACAGTAGCAGAAACCAAGTCTAAGATAAATAGGAATTTAAACATGCTGAGCTATAGACACCACCAGGTAGCCAACCTTAAACAAGTAACCTTGTCTTTTACTTCCTACAATTTCTGTCATCTTTCATAAATAACATTTGTTTATATTAATTATTTATGGCTAATTACAGTGGAGGAGGGAAAGTTAAAACAGCAGGCCTAAGACCTCTCATTCTCTAACTGCCAGAGAAATTCCCTTCAGAAACAGAACAGAAGGTGGTAACAGAGTCTAAACTCTTCCTAAACATAGGAACTGGATCTCTGGGAAGTGGACTAATGGTATTTGTGATGGGAATAAGTCTTGCCCACAGAATACTCTTAATGTCATGTCTCTGTTTCAGGATTCCACATGGTAAACAAACTTAGAATATATGAACTTGCTTTTAGAGAATGTTGCACAAACTGTATATCTTTAGGGTATGGAGAGTGATATTTTATAAATTAAATAGTCCCTTTTGTATTAAATGACTAATAAGGCACATTAGAAACCTCATCTGCTAGTCCAGGCCAGACAACTCATGTCCAAAGTAACATAAAAGAACTTTGGATGCCACACGTGGAGTCTTAGACCTTGGCGAGCTTTGCCTGTGTTCTTAAACAAAGCTTGATAGTGGGTAAGATCTGTGATGTGTGGTCATCTGATTGAACAATCTTATATATATTGGATCATCTCAGTATATGAAACAACTACTAACTGATATAAAGGGAGAAATTGATTGTGATACAAAAATAGTAGGAGATTTTACACCCCACTAACATCATTGGACAGGTCTTCCAGACCGAAAATTGATTAAGCAATGGAGATACTAAATGACACAATTAAACAGTTGGACTTAGTTGATATTTTTAGGACATTACATCCCCCAAAAAACAGAATATACATTTTTAAGTGCTCATGGAACATTGTCTAAGATAGACCACATACTAGGGCACAAAAGAAGCTTCTAAAAATTTAAGAGGATAGAAATTATTTCAAGCATCTTTCTTGAACACAATGGCATGAAACTAGAAATCAACCACAGAAAAACAAATGAGAAAAGAATGACAGCATGGAGACTACACAACATGCTACTAAAAAACCAATGGGTTAATGATGAAGTCAACAAAATTAAAAAATACCTTTAGACAAATGATAATGAAACACAACCACACAAAATCTATGGGATGCAGTAAAAGTAGTCCTAAGAGGGAAAAATCATAGTGATACAGGCCTTTCTCAAAAGAAAAGGACAACCTCCAATAAACAACCTAACCTACCACCTAAAAGAATTAGAAAAAGAAGAACAAACAAAACCTAAATTCAGCAGAAAGGAAAGATATAATAAAGATCAGGGAGGAAATAAATAGAGATTGAAAAATTAGAAAAAAAATCAATCAAACCAAGAACTGGTTTTTTGAAAGAGTAAACAGAATTGACAAACCTCTGGCCAGGCTCACCAAGAAGAAAAAAGAGAGGGTACAAATTAAATAAGAATTGCAAACGGAGAAATTACAACCAACACCACAAAAATATAAAAAATCATGAGTATACTATGAACAGCTTTATTACAATAAATTGGACAACCTAGAATAAATGGACAAGTTTCTAGAAACATACAGCCCACCAAAACTGAATCAAGAAGAAACACATCATTTGACCAGACCAATCACTAGAAGTGAAACAGAATCAGCAATAAAAAAAAACCTCCTTGCAAACAAAAGTCCAGGACCAGATGGCCTCACTGGGGAGTTCTATCAAACATACCCATGCTTTTCAAACACTTCCAAAACAATGAAGAGGAGAGAATACTCTAAAACTCATTCTATGACATCACCGTCACCCTGATACCAAAGCTGGACAGAGACACTACAAAAAAGAAAGCTATAGGTTAATATTGTTGATGAACATGGATGCAAAAATACTCAACAAAATATTAGCAAACAGAATCCAAAAACACATAAGAAAGATCATACACCATGATCAAGTTGTGTTCAGCCCAGGGTCACAAGGATGGTTCACCATATGAAGAGCAATCAGCATGATCCACCACATTCACAAGAGAAAGGACAAAAATAGCATGAACATCTCAGTAGATGCAAAAAAGCATTTGGTAAAATTTAACACCCATTTGGGATAAAAACTGTAGCCAAAGTTGGTATACAGTAAACATATCTCAACATGATGAAAGCTATTTATGACAAACCCACAGCCAGCATAATACTCAATGGTGAAAAGCTGAGAGCCTTCCCGCTAAAATCTGGAATAAGACAAGGATGCTGACTCTTATTACTTCTATTTAACATTGTCTTGGGAGTCCTAGCCACAACAATTAGATTAAAAAAGAAAGAAAGAAAGAAAGAAAGAAAGAAAGAAAGAAAGAAAGAAAGAAAGAAAGAAAGAAAGAAAGAAAGAAAGAAAGAAAGAAAGAAAGAAAGAAAGAAAGAAAGAAAGAAAGAAGGGATCCAAAGTGGAAGAGCAGAGGTAAAATTGTCATTTAATGCAGGTGACATGATACTATATATAGAAAACCCTAAAGGCTTCCCACAAAAACTACTAGAGCTGATAAAAGAATTTGGCAAGGCAGCAGGATACAAGATTAACATACAGAAGTCAGTGGCATTTCTTTACACTAACAGTGAAATATCAGAAAAGAAAAGTAAAGAAACAATCCTTTTTAAAATCATATCCAAAAAAATAAAATACTTAGGAATAAATCTGACCAAGGAAATAAAAGGCTTATACATGGAGAACTACAAAACATTGACTAAGGAAGTTAAAGATGACTTAAAGAAATAGAGAGATATCCCATGTTCTCAGATTGGAAGAATTAATATTATTAAAATAAACATACTACCCAAAGAAATCTACAGATTTAATACAATTCCTATCAAATTCCCCAGGGCATTTTTCACAGAACTAGAACAAATAATCCTAAAATTTATATGGAATCATGAAAGATCCAGAATTTCCAAAGCAATAGTGTAGAAAAAGAATGAAGCCGGAGGAATAACCCTCTCAGATTTCAGACAATACCACAGAGCTACAGTAATCAAAACAGTACGGTATTGGTGTAAAAACAGACATATGGATCAATGGAACAGAATAAACAGCCCAGAAATAAACCCACAAACTTTTGATCAATTAATCTTTGACAAACGAGGCAAGAACATACAGTAGAGTAAAGACAGTCTCTTTAGCAAATAGTGTGTGAAAAACTGGACAGCTGCATGTAAATAAATGAAGTTAGAATAATATCTCACACCACACATAAAAATAAATTAAAAATAGCTTAAACACTTCAATAAGACAGGACACTGTAAACCTCTTAGAAGAAAACATAGGTAAAACATCATCTGACATAAATCTCAATAATGTTTTCCTAGGACAGTCTACACAGGCAGTAGAAATAAAAGCAAAAAGAAACAAATGGAACCTAATTAAACTCATAAACTTTTGCACAACAAAGGAAACCATAAGCAAAACAAAAAGACACCATAAGGAATGGGAGAAAACATTTGCAAAAGATGAGACTGACAAGGGCTTAAGTTCCAGAAAATATAAACAGCTCACACAACTTAATAAGAAAAAAACAAACAAACAAACAAACAACCCAATCCAAAAATGGGCAGAGACCTAAACAAGCAATTCTCCAATGAAGACATACAAATGGCCAATAGGCACTTGAAAAAATGCTCAATATTGCTAATTAACAGAGAAACGCAAATCAAAACTACAGTGAGGTATCACCTCATACCAGTCAGAATGGCCATCATTCAAAAGTCCACCAATGGTAAATGATGGAGAGGTTGATGAGAAAAGGGAGCCCTCCTACACTGTTGGTGGGAGCGTTGTTTGGTGCAGCCGTTATGGAAAACAGTGTGGAGATTCCTCAAAAGACCAAAAATAGACTTAGCATATGACTCAGCAATCCCACTCCTGGGTATATATCCAGAGGGAAATTTAATTCAAAAAGAACATGCACTCCAATGTTCATAGCAACACTATTTATAGTAGCCAAGACATGGAAACAACCTAAATGTCTATCAACAGATGACTGGATAAAGAAATTGTGGTATGGAATACTACTCAGCCATAAAAAATAATAAAATAATGCCATTTGCAGCAACATAGATGGACCTGGAGATTGTCATTCTAAGTGAAGTAAGTCAGAAAGCAAAAGAAAAATACCATAGGATGTCACTTATATGTGGAATCTTAAAAAAAAAAAAAAAGGAAATTTTTTATAGAATAGAAACAGACAGACATAGAAAACAAACTTATGGTTATCGAGGGGAAAGGGGGTGGGAAGGGGTAAATTAGGAGTTCAAGATTTATGGATGCTAACTAATATGTATAAAATACATAAAACAACAAGTTTATACTGTATAGCACAGGGAACTATATTCAATACCTTGTATTAACTTATGGTGAAAAAGAATATGAAAACAAATATACGTATGTTCATGTATGACTGAAGCATTATGCTGTACACCAGAAATTGACACAACATTGTAAACTGACTATACTTCAATAATATATATATATATGTATATATGTGTATATATATATGTATATATATACATAAAGGGAATAAGTGTCTCTATCAACATATATACATAGATTCAAGTAATTGCGAATGGTGGTGGAAAAGAGTAAATGAGCTTGACAAAAATCAGAAGATCTATGGAATGATGTGGTTATAAATGCCATGCTTAATAAAGAGAATGCCTATCCTTACTGGATGATTCAGATTCTGATGGTCCATCTGTGAGTTAGTAGACATATCCTTTAGGATAGATTATTGCTAAAAATGTTGTAGAGCACCTTTTAGAAATATAATAAGGAGATATTGATTAAGGGCAGATGGCAGACTAGCTAGGAAAAAGTTGTATCAGCTGACCTGTGCTCAGTTTCCTCCATGATTGGTGAATGAGGGAACACTCTAGGGGGAAAATAAGCAGGTGGGGTGTAAATGATAATTGAATGTCTGGGTAAATAGATTCATGATACTGGTTATTATCTATGCAGTGATCTTAATGCTTGTGGATTCTCCCCCTTTCTGGCATGATGGCTTGATTCTTAAAATTATTAATAAAGCTTGATACTGAGTAAATCCTTTTGTATGATTCTACACTGAATTGCTTTGAGTTCTAGATACATTGATTTTCTAGAAAATTTTATTTTGAGAGGAAATTGGTGTTTGGATTATACACGGCTGTTATTCCATATAATTCTGAAATTTTGTTTCCTTTTTCTAATTTCTTTTTTTCACGGAGATCTGGTGGTGTTATATTCCTGTGCCTCTTCTTGCCTCCAAGAGGATCACGTGACAAAATTGGAGCCGGGTGACTCAGTGATGGGGGAGGGGAGGTGGATACACTCTGAGGAAGATGGTGGAGGGTGCTAACTGTGAGAAGCAGACTCCAAAAGGCATCGGAGTGAAACTCCTCTGGGTTTACACTGAGCAGAGTAAGAAGAAAGTTGAGTGAGGAAGATGCTTTTACACACATTGTGCAACATTAATTTCACAGGAGAATCAATAGATTCACCTGAAAAGGTAAGCAGTTCCCACGGTCAAAGTGTGTGGGGTGGGGACAAATTTGAAGCCCTCCATGTTGCTGGCACCACGCTGCTGCATGGTGGACGTGACCTCTATGCACGTACGGGCCATATGTGTGTGCAACTCTTACAGAGTGAGTGTGGAAAGGCAAATGAGTTGGCAGAAATAAAGACGGGTGGAAATCCCATTCTGTAACTTGGATGTTCTTGAAGAAAACACAATTATTGACTTCTCTATTGTCCATCTCAGAGGCACTGTGGCTAAAATGTATACGCCATTGTTTTAAGTGGAGGTACATTTTAGGTCCATGAGAATAAAGAAAAAGCTTTGGAAGGTCTGGGTAACACTTCTCAGACAGTCAACTCTGCTGAGCTCTTTCCTTTACAGATAAAGTTAAAAAATAGGGAGATTTTTGTTTTGTACACCTTTACTACCTGTCACTTTTGCAAATCTGTGGCAGGAGTAGGCAGATGGTGAGGGATTTTGGTTTTCAGCATTGTGGTTCCCAGCCAAGAATTATTTCATTTTAACATCCACGTTATGCTTTATTGCCACCTATGACTCCTTGTATGTAGGCTGGCTGCGCAGCACAGGGTGAAAAAGTGAGGCACCCCTCCTGTATTTTTACAAACATTACATCATTTCATGAATATGTGGAAAAGTCAGGGTGAGTGCCCGTTGTGTAATATTTCCTTTTCTTGGTGGCAAAAACAGATTAATCAATGTAGATGCAACCTTTAGTTGGGAATGAAGCCAGCATCCTTGATTTAAGCGTTCAGAATGTGTAGATGCTGCTAGGGGTCTCTCTTGCATCAATTATTATGGAAGTCATGCCTAAAAAAAAAAAAAAAAAAAAAAAAAAAAAAGATCCTGTCTCTTAAATCAACTTTAGTTGGTGGCAATAACACAGTTGTAAAACTTACCCTTTGAATAAATAGAGGGTAAGAAATTGTGAATTCTGGTTTTTATATGAACGTGCCAGTTTGTTATAATAACTTTAAATCCCTAGGTTCATCAGATGTGTACAGTTAGCATTTGAAACTTACATTTATCAACAGTTACTTCAACTGTACTATAGTATATGGGAAAGGGAAAAAAAACATTAATTATCTGATTTATTCAACAAGAGTTTAGAGTATGTTATGTTCTGTAAGTCTGCTTTTCCTAATAATTCTGAGTTATTTGGGATGGAAATAAGAGTAATTTAGAGCTGGGTAATTGTACAAATCACCAAAATAAATACTGTAAATAAGAGAAGAGATATAAATACAAATCCAAATCATTTAATTTCCAAAAATTTCCACTAATAAATACCAAAATCCTCTTTGAACCCTTTAGACAAAAATGCGTGTGTGATGCTCATTGTCTCTAGTACCCTTTGCATCATTTTTTCTAATATTTTATTATATTAGAAATAAGTCAAGCCATAATTTCCCTCCCTTTACTCATCTCTCTCATTAGATGAGAGTTACAAAAAAGATAGATTTTTACTACCTCAAATGTAATATTATCAGCACTAACTCATCTGAATTCACAGAGAAGTTAAAATATAAGTAACTCAAAACTGATTTTACTTCAATTCCTTCAAGCTGTGTTTTTAGCTGTTTGAGGTGTAACTTTTCATGCAATTATAAATTATGATGAGCTGAGTGCTAAATATTTCACAAATGTTTCAGTTCTACCATATGTTGGTCACATTTTAGATGCTCATGAATATAGCAATATGGAAGGTAACTCTGAGTGACTGCTCTCATGGAACTTATGTTTCTGATTTTGGTGGGAGGCAGCAAATGATGAAATAAACACGGGATATATTTTCAGGTAGTACATGTTGAGTATTACAAAGAAAGGAGGTTGAAGACAAGAGAATTTCACATGAGTGCTATTATAAATAGGATGGGAAAGCGAATTTTGACAAACAGTTGAATAAAACTAGAATCATCTGAGGAAAATGCATTTCAGGTATTGGTAACAGTGAGGCAGAAACACTCTATGTGGCAGAAGTAGAATGAATTTAAGGAAAATCAGGAGAAGTAAGAGAAAGAGAGAGAGGACCAAGAGTTTGATCATGTGGGTCTCTGTAATGCATGGGGAGAGACTGGGTTTTATTTTGATGTAATGAGAAAGCCTTGTAGGTTTTGAGTAGGAAAGTTGGATAATTAGATGTATTTTTAGAATTTCTATAATAGTATAATAGCTATAATGATTATCAGACACACACAGAGTAGAATAGAGAAGGAAGTTTACTGAACAATTAATTTTGAGAAAATTTGGCTTAAAAGTGGTTTATTTATAGCAAGAATCCTGGGATCATTTAAAATACTAATATACTGGAGGAGAAGATTTTATATGTTTCTTAATACAATTATTGACCATAGGACCTTTCTCTCACAGACTATTTTGTGACTTGGGGTATGCATAATCATCTCTATTTGTTATCTCTTCTCTAAAGGACATTGAAAAATATATACATATAATCAACCTGCCATTGAAATATATACAGGAAATACAACACTACCTAAAGTCCTAAGAGACCTCAATAAAAATTATACTTTACAGATGGTTCCCATCAAATACATTTTGAAAAATCAAACTCTTTCAGGAGATTATAACATTTTCACACTGTGGTGCTTTAATAGCCATGTTTTACTAAGCACTTACTTAGGTCATAAACTTTTGCACATATGTTATTTAATGTATAACACTCTTTGAATAGACATTATCTTAATATTGCAGAAAGGGAATGTGAGACTTAGACATGGTAAAACAACACAACACAAAACAAAACAAAACAAAACAAAAAACAAACAAAAAAACCTGGCCCCAACTCACTTAGATACTAAACAAATGGCTAGATGTCAAATTGAGTTGTGTTTGATTGAAACATAATTTCAAGAACTACACTATAAGGTCTGCAATAATAAAAAATAATGCATATCATGGGCAATATCCTAAAACTGTGATGTCATGATGTAAAAAATTTCATGGTCTTGAGTGGCAAGGGTATCTGCTCCACAGGGAACAAGATGGTATCAACGGAAAATTTTCTTGAAAATGTAACCTAATTTACATAACTGAGGATCATTTAAATCTTGGTCCTGAGATTGATTCAAAATCAATTAGATTGACTCTCTATACTCTGAATTTCATTTCAAAATATTTACATTTCAACTTTTGCTTCACCTAAAGACAGTGTCTCTCTATCCAATGCCTTACTTGATATAGCTAAGAACCCATGACACCAAGGACTTAAGTCATTCACCCAAAAATGCTGACACACAATTAACTAGAAATTTAGAATAGTCAGAAATGTGAATTAACAAGTTAAATCTGATAAAGTGCATCATTGGAGGAAACACATTATACATATCCTTCCTTCCAATCATACAAACACATAATTCTTTACAGCAAAAATCAAAATAAGAAAGATAGGACAACATAGTCTAATAACAATAAATAGAAAATATTTTATTAAATAATAATAGAATAGTGCAATAAATCTCTCAAGCTACATCCTTATGCTGTTTCCCCTCTTTTGTTTAAGTTATTATTTTATTCTCCAATATTCAAAGATAATAGTATCTTTATATTTAATTAGCAATTCTTAAATGTGTTTAAATAAATTTTCCCTTTATACCCATAATCTAATCTGTAAAATAGGCAAAGCACTTCAAATTATTCTCCTTTCGAGCTGAAAACAGGAGTAAAAAAGTAAAAGAACATGCATTTTAAGTTCTAATGAAATAAGATACACTTACCTTGAAATTCAATATTCTTCATTATCTAGTTCCAGCTTTCATTTTCCAGTTTCATTCCACCATTCCTTACTAAGGATTATATGGTTTTGTAGCATAATTTTTTCTTTCCCTAGTACCCAACACATGATCATGCCTCAGGCGTCCACGAATTTGCCCGTATTGTTTCTTTTCCTAGGAAGCCTTCTCTTCTTGGGAGTATGTTACTCATCTTTATGCTGATTCCATCATTACGTTTTCCTTTCAGCAGAATTAATCACTCACTCACTCACTCATTCTGATGAGATTTAAATGTGAGATTTATTTTCTCATTTGTTTATCCAAAATTACTTCTGGAATGCCTTATAAATGCCAGCCACGGTGTTGGAGATGAAATGGTTAATGAAATAGGTAGGATCCTGAGTTACAAGGCCTTTGTATTCATATTCCACACTTTGTAACCTGGGTTGTGATATGTCATTAAGTTGTGCCTCTCCCTGGGGATGATGTGGGGATCGAGGGGTAGGGACAAAAGTCTCTTTCTCATGTTTGTACTTCTGGCACTAAGCATGGCACCTGTCAGTACTAACTACCTAATACATTAAACTTTTTTTAATGAATACTTAGTGGCTGTCTCAGTCACATGCATCGCTAATAGAGTAAGCAGCAAAACATAGATTTTCTAAGGCCTGTGTTCCTTCCTCTATACTGCATGGGCTCCAATAAGAATTCAGTTAGATGTCACAGTCATTCCACTAATTTCCCTCTGATATATTTTTTTGAGTGCGTTGGATGAAATTCGCTAAAGACTTTCAAACATCTAATTTGGTGCCAATTATAAAACAGGCACATATGTAAGGAGCTGCCATCTCCTTCGTTTGCTTAGAGCACAGCGCTAACAAGCCTATAAGCTGGAAGTAAATTCTAGAGTCGTCAATTGCTTTAATTTGTTCCATGGTACTGGAGGGAGGTCCCCTTACGTCCATGGAGGAGACCAGACTGAATAATGTGGGCCAATACACAAAGAATATTATTTATTTTTCCTAGAAAAACAATTCATACCCACCGCTCAAAAGACTCTTTTTAGTTCCAAACACAGTTGTTAGATACGTCTTCAAGTTTGAATATAGCACATGATGATAAAGATGAGGAGAATGAAAAGAGTTTTAAAGCTTTTTACGTAAATTAGGAAGCACCATCTCTGCTATTTTAAACATGTGATTGGTTAAAAACAAAAGAGACTGAATATTGTATCTGAGCTACATTTATGTACCTAGTGACACTGGCTTATGCTAGTTTTTTTGTTGTTTTAGGTTAACATTTGTCTTTCCAGTCAGCAGATTAAGATAAAAAGCTGTAAGGAATATTTGTGTGCCAATCAAATATTAAAAACACATAAAATTTGGAAAAGATTAAAGAGAGTAAATATCAATGGGGAAAACATGAAAAAGGCTTTCAATAACAGAATAGTTTAGAAATTTTTAACTTTAAAGATAAGGAGATGTGGTTTCCTTTAAAATAAACCCAAAATTTTTCTTTTGTAATTTCCTGAAAATATTTAGTTTACACAAAAATCACAATCCATGGCTCCTGGGCAAAATTTTTTTCAGGTCAGTCTGGGCTTTTGCAAGGAGCAGTCATCTTCTTGTTTTCAGGTGTGAGGCACTTTGTAAAACAGATTTTATAAAAACACCATCTCTTTTCGGTATAAAATCTCCAATTATTTCATTTCACCTCCCTTGCTCTGCTAAACAGTGATCTTGTGACTCATCTTCTTGCTCAGTCTTGGGTATAATGCTGGATGCTGGCTCCCACTTAAGTCAAATCCTCTCTAAGATTATGGCATTAATTTCTAGGCGATCTTAGATAATTCAGTCATCCTTCCCCACACTTACCTCTTAGCTTTCTTTTCCTTAAGAGCAGCATTCCTAACTCTTTGTCAAGGTTTTCTCAGCATGCATAGATACCTCTTCATGTCTTTGATTTCAATATATAAATAGAAACATATCATAGAATTCACTTATATTACATGTATGCATGTATTTAGAGCTCTATTTATTTATCTCTCTCTCTCTCTGTATTGAACAATAAGGGATTAGGGGTGCCAACCAACCCCCTGACTCAGTTAAATATCCCTGTGTAACTCTGCAGTCATCCCTCCGTATTCACAGTTCTGCACCTGTTAATTCGATCAACCACAGATCATGTAGGACTGTAGTATGTACCAATTGAAAGAAAGCTGTGTATCCGTGGAACCATGTAATTCAAACCTGTGTGGTTGAAGGGTCAACTGGAAAGAGAGAGAGAGACAGAGAGAGGGTGTCTATCTGTCTCTCTATGCATCTATCTGTATCCTTCTCTCTCTCTGTCTTTATCCTTATCCATACCCATGTCTGTCTACATCTAATCTCTAGAGAGAATGCTAAGAAAGATTATCCTCTAGTGACCGAAATAGATCCTTAATGAAAAAATATTTAGAGACCTGCAGTATAATATAGAATTCTAACCATATCAAATCTAGTAAAACATCAGTAATAAACAAGAAATGAAAAAAAGAACTAGTTGCCTGAAGGGCAACAAAACATGAATTTTAATGAAAGTGGAAATTATGACTTGGAGAATTAATATAAAAGTATGCTTCTACATTTATATTTATACAATCAATAATAATTTACACTCAGCATATTGGGAAAAGTCAATTAAATAATGAATAATTTGAAATAATTGGATTAGGGTCTTTCAAGGAAACTTTGAAGAAAAAGTAAGGGCTGATTTCTGTCCTGCAGACTTGGTTTTGCCTATAGCTGTTACTTAACTAGCAGAATTTGTTTTGAGCAAAGAAATATATAGAATACTCTCTTTTAGAGAAAGAAAAATAGCATATGATATCACTCAGATGTAGAATCTAAAAAAAAACAAAAAAGAAGACACTGATGAACTCATCTACAAAACAGAAACAGACTCCCAGGCATAGTAAATAATCTTATGGTTACTGGAGGGGAAGATGGTGGGAAGGGATAAATTTGGGAGTTTGGGATTTGCAAATATTAATTACTGTATAAAAATAGATACAAAAACAAATTTCTTCTGCATAGCATAGGGAGCTGTGCTCAATATCTTTTAATAACCTTTAATGAAAAAGAATATGAAAATGAGTATGTGTATGTATATGTATGACTGGGACATAATGCTGTACACATTGTACACATTGTAACTGACTATATTTCAATAAAAAATAAAAAAGGAATACTCTCTTTTATGATTGATGTTATGGTACATTGAATTTTGTATTATTTATTTTCCTATGTAAATTTATATCAAGGAGTTTGCATCATCAGAGTTAGCAAGGAAAATGAACAGTGACCATGGACTAAAATCCTGAACTCACATCTTACTGCTACTGTGGTCGAGTTGACTCATTTAAAACGGATATTTTTCCTGGGGCTTGCACTATTATCTTTATATAAATCTCAGTTACCCAGAAGTTATATACATTTTATACCTAAATGCTGAAGGGCTTGCATACGTAGGGATGCTATTTGCTTTAAATACATTGGTGGATTGAGTAGCTAGAAGCCATAGCAGCCGTCCTGTAGAATAAATTATCTCAAGGCAGAGGAGCTCCTTATATGGCTGTAGGGCTCTGTCATAGGAACAGTATGTCTTTCTAGCTGTAGTTTCCAGACCTAATGAAAAAGCAGAATTAAAAAACAAAAAGGGAGGCCCATAAACAACAATATGTTTTGCATCATTCAACTTACATATATACATATGCATATATATATAGCATGTACATATATGATATATGTAAGTTTGTGTTCTAGATAAGAAATTAGTTCAATAACTTATTAAGTTCAGTCATATTATATTATTATCTTGAGAGTATGCATTATACTAACACAGGTACTTTTCTCCCGTATACATTTATGACATGTCTTCTCCATAATCTATTGGGTATAACGTTATTTAATATTAGTGTTTTTCAGGATTTTTCAAACAATAGAATCCATTTCTTTTTTTCTTTTAGTGTTTAAAAATTTTTTTTTAATTTTATTTTTAAATTGAACCTTAATTTCTTTTTTTAAGCTGTTTTTGTGGGTGGGTAATTTATTTATTTATTTATTTATTTATTTATTATTTATTTATTTATTTATTTACTTACTTACTTACTTACTTACTTACTTACTTACTTACTTATTTATTCATTTTAATGGAGGCACTAGGGATTGAACCCATGTGCTAAGCATGCACTCTACCACTGAGCTACGCCCTCCCTGCTCAGAAGCTATTTTCTTATTTAGAATTCCTGCAAAAGTCTAAGTCGTGAAAACACTTTTCATAGTCAGTGACTTATAATCCTCGGATCTCTGCAAAGAGTCTATAACTGAAGTGTGTATATGTTGGAGAGACAAAACTGTGCCATGGCCGAGGTTTCCCTGATCTATGACTGAATACCTAAAAAATTAACTACTCAAAGATAATACATCAAAGAGAGGTATAAAGAAACACAGCAATGTTATAAGTTTCCTAAAGGAACTCAAGCAAACACCAACTATCAGAGGGCACATCAATTCACTGGGAACAGAGAAAGTGGGAGACACTGAAGCAGAAAAAAATCTCAGAGACCATCCTCTGGTCATAACCAGTAAGTTTCCTTTGAGAAGGAATTGTTTATTGTTGTTGGTGTTTTCTAATAGTTTACCTGATAGTTTCTTCTCTTTTTCTCCTTTTTTCTTTCCCAGGAAGATCCTTCATCCACTCTTATGATTTCAGTACCATTCACTGCTGATTATCCTTGTCTCCAAAAGCTACGTATCATACTACATGCTGAACGTTATGGAAGAACACAGAGGTCAAGTGTCGTTCTCATCACATCCTATCAAGCGTATGTACTGTCAAGGTGTCTTCTCAAGCCTGGCTTATCACTGTTGGCAGAGACCTTGAACACCTGGATGAGATAGTATTTGTTAGTTTCTTCACTGTAAAGTTACTCTTTTTGACCCGATTTATGTACTGTGCTCTCTAAAAGGAAGACACCATGTGAAGCATACCCTTAAGAAGTGGAGAGTTATTCTCCCCCTCCTTGAGGACAGAGCATCTACATAAATTATTTAAAAGTCTTCTGCAGAAGATATCTGTCTCTTTATTTATTCAATAACTTATATCAACAGGAACTCATGGATATTTATATACACCTTGGGTTATAATTCAACACTACGTTATTTATTTTTTGCTCAAAATTTTTTCAGCTTTGGACATTAGGTGTTCTTTCTGTTGACTTCTGGGCCCCTTTGATACACCTCCATTATTACATGTTTTAAAAACTGTTTTTTGAGTTTCTTTACTTTCTGGAATGACAAGATACTTATGTTGTGTATTTTCTTCTCCAGTTCTAGAATCAGCCATTTTTAGAGAAGCCTTGGTTCCTTTTATGTAAGATTGATATTAAACAAATAAGATGTGGATATCTTTTGTTCTCTTTCCTGCTGTGGTATTGTTGCTTTTAAAAGAGCAAGCAAGGCCATACATATGTGTATACCCACCCTGTATATACACTTATGTATGTATATACAAATATTCTTGTATGAAAGCATTTGTCTCTATATTAATCTAGATGAGTTTATACTAATATATCCAACTCTTATCTATTACCACGTGGATTATTCTAGCCTCTTGCTCTTGCTTGTTTGTGAACTCCTATTCCATCAGTAAGAAACCTGGCTTCTCTGTTCACTATTCATTTATTCAATTGTTCAATTCCTATGTATGTGTACCAGCATCAGAATTGTCCATCCATACCCTCTGGAAAGAACTTCATCAACTCAAGTGCGTATGTAGAGTTCCTTTTGCCTCTAGTTTTACAGATTCCACTTATTTATTTACTAAGTTACGTAGGTCAGCACCTTATTCTCTCTCCTACTTTAGTGAAGTTGTTTCATGTATTCGTAACACAGTTAGATTGTTCTATCACGTTTTTGTTTCATCCTGGGATACCTTGATCTCTTACTTATTTACTTATTTTTAAAATTTGCATGTAAAATTCTCTATTTTTGACCCCTGGAGGCTACAAGTACCTAATCTACTTGTTGGAGTCTCCAAGAAAGACTTCATGAAATAGTGGAGGTTATTTATATATTTAATTGATGTGCTGACTATTTAATACCACAATAGTTGTTTAATAGCATCATTATTTAAAAATTTTTATATTAACCTAAAATGATTACTTAGAATGGGAAGAAAATAATTTTTCATTGATTGGTAAAAATTTATAAATGTGATAATCTTGCAAGCTTTATCAATATATTTAAAGATTTCCATTAGACTTTTTTTTTTGTTTTCTTTGTCATTTTAGGCTGTCAGAAATCTGATAATCAAAGTATTATCACACATATACATACATGGAGTTACCTTTTAGGTCACCCATAAATTATAATGTATCACTAAATCCTTAGTATAATTAAAGAATGATTTTACCCTATAATAGATACCTAAGATTGGCTTATTCTATCTATCTATCTATCTATCTATCTATCTATCTATCTATCTATCTATCTATCTATCTATCATCTATTATAGCTGGTTTACAGATGTATAAAAACATCAGTGTGAGAAATATTTATAAGAAAAATTGTGATTCACTAGTTTCCTTTGTGTAAGCAATAATACATTAAAATTATCAAGTTTTGAGGTTTTGGAACCACAGAAAGAAAATATGCTTTTGTAGAGTTCTTGTAAAATATTTAATCAGAAGAACATTGGTTTCTTTAAAGATTTAGTGCCAGTGGATGTACTATATCACTATATTACACTTTGCGGCTTTTGGAATTTTAAAGATGAAAGGTGCTTTTCAAGCACAAAATGCTATTGCATAATTATATGTCGCTTTTTATTAAAATTAAATATAAGTGATCCTCTTGGGCTGCTATTTTTCAGTTGTTGATGAAAATGGATCCCATTTTATGTAAATAGCCTTTACTTTAATAAGAATAAGTTTTAAAGATATTTTTAAAGTGGTGTTTGTTCAAATGAATAAATAAAAATTTAATTTTAAAAAAGCACAACGTTTGAACAACTATTAACCCTCTTTCTAGGGAGGAAAATTGCATACATAAAACTCATTACTTTTATTTATTTTTCTCACATTTTGAAATGTCATCATTCCTGTTATAAACGTAAGTATAAATGTTCATGTAAAACCACGTATATAATTGTGATAAACAGTCTTATCTGCAAGAGGTTGCCAAAGAGACTATTTTCAGACTAAGCAAACTATTCTCTCACTTTTAAAGTTTTTTCCTTGATGACTTGTATCAAGAATAAGAAATTTCCCTGGAAAATATAACATAATTAGGAATTGTACATAGGCATTCCAAGCATAAAATGATATTAAATATAAAGAAATACATGGATACATATATCAGTATAGATATATTCATAAAGCAAGTTCAATGATCTCTTTAGAAATATGAAATATTTTATTGAATATTATACAAATTCAATATTTTACATTTTCCCTGCTATTTGCTTTCCTTATAATTACATAATTTAGAAAAATGACAGTGCATCAATCAGTATGGCAAATGATGAGATTACCCTCTGAGTGGGTCACCACTGAATAAATGCAGATGAGGAGCAACATTCTGAGAGCTACCCCCATCCTCTGGTTTGCAGAGTCAGTTGACCGCCTGCCTATAGCAGGATCCTGACACTTGACTCTTGGGTCCTTCATGCCACCAAACTGTTTTGTTTGAAATTCTGCCCCTGAAGACCCCTCCCCCCATGAGAATAAACTATTCTGTAAGATGAACACTAGCATGGTCTTTAAGTTAGTGGCTTGTAAACACCCAAAGTTATGGGAAGAGAAAAAACAGAAACTAGGCCACTTTTAAAATAAGTGAGCATGACTCAAATTAAAAAACTATTAATAAGAGAACTGCCTGTCAAGGCACATAAGCAAAGTATTTGGGATAGAAAATTTCCATGTGGATGTAGAAAGACCAAGTTCTGAAACTTGAGCTCGCCTGTTGCTGGAGGAATTGAAGCTTTGTGCCAGGGCTCATATTAAGCTGGCACTTGTTATCTATGCTATAATGATATAACAATTATTTTACATCATATATATTGTTACCACAATATATAATAATTGTCTTCATTGCATTCTTACATGGACATTTAATTTTCTCAACAATCCTATGCTATAATTAATTAGCTCTCCATTGTGTAACTGATGGAAATTAAAGCTTAGAAAAGCTAAGCTTTCTTGAGGTCAATTTTTCCTCACACCCTACATCCAATCAGTTAGGAAAGATTGTCAGCTGGACCTTCTGAACAGGTCTAGGAACTACCCACTCCTCACTACTCATACCACTCCAAATGTGCTCTGGACCACTATCTTTTATTGACTAGAGTCTAGACAATTAGAATAGTTCCTAATTAGTTTATTTGCTTTCTTTTACCCTCACATAGTCCAATCTCCCTATGGACTGCCATGGACTGAAAGTGTGTGTCCCTCCAAAATTCGTATGTTGAGGCTTTACTCCCCAAGGTGATGGCATTTGGAAGTGGGGCCTTTTGGAGATAATTAGGCTTAGATGAGATTGTGAGTGTGGGGCCCTTGTGATAAGATTCCTTAAGAGGAAAAGACCAAAGATCTCTTTCTCCTCTCTCTGTCTCTCTGTCTGTCTTTCTCTCTGTCTCTCTCCCCCTCTCTCTTTCTCTTTCGTGTGAGGATAGAGTGAGAAGGTGGCCATCTGCAGACCAGCAAGAGGGCCCTCCAGACCCATGAAAAATAGTTGTCTGCTGTTTAGCCACCTAGTCTATGGCATTTTGTTTCAGCAGCAGTAACTGACTAAGTGATCTTTTTTAAACTATTAGGTAAAACATTGGAGCTGAGTTCAAAATCCAAAGTGAGGGAGTGTTCTAACTTCATTGATTTACATGCAGCTCTACAGTTTTCTCAACACCACTTGCTGAAGAGACTGTCTTTTCTCCATTGTATAGTCTTGCTTCTTTTGTCAAAGTTTAATTGACAATAGGTCTGTGGGTTTATTTCTGGGCTCTCTTTTCTGTTCCATTAATCCATAAGTCTGTTTTTGTGACAATACCGCTCTGTTTTGATTACTGTAGCTCTGTAGTATTGTCTGAGGTCTGGGAGGGTAAATTCCTCCAACTTCGTTCTTTTTCTTCAGTATTGCTTTGGTAATTTTGGGTCTTTTGTGATTCCATATAAATTTTAGGACTATTTATTCTAGTTCTGTTTAAAATGTCATGGGATATATGATAGGGATCATGTTAAATCTGTAGATTGCCTTGGGAAGTATGGCCAAGTCAACAATATTGATTCTTCCAATCCAAGAACATGGGATATCTTTCCATTTCTTTAAGTTATCTTTAATTTCCTTAATCAATGTTTTATAGTTCTTGATGTATAAATCTTTCATCTCCTTGGTCAGATTTATTCCTAAGCATTTTATTGTTTTGGATATGATTTTAAAAGGGATTGTTTCTTTACTCTCTTTTTCTGATATTTCATTGTTAGTGTAAAGAAATGCAACTGATTTCTGTATGTTAATCTTGTATCCAGCTATTTTGCTGAATTCTTTTATCAGATCTAGTAGTTTTGTATGGAGCTTTTAGGGTTTCCTATATATAGTATCATGTCATCTGCATATAGTGACAATTTTACCTTTCCTCTTCCATTTGGATCCCATTCCAATTTGGATCTATTCCAAAAATGGGCAGAAGACCTAAACAAGCAATTGTCCAATGAAGACATACAAATGGTCAATAGGCATATGAAAAAACATGCTCATTGTAGTTAATTATCAGAGAAATTCAAATCAAAACTACAATGAGTTATCATCTCACACCAGTCAGAATGGTCATCATTAAAATATCCACAAACGATAAGTACTGGAGAGGGTGTGGGGAAAAGGGAACCCTCCTACACTGCTGGTGGGGACGTAGTTTGGTGCAGCCACTGTGGAAAACAGTTTGGAGATTCTTCAAAAGACTAAAGGTAGACCTACCATATGATCCAACAATCACACTCCTGAGCATATATCCAGAGGGAACTCTAATTTGAAAAGATACATGCACCCCAGTGTTCACAGCAGCCCTATATACAATAGCCAAGACATGGAAGCAACCTAAATGTCCATCGACTGAAGACTAGATATAGAAGTTGTGGTATATGTATACAATGACATACTACTCAATGATAAAAAAAGAATAAAATACTGCCATTTTCAGCAACATAGGTGGACTTGGAGATCATTATTCTAAGTGAAATAAGCCATAAAGAGAAAGAAAAATACCATATGATATCACTCATATGTGAAATCTAAAAAAAGAAAAGAAAAAAAGAGGACACTAATGAACCCATCTACAAAACAGACTTGCAAACATAGTAAACAATCTTGTAGTTACTCAGGGAAAGGGGGTGGGAAGGTATAAACTTGGGAGTTTGAGATTTGCAAATGTTGACCACTGTATATAAAAATAGATAAAAAAACAGATTTCTTCTGTATAGCACAGAATATCAATATCTTACAATAACCTTTAATGAAAAAGAATATGAATATATGTATGTATATTCATGACTGGGACATTATGCTGTACACCAGAAAGTGACACATTGTAACTGACTATACTTAAAAAAAAAAAAAAAATACAAAGGGCTTATTATGGCCCAAGTTCCAAACGATGATTCTAGAATGCTTCTCTAACTTTCTCATCCGTCTCCCATGACTCTCCTGCGGTCAGTCTAATACCAGGCTCACATGCTTTCCCTCTGCTCCTCAAACTTGCCATTCACTCTCCTACCACAAAGCATTACCCAGACTGTTACTCGGAAGAGCCTTTTCCTAGATATCTGTGGGTCCTCTTCCACCTCCTTCTTCCTAACATTTTTCTATGACCTATTCTATCTAGCTCTTTCAATCTGAATATTCTTTTTCCTATTGCACTTAATTGCACCTTTTTTTTTTATGTTATTCTATCAGGTGAGTGATACTAGTCACTTAATGTGCTGTATTAATTTAAGTAATTCCAGCTCTTGGAATAGTGTCTGATATTGTTGTTTCTTAATGAATATTTCTTGAATAAATGAATGAAAGTTTACTCAGCTTCTCCAGTAAGTGTCAGAGCCTGAATTTGGTCCTAGGTTTCTCAGATTTCTAATCCTATATGACACTGAATTTATCTTTTTTCCTGTGTAGTTATAAATAATTCATAAATATTTATTTTAATGCAACTTGCTTGTGAGGAAAGAAAACAAAACAAAAGCAAAAATAAAAAACAAACTTGCACACTCCTCATCAGATTTTAGCCTAGATATTTAAGTTGTGACAGAACGGTTGAGCTCATGTGTTCTTAATATGGCAAGCCAGAATGGGATTTTCTAACTCAAAGTATTATAAACAAAGGGAGTAACTGAAAGAACCAAGATAACCTATAAGTGAACTATTTACAGATCTAATAACCAAGTATTCTGCATATCAGTACAACTACTTACAATGTCACTTATGCAAGTGTGGAGATAGCAAAACTGTAAGAGAGCTTGGGATGGGGAAGTGAAGGTCTCAGTCATAGATATTAAACTCATTTTGATATTTTTCGCTAATTTTGATTGGATTGGCCTTTTCCCTCTATTGTAATATTATTCCTATGAGAAAATTACAATGCTTCACTACTTACCAAGCTTCTTGCGAAATCACCCCACCCAAGTTTCTAATTATAAGAGGTAGAGTGTCATAACCACGATTGTATTCATCCACCTCCTGTTACACTTTTATTTTCATCATCTACCTCTCTATCTATCTTTTTAATATACCTAAGTGTAAATGGCCTAACTGAGTGAGATATGCCTTTATACCTAAAAGAAGAATAGTAAATATCTTATTTTATCTATTTTATTTGGTAGAACTGAGCTCTTAATTTTATTGTATTTATTTTGTAGAGCGTCTTTTAGTTTCCTAAAAATCACTATCATTGTGGTAAGCTAGCTTGTATGCAGTTTTTATTTTACTCCTTGCATGTCTTTCTCAAGTCATCTTTCCCATTGGACTGCTTTATCTTAAGGACACAGCTAAGATGTTTATACCAGTTCTCCAAGGTAGGGATTTTCAAACATTTTTTAATGCATTCAACAGATTCAAATATATTTTACATTATCTCTCTATAGACACACACAAATTTGCAAAACTGATAAATATATGTAAAATAATCTTTCATGAAAAACTAACAGCTTCTACTTGTATAATTCTCTCTCTATCTGTCTGTCTCCAAATGAAGTACTTTTAAAAAGATATTACCAGGAACAAAAAGATATTGCTTTGTTTCAAGGCCCCTTTTGTTCCCAAGATTCAACTCTTATACTATAGTAATGTCTTTAAATAAAATTCATCCTTAATTTCTATGAAGAGAAAATTTCACTTAAGTATTTTTAATTTTTTTTTAAATTTGGCTTTATAATTTGTGTTAATCATCCCTATTATTGGTGTTGATTGGTTTCTAAATCTATTAAAAGAGATTTATTCTGAATAGCTAATGAAATCGCAGCTTAATAGATTCTCAAGTTATTTCAAAGAAATTTCCATGTAAACCTTTCAACTTTCACCATACGACTCCCAATGTCAAAGCATCTCTCCTCATAATGCTATGAATCAAGTTGGATCGTTCCAAGGACTCATTTGTGAAATCTATGTTATCCTAATTAAAGTTAAGTTTCATAGTAAAAAGTATTCATTCCTACGTAAATCAATGACTTCAATATGCTTTCAACCTAGACTTTAGATTTAGGTATTTATTGAACAGCTTCTTCATGAAAGAGGGACATATTTAAGAACATACTTCTTGTTAGTTGAATCTGAAAGGCCAAGAAAGCAATTGTCAGGTGGTGAATTACTTCACACCATTTTATTCTTAAAATACTGTTGAATGCCTCCTCAACCGTTTGTGATGAAATGGGTAAATATTTTTGAAAACTATTCTTCTGTCGCGTCCCCTCTGGAAAGAGAACCAGTCAGAAGGCTGCCAACTTGCTACAGTAGGAAGAACAAATCACAGTCACAAGACTGTGTGGCATTTGTCTAGTCTACAGTTCTTTTAAACGCTGATGAAATTCAATTTTTCATGCTCTGACACTGATGGACGGATATTATTTTTAGACCCAGTGTTGTGACAACAAGTCACCAGTGTTAGCAGTGCCCTGGCTAACACGCGGCCATTAGAGCTTTGATTGAGATTACTCCTGACAGGGGGCAGGCAGAGCAGGGACTGGGTCATGCTGTCCTGGCAGCTGGCCTCTTTCTTGCCCTTGTGCTTTAAAGAAATATGAACCTAATTCAGACCATGCAGCCTTGTGCTGGTAATCATTTCTAATGGACTGTGGTTACAAGATGTTGCAGAAATACATACATTTATAAGGAAATATAAATATAAATATATATATATATCATTCCATCTTGGTAATATATCTTCTTCCCATAGAACCAACAGTGCCCTATTTAATGAGAATGGCCACATTCATCTTGATCTGCCATGGGTGTTAAACTTTATGTGGTTGCTGAACTAATCTCCTAAACAAAAAGCAGTAGAAAGCTCAAACATGTTGCGATACAAACAAACAGCATATTTCTACTTATGTGAGGTCTGAATGGCAATATCTCTTTTTTGAAAATATTCAGATGAGCATCTGATTTTAAATATCAGATGAGTATCATTTAAAGAGCAAATGCTTCTGTTATATTTTGTATTACCTGTTTTATTTTATTTTATTTTATTGGGTTATACTCAGTTCACAATGTTGTGTCAACTTCCAGTGTAGAGAACAATTTTTCAGTTATACATGAACATACTTATATTCATTGTCACATTATTTTTCACCATGAGCTACCACAAGATCTTATATACATTTCCCTGTGCTATACAGTATAATCTTGTTTATCTATTCTATATATACCTGTCAGGTTTTAAAGGCAGTTAAATATTAATGACATCTATAGTTAGGGGTAAAGAGTGTAATAAAAAAAACTGCTAAAATGCTTTCTTCAAAATTAACTTACAAATATTGCAATAGGTTCCTCTTATTTAGATGGAAAAGGGAACCAAGAAGACTGCTGGCAAACTCAGTCTAATCCAATGGCAGAGAAAGATGACCACGTACTTGATGCCCATTCTCTTCCTCTTCCTTAGTAACACAGCACGGATTTTACTTCATGTTGCTATGTTTCTGCTTAAAAAAAAAAAAACAAAAACAACAATAAAAAAAAATCCTCATAGTTCATAGCTTTCCTTGCCTCTAGTCGTGAACGAAATGTCATGAGACCATTTTCCAAAGGATCCCCATTCAGCAGCCGCATCCCTTATTTTCCTTATCTTCCTTCTGCATCCTGATTCCTTGACACCAGAAATCATGTCTGGGACTTCAGCAAACATCTTGTGACAGGGAGGTGACCTCAGGTAGGAAAGTCCAATACTGAGGACGGCTGAGCCGATCAACAGAAGCTGCGGGAGACTGACTTTCTCTTGAATTCTTTATGAGAGGAAGCTAGAGTAAACTGTGTAAGCCACTGGCATGAAGACTTATCCTATTGGGAGCAGAATTTCATTTCTCCATAATATGACTCCAGATTCTGAGAGCGGGAAGTTTTCCTTCTTACATTTACTCGTGAGAAATAGTGTCATTACCCAGCTGGTATTAGATTCTCTCAGAGAATTTTCCAGACCCATCACAACTACAGAGACATTTCTGCCAACCCCCTCACCCCCACTACCTAAATTTATAAATCATCCCATGTGTTCAAATATGTTACTTCTAATGCCCAAACTTTCCCTTAGTAGGACCATATATAGAACAAGGGAAGGCATGGTGTCCTACTGCAAATTTCTTAAGCCTTAATAAAAAGTGGCTTCTGGCATTAACTTTACGTTTTTTAAGTTCCAGCATTTGAGAATTCTTTGTCTATCTGTCAGCTTTGAATTTTTATTTTTACACTTGAGCAATCAACCATAGTAGGACTCAGGACAGCTTAGAGGTATGCCTTTCTGTCCTAAAGTGGAAGAGCAGAAATCATGAAAGCTGAGGTGGAAAGCAAAAACCAGCAGGATTCCTGGAGCCCCAACCATCTTTCATAAGATCTTAATTTTATTTTGTTTACATATCAAATTCGTTCTCTCTCTCTCAAGTTTTTCTTCAGGGAATAGTTAATTTCACATATTCCTATTGACTTCAATGTTTGTAATATTACAATTTATTTGTTACACCAAGTTTGTGGGAAGTTTTTTTCCCGTATTTTATTCCTGTTTATATATATTATATATATAATTTATATATATATATATTATATACATATTAATAACCATCTATTGGGTAAAACAAGTGTATTAAATTTCCAGTTTTATTCTTCTGGCAATTACTCTTTACTTATTAAAAGCTACACATTTTAAACAAATTATCATTTTTTTTAAACTTATCAAAGTCTGCATCTTCCGCCTGAAACTAAACCAACACGTAAGTTTCTTCTTCCTTCTCTGTCACTTATCACTTCCTTTCATTGCCAGGCTTGTTGGTTTCAGGAACAATAACGTTTCTTAAAATTTAACACACTTGTGACTTAATTTGGGATCTTGTTAAGGTGCACAATATGATTCAAAAGGTCTGAGAAGAGCCGTGAAATTTACCAAGTTCCAGTTGTATCTTCTGTACATGCTACTCTAAAAATTATCCTCAGACCAGCAGCAGCAGAATTACCCCGGGGTTTTGTTAGATATGAAGAAACCCAGACCCCAGCTTGAACAAACTGAAACAGCATTGCTTTTAACAAGATTCCCTAAGGATTTATAAGCACATTGAGGCTTGAGATTTTGCTAAGAACAATCGCCCAGCTGATGCCAGTGATCCTGGTTCCGGGATCACCCTTCATCCTTTGAGTCCTCCGTGTATAGAGCAGCACTTGTTAAAAACTGTGTAAACCAGTGTGTGAAACATTGGAATCATCTGGTTTTTCTTACATTTGGATGCCTGGGTCTTATCCCCGGAGACTGATTTAATTCATATGTGGTGCATCCTGTGTCTGGGAATTTTTCAAAGGTCCCCGGGTGGTAAAATGCGCAGCAAAGTTTGAGAACTGCTCAACAAAATTTTATGGTTTGTAAATGTAACTGTAAAGATTAGTGTTTCTTTTTTCCTTTCTTTTGAAAGATTTTTTTAAACTAAAAAATAATGAACTAACTTGGTGACTCTTTCATTCTTTTGCATCATGCTACATTTGTGTGTTTATTCTTGCTGTAATATTTCCTCAAATACATTTTTCCCCCCAAACCTCCAAAGCTGACTCTCTAAGTTCAAATTTCAACTTTAGTTTTACTAGCTGTGTGAATATGGTAACATTTCTTAAGCTACTTTTTTGCTCAATCACCTCATGTGAAAAATAGAGATAATGATAATAAATACCTGTAGAATTTATATTATGATTATATAAATAAGCCCCCAAATACAGAGTTTAGAAAACTGGCACACTATAAGAAGCTTTCAATAAAATGTAGTAATTAGCTATTACATTCATCTTCACCATTAAAATGGCATTGACTGGTAAACCTTCTGACAACTTGTGTCTGTTAGTTTTATTTGGGTACCCAGCACCTTTGGAACATACTTCCTATGTTTGGGGAATTTCTTTCATAAAAAATGGTAGAAACCAGAAACTCACTTTCTCAGCTCTGTTGGAGATACGGCTTCATCAAGTGATCTAGGCTCCACCTAATCCTACATCTAGAGGCGGCTCCCAGGAAGAAGCAGGGACCCTGAAGAGTCTATATTGTGGCATTTGGCATTGATGCTTTGGTGTCCAGCGCGTGGTATCAGTGGTGTCAGCTGAGCTATTGATGCCTGGCATGCAGATGGCTGGTGCTTCCCTGGAGAAGTCTGCAGGACGGTTGTGGGTTTCTTCCTGCATATATACATGCATATGTCAAATGATTTTCATTATTTGCAACTCTTATGATTTATAAAGTCATTGCCAACACTGGACTGGTGGATATTGAACATTGTTTCCAAGGAAATATAGGGTTCGTTTCTTGCAAGCCTCTGGTTCATCAACAAATCAATACATTGCCTAATTTTTTACGTGTTTCTGTTTGAAGACATCTTATTTAATCTACGTCTTAATCTATCGCCAACAGCACTGCAACGTGTTGGAACAAAGCTGATTTAACACACACCTTCTCCATAAGACACGTCCCACATCCCAGCTCTCTTATGTTTAGGGACACTGGACAACACTGCAGCACTGTGCTTGGGGGCATTTTCAACATCAAAACCACCATAAACACACACACACATACACACACACAAATACATACAAATACCCTACAAAAATGCAAAATTTAAAAAAACCCTGCAAAAACATGGGCTAACAATATTGACAAAAGACATTTGTTTACAGTGCTTTGTTGGAGTTCCACCGGTTGCTTGCCCTTAGGTGACTCAAGATTTTGCACGTCCACAAGTGATAACTAAAGAAACTACTGTGAGTACTGATTTTGAGGTTACAAATACATTTTAGTGAGTAAGTGAATTTGCAAATACGGAATCTGTGAATGATGAAGATCTAATGTTTAAATGTGGCTTTCTAGCACCTGTGGAGATTCTGTGGGCTACCTCGTATCCACTATTTACTTACTTCTGGTTTAATATTCTAGCCTGATGCTATCCTAGAATGTTCTCTATTTGGAAGACTATTTTAATATGGCATTGGTACCAATAGTGCTTTGTAATCCATTGGCATCTTGACAACATTTTAAAAGCTCTTTTTAAGAATTTATTTGTATTTTTCTCTGCTGTTTGTAATTTATACTATTTCTTATCTACCGAAATGGTTAGACTATTCTATTTTTTGCAGTTCCTAAAAATAATGGTAAGTAAATTAAAACTAACATCAATGAAGCAACTACTGTACTAGGCAATAAATTAGATACAATATGGTTTATAAAACAATATGGTTTATAAGAATGGTTTATATTTTTCAAGTTATCCTAAGGCAGTTTTGAAATGATAGCCTATGAACTATTTTTCCAAAACAATCTCCAAAGGAAATTCTAATTAAAAATAAAAAATCAATATGCATGTGTATTTTACATTTACAAACATAATTTACTCTTTCTATGATTAGTAATTCCTTTCACACACCCGCGTTTATTTTGGGAATTCTTTCACCCTACCGGAAGAGCATCTTTCAGAATTTCTTGTAGTATGGATTTGTTAATGATTAATTTCCTACCCTTCCTTTGGTTCTGTAAATTTTTATTTCATCTTAATTTTTTAAATCTATTTATACTGGTTATAGAATTCTAGATTGGCATTTTTAAAAATTTTAGTGAAGACGTTCCATTGTCTTATAGTTCACAGTTTCTGATGAATAGCGTATTGTAATCCTTATCTTTGTTCCTCTACATCTTTTTCTTCTTTTTTTTTTTTAATGAATGTATAGTCAGTTTACAATGTTGTGCCACCTTCTGGTAGATAGTGTAATGTTTCAGTCATACCTATACATACATATATTCCTTTTCATATTCTTTTTCATTATAGGTTACTACAAGATATTGAATAGAATTCCCTGTGCTATACAGTATGAAACTTGTTTATCTATTCTTTTATACAGTAATTAATATCTGTAAATCTCGAACTCCCAATTTATCCCTTCCCACTCGCTTTCCTCCCAGTAACCATAAGTTTGTTTTCTATGCCTGCAAGTCTGTTTCTGTTTTGTGAATAAGTTCATCTTGTCTCTCTCTCTTTTTTTTAAGATCCCATATATAAGTGATATTATATAGTATTTTTCTTTCTTTTTCTGGCTTACTTCACTTAGAATGATAATTTCCAGGTCCATCCATATTGCATCAAATGGCATTTTATTATTTTTTATGGCTGAGTAGTATTCCATTGTGTATGTATCCACTGGATAGCTTTATCCAGTCATCTGTCCATAGACATTTAGGTTGTTTCCATGTCATGGCTATTGTAAATAGTGCTGCTATGACCCTTGGGGACTATGTCTTTTTCACCTTGTCTTTTTTAAAAACATTTTTGTCTTTATTGTTAGTTTTTAGGGAATTGAGTCTGATATGCCATTATTATTATTATTCTACAAGAAGTTAATTAAACCTCTTAGGTCTTGGTGTATCTATATTTCTATCTATATATAGATCCAAAAAGGAAAATTTTAAGCAAATATTTATTGAAATATTTTGTCTGCCAAACTACCCTTTCTGGGATTCCTATTATACATATTTGACCAAATAATTTGTCCTAAACTTTACTATTACTCTGTGAATCTTTTTCTCAAGTTTTTGTTTTGTTTTTCGTCTTTAGGTCTGTTTCATTTTGGATAGATTCTGTCACGATTTTTCAGGTACATTGATCTTTTTTCTCTGCTGACTGATCATCGGTGAATCCCATCCAGAGACTTTTTCATTACATATTGATTTTTTTAATTTCTAGAAAGTTCACTTGTGAATATTTCATATCTTCATTCCTTTCCACATTATTTTCATGTTTCCCTCTACCCACATGAGCAGTAAAGCCTATTTATAATAGCTGTTTTCCAGTTTTGCTAGCAAATTTAGCACTTTCAGTCATATTTGGGTCTGTTTTCATTAAATAATATTTTTTCTAATTAGAGTTTCAAATTTCCAACTTCTTTGTATGTCTGGTTATTTTGGATTGGATGTGAGACATTTTAATTTTCCATTGTTGCAGCCTGATTTTGTGTGTATGTGTGTGTGTGTGTGTTTGTCCTGGCACTCAATTATGTTATTTAGGATAGGTTTTATCTCCTTGTGACTTGCTGTTAAGTTGTTTTTTGTTTTGTTTCATTTGGTTTGTTTGTTTGTTTGTTTGTTTTTTATTTGTAGTTGGTCTGGAGCAGCTTTAGTCAAAGGCCAATTTAACTCTATTAAGTGATACTTTTCTTAGGACTCTACCCAATGTCTCATATGCTCTGAGGTCTTTATATCCTTGCTGGTGTGAACATGAATTCTTTTAAGCCATGTGTAGAATCTTGGAATTATTTACTCTACCAGTTTTCAAGAGTTCATTCCTCAGGCAAAGGGATTTTCTTCTCATGCTTGTGCAGATTTAAGGGATTCCATCTGCAGATATCTGGAGCTACCTCTTTACTTTTTCTCATTCTTTCTTTAACTCTTCCCTGAAAATTACACCTGACTTAGCCTTTCTAGTCTCCCAGATTCTGTTGGGGTTCCACCTTTGAGCACTGCAGCCTTAAAACTACATCCAAGAAGTAAGCTAGAGTGGGACTTACTTCTTTTCCCCAGTCTCTCTTAGTCTTGTATCACCCACTGCCCGATGTTTAAATGTCATTCTTTTGGATATTCAGTCCAGTTTTCTAATTATTTAAGACAGGAGGGTAAGGAAGATACTCCATTAGGGTTGAAAGCAAAAGTCTAGAACCCTTATTAATAAAGCAGATAAACGTGAGTCTGCTTTGCTTGAAGTGAGAGTGAAAAGCTTGGTTGCTGCCAGCTAAGCATCTTCTCTGCCCCACAGTATCTCCATTGTAAAGCACTGGACCAAAGAACTTTGGGGGATGTAGGTCATGGTTTGAAAATAGCTCCTCTAGGAATGCTGTGTCAACTTGGTAACAAGTGAGTACTTAAAATACATCCTCATTAATTCAGTGTATATTTATTGGGTATCTTCTACGCTTTAGGTATTGCAGAATACACTAATGTGCCTTAGTGTGCTCTCAGTCAAATTATACAGAGATATATGTCTGAAAGTAATTAAAAAAGCAATAATTACCAATAAATGCTAGTAGAATTGGGTCATGGAAAGGTCTACACAGGAAAAGTTGAGAAGATTTCACTGAACATACAATATTAGTGCAGTTTTGAATAAACAGTGGGAGTTTGCCAGCTATGTAATGCGCAGCAAGGCACCCTAGGCAGAGAGGTACAAGTGAGCAAAGGGCATGAGCTTGAAACAACCGGGTTTGCTCTAGAAATCACATGGAGTTGTAAAACCTCAAAGATGCTGGAGGTGTAGGTCATCTCAGAAAGATAAAGCAGGAGCTGGAGCAGGAAATCATTCTATTATAGAACTTAGATTTTATAATTAAGTTTATATTATGCAATTGACTGTGCTTTATGAGATTTATGGTTTAGAAAGATCACATTACTTGCAGTTTGGAAAATGGCTTAACACTAGAATTCTTAACATTGCCTGACAATTACAATCTTCCGGTAGCTTTAAAAAAATATGGACAGAAACTCTGATTCTAATTTTGAGTCCTGGTTCAGGTACAGTATTTTTTCGAAGCTTCATATATTCATATAATGTGAGGCAAAACCTTAAAACCTTGTGGTCATAAGAGAAAAATCAGTGAAACTAAAAGTTAAGCAATATGCTCCTTCTCTGATAGAATTGATAGGCAACTAAAACTAACTCAAAAGGCAATAGGCAAGGAGGGGAGTAGGAGACACCAGGCAAGTGAGTGCTACAGCCATGGCTCTCTGAATCAGATATGTATATGAATCACCTGGGGTATTTGTCTAGAATGCAGAATTTTTAGGTCTGCATTTTTTAAGACCATCAAATTTGTGTATTTGGAGTAGCATACATTTTTCACAGGAGTCTGAAGTGATTCTGAATCAGAAAAATTGAACATTACACTTCAAAGGGAAAAATGTTTATGAAATACTTAGAGTTTTGTGGATTGGATTTTGAAACTATGAAACTCAAAGATAAGATTAACACTGTATGGTTCCAAGCATATGGCATTCTGGACAAAGCAAAACTATGGAGATAGTAAAAAGATGAGTGATTGCCAAAAGGTTAGTGGAAAGCAGGGATGAAAAGATGGAGCACAGAAGGTTTCTAGGGCAGTGAAACCACTCTGCATTATATTATAATGGCGGATACACATCATTATACATTTGTCCAGATCCATAGAATTTACATCAAGTGTAACTCTCCTGTAAACTACAAATAATGATGTTTGGGTGATAATGATATTTCAATGCAGATTCTTCAAATGCAACAAACGTACCACTTGGGTGAGAGACGTTGATCATGGAGGAAGTTTTACATGAGTGGGAGGAGGGGCTGAATGGGAAATCTCTGTACCGCCTACTCAGTAGTGCTGCAAACCTAAAATTGCTTCAAAAAATCAAGTCCATGAAAAATTTTAAAGTTTGATTTTCTTACATATACAAAATTATTTTTATGTGACACAGATGCATAATTCAAAATAAAGCTAACTGAAAAGTATAATAAATTATCTCACACGTTTTTCTGCCTAACACACAGACATATCATAGACATACAGAGAAAAATATTCCTCTACACAAGACAACACTTCTATTTAATAAACAAAACAGGTCCATGGTTGACTAGGTTGATATCATCTGTTTTGCTAAAGTCACTGTATTGATTGCTTTTTGACAAATTTACCTTATTTACTTCATAAGATTTTCTTAGTACTTGGTTATTATTTATCCTAATCAGAACTTTAGAAAGATTGAGCCATCACATTTATAAATCAAGCCACATTAATATTTTCTTCCCAGAAATAGCAGTCATGCCAGGAAAGATATTTTTCTTTGGTAACATTAATTCTTTTATGATACATAGTATTGCAAAATAGAAATGCTATTGATTTTCAGTAGTCTACTTAAAAGATTACATGAATGAAATCTCAAACTTTATATTTCAAAATGTTTATTCAAAAAGAATCTATCAGATTTCTAATCTGTGATGAACACCTTTGGATTTTCTTCCATCATTCATCTTTCTTGAGTGTTTTAGCCAAACTTCTAACTCCCTTTACTTCTTCAGAGGCCACTACTGTTATATTTTGTTCCTTCATTCCTGTGTGGGAAAGAAGATGTCAGCAAAATGTCCTTGAAGACAGATGTACTTGGAATAATTTCAGTTAACTAGAAAACACTTTATTTCTTACAAAATGCTTAATCTACCATGTAAGCAAGTAAATCAAGTATGACGTAAGGAGAATCCAGAAAAAAAAAAAAAGAGAGAGAGAAGAGGAAGTATGCTTTCGAAAGAGCAAAACACTACATTATTTCGAGCCTACCTTCTGAGTAAAATAAATAGTAGCACATTTAGTTTACCCATAGCGTTAAAATTGATGAAACTTGAATATGAGGTTACATGAGCAAAGTTATTGAAGACCCGCTGTTTATTTAATACTTTAAACTAATACTTCCCTAAAACCTTTGTTAAATACCATCTGCTTGTTCCTGTGGAATTCAATTTAGACAGGTCTGTCTAACTAAGGTTGGGTTACCTTGATAATATTTAAACTTTGGCTAAAATGCATGTGGCCACAGAGAAAATATGGGACTACAGGGGAAAAAGGAGAGTTCTTTACGACATATTTGAATGAGAGCTACTTAAACCATTACTAAAGATTAGAGAGAATAAAGAAGGGCAAACAATGAGTAAAGAACCAGACAAACAGCAAAGCCCACTGGACAAATGTCAAGTTGTACAAAGATGGATGTTTGGCCTCTGCACCTGGTACACAGCTCCACTGTCCTCCTCATTTTATCAAACAGAAACATGGTCCTCCTTCAGTCATCCTGCTGCAAATGCAAGAGGGATTTCTTAGAAGGAAGAAATCACCAACCTCCATTCTTTCCTTTAAATTAATGAGACATTCAATAGAGAGGGGGAAAAAGTGGCCTGGTGTAATACTCGCTGAATTTTTTATTTTCTTTAATGTGTCCTTAAAGACAATAAAGACATTAAAGAAATTGGAGGGGAGTCCAAAATGGGAGGGAAGGTTGGTGACAGGGACTTGTTCAAGGTTCCAGCACTTCCTGTGAATTAGCTCCTGATAAATAATCTGGTGAGTGGTGCATTTGTGGGTGTGGTTCTTGGACAGGATTTGGAATAAATAGGACAAGAACCACAGGGAGTGTTACAGCATGGGTGTGAGAAAACGATTTTGAGCTGGGGTGAGAGCATGCCATCCAGATGATAAAAGATAACTGAGTGGCAGATACATGACTAAGCATGGCTTAGGAAGCCGTGCATTTAAGACTGTTCCTGGATTTATGGCTCTATAGGGTAGTGATTCTTCTGGAATGGCTTTCTTCTTGTTAAGAAGGGTACTGAGACTTATCACAAGGTGTCAGGACCACTAAGGTGCTGCCGACTTCCTGCTCTGACCTGCAAGCTTGGTAGGTAAGTTTGTAAGCTAGCGCGTGTGCACGCGTGCACACACACACACATACACAGCACTACACGAATACCCAATAAACTTTACTTTCAAAAGCTAAAAAAAAAAAAAAAAAGCAATAAATAATTCCGATTATGTTAAGATTACATTTTGACCCTCAAGTTACACTTTGCATTTGCACCCCCCAAGGTCAAAGACTGGCTCCATGATGGTTTCATTTACAATTTTTTTTTCATACTTGATGTATTAAACTTCTTTCACATTCTTTACTTCCTTTTTCTTTTTTTCCCCACTTAATCCTCCTAATAGTATCTGAGATAGGACATTCCCTTCTTCTAAAGTTTACAGATAAGAAAATGAGGTTTGGAGCCAAGAGATAAATTTTCCAAGATCAGGGTGATAGTGGCGAGTTGGCAGAGATTTGTCCTCACGTCTCTTACATCCTTTGGACCAAGCCTTTCACAACTGCAACATTTTACCTCAGAAAGTGCGAACCAAGACCAAATAGGACAAAAGAGGACTTAGGAGAGGTCAAAATCAAACTTACTTTTTTTTTTTTTTTCAAATGAGATGATTGATTTGGGGAGATAGGAAGTCACTTTTTTAGGGTCGATGAATGATGCAGAACTAGAACCCCAGTCTCCTGAATCCTGGATGGCCACTGACTGTGTAGGCTACTTACATTTGCCTTCTTAAAATATTTCTCCCATCCATAAAAGATCATACATATTTGGGTAATTTTCAAGGCACTCATTGCCAGAGACCAAGTAATGCAATTTTATGAAGTGTTTATTTAATGACTATATCTTTAAAAAAAAAAAGTTCCATAAATTTTCAGTGAGCCTGTCTTGCTATTGTTACTACCATAGCAAAATCTTAATCTCCATGTAGCTGGTTAAGGAGGTATTATTATAAACCATATTAAAAGTTATCCAAGCACTTGAAAGTAAATTGATTCCTCTGCCCCTTCAATCATCAATCTTGAAACAAAATCAGAAACTTGGCAGAATGAGCTTAAATTCTTAAGTGAAAAGGACTCAAACATTGCAATCTGAACTCTAGACCTTTAAAGCTCTCTCAGGAGTTTTAATTAAGGATAATGCTGTTCTCTTCAGGAAAGAGAGACACACTTTAAAACTTTGTGGGGGAAAAAAAAAAGCAATAGATCTTAAATCCATGTGAGAACTCAGAGAGAAATACTACATGCTAATCCTACTGCTATAATTGAAGCTATTTTGAAGATTTAATTCTCACTTCTCCCTTTTTGCCAAAGGCTAATGCTTTTGCATGCCAATGGTAAGGTTCAATACCCACATGAGCTCAGAGATGTCTTCCTCGGGGCTTTAGGAAGCAATGCTGTAGATAAAGATAGAATTGCCTCTATTATAGGAGGAGGAATTATGTATGCAATATAAAGTACTTTCTCCTTTTAATTATCCCCTTGCTTTTTATTCAAAGGTCTCTAAGCCTTCTCCCAAAGAGGCACTATTTTACCTTAGACAACCCTTCCCATTCTTATCCACTGCAGTTTGTTTGCCATACCACTGAGGCAAAAGTAAAAAAAAATAAGTAAAAACTATTTCTTTTTTTGTTCTGAAAGACAAAACAGTAGATCGTAATTCACCTATAGTATAAACCTGGTGGAAAGCTATATTGTTTGTATAATGGAGTATTGGGAAGTATGCGTTGGTGTTTTTTAATTGATTGTTAATATTTAAGATGAAGGTATCACACTGAAATAACTTGAATATTCAGTTTCTCCTTAAAGTATCAGAAGACCTGCTAACACTGAGTCTGTATTTCTGTATAGAATCAGTAACTCCTCCATCTGGGTGGTCTGTAGTGTCTCCAGTTCACCATGTACCCCAATCCTTCATATTAATCCAAACATCTTCCCCCGGTTCCGTAGACCTTTGAACTTTTACATCTGCAATAAACTGCATAAATAGCATTTATGCTTGTGATATTCATGGTTTTTACTATCTGCAAGTGAAACTCCAGGGCAGGATATTAACTAATATGTCACTTTACTGCAGGACAGAGTTAACTTTATGTCTACTGTACGGAAGTGTACAGCGGCATGTCACTGGGTTGGAGAGTGGACATAGCGCATTTCCACTTTCTTCTTCTCATCTCAAGTTTTTTCTTCCCAAATCCTCATTGGATATTTGCTGACTTCATAAAACGAAAATAAACAAACACCTATTAAAACAATAATTTTGTACTTTGAAAATGACCCCCAATGAGAAATGCAGTTTCAATTCTCATCATAGAAAACCAGAAATAATAAATACAGCTATAATGCTGTGTTTAGTGGTGTGGTGTTTTATTCACTGGCAGGCTTGATTCATGCCTGGAACCGGTGTCCCATATTTTCTCTGTTAAACATCTTTTCCATAAACATTTTTGCCACATAACTAATTGGTCATAAGGCAGTTTTGGTTTCAACTGATTGAAATGCATTAACATTTCTTCCAGGAGAAATGGTACTGATGGCTTTATTGAACTGACAGATGACAATGATATGCTCCAAGAGTTGGTTAATTATTTTGAAATACATTACTTTGGAAAAGAAAGAGGCTGAAAGCCTCTAAGACACAGAGTTGAACCCACATTTCCCATAGAACTTTGGAATGTCTTTCAAGGGGCGTGTGAGCACATGACCAGACCACAATGCAATACAAGCTCAGATACAAACATGCATCTTGGAATTTGGAAGCTAATGACTCTTATAATGAAAATGAAAATATGTGATGCCTCATGAGGAGACAAATCAACAAGCAAAAAGTTGTAAAATACTGTAAATGAAAGACTTCAAAGCCAGTGCTTGAGTACTGCCTACAAAATCAGTTACTTGTGCAGTACTGCCGTCAATGTACACACTTTTAAAAAGGTATTCAAATAGTTTGTGTTTTGTCATTCATTTTTTTATGTTTCATCATGTCCTTTTTAATATCCTCCTTTTATTTTTTAGTTGTTATATTTTATTTTTTACTGAAAAATTTCCTCAATACCAACTAGTTATGTGGCGAAAATGTTTGTGGCAAATATGCCCGCCCTAAAGATGTCTACAGCAAAGATGCTTATGGCTAAAGTACAGGTGCCCCCCACTTTTTGAAAGTTGCCTTTCTGCCACTTTGCTTTTACAAAGGACCTACCTTAGTACTTATTTTCGCTAACAGAAAGAAATCCGAAGGGGATTTTTGCTGTTACAAAAAAAGGCACACATCAAAAATATTATTCAATTCAGCATTTGTTTTGCAACAAGGTATTACAGAGGCAGTGAGCACCCTAGGCGTTAAGAGAGCACCAGCAGCTTCCTTCCCCAGGAGCCACACTGAGCATCTCAGCAGCAGGTCACCATAGTTTTGAACTCTGTCTGCGGACGTCTGTGCTGTATCTGATTTATTTTCTGCGTCCGTTGACAAGTTGTGTCCTAAGGTAACTGCTTCTATGCTTTACGTCATTTCAGCTTACAAAAGTTTTTGTAGGAACTAGGAACACTCTACTCTCAGATATTGAGGAACACCTGTACCTGGGAATGATAAAGCCACCAAGAATATTTTGTTGAAAAACTGAAAAAGCTCTATTAATAATATGTCTAATGAATGTTGCAGCTAACACAAAATGGTCCATCAGGTGAAAAAGAAACCTTAAATGGAAATTGAAATTGTACGTTGCTTAGGATGGTGGATATAATGCACAAGGAATATGTAATTCTTGTTAGCAAAGTAGTTTTAGGAAACTCCAAAGGACTACACAAACACTATAAATGTGATTAAACGTGGTGTTATTTCAACATGGATGGACCTAAAGATGAGCATATTAAGTGAAGTAAGTCAGACAAAGAAAGACAATTATATGATATTACATATATGTGAACCTAAACAATTGATACAAATGAACTTATTTATAAACCAGAAATAGACTCATAGACATAACAAACAAACTATGGTTACCAAAGGGAAAAGGGGTGGGGGAGAGGGATAAATTAGGAATTTGGGATTAACAGATACACATGACTATAATATAAAAGAGATAAACAACAAGGACCTACTGTATAGCACAGGGAACTATATTCAATATCTTCTAATTACTTATAATGGAAAACAATCTGAAAAAAATATGTATATGTACAACTGAATCACTTTGCTGTACACCTAAAATGAATAACATTATAAATCAACTATACTTTAATAAAAATAAATAAAAAAGAAGAATATAAAGAAACATTTAAATGGCCTTCGAGGATGCAAATGTTAGAGGTGTATCTCTCTGACCCCAGATGAGACCATTGTATGTCTCAATAACTATACACACAAGCCATCTAAAGTTCTAATTTCCAAACTTATTCTTACTTTAGTGACTTAATTCTCTATTCCTCTTCCAGGACAGCTACTGCCCTGGGTAATTTCAAAGTTTACTCTCTTTTTTTCTCTTTGAAATCTTTATTTTAATGAGAAAAATTTAGAGGTGACTTTTCTAAACTCAATTTCTCTGACTACCTCACCCATCCATTTGTCTGTTCTTTCTATACTTCTTTATTTTTTATAACCCTTAATACTTGTTAATAATTTAAATACACCTATTTGTTTATTGTGTTTGCTTCTAGTGTCTTCCCTGTAGAATGGGTTGAAGCCTCTGTTTTATTTACTTACATGGCCTCAGCATTTTTGAGTGAGTTAATAAATGGAAAAAAATGAATGAATTGAACATGCTTGCTCAGTATTTTAAGCATGCTAACTAAACCTTGAATCCTAGTTTTCTCATCTGTAAAATGTGGATAATAGTATTTTACATTTAAGGATACTTTATGGTTGAAAGAAATAAAATGTGCAGAATATCTGCTATCTTCTCTATGTGACTGTCCTAGGTGACAGGGATACAAAGCCAACTTTTTGTCTGCAGAAATTAGAGAGGTGGTGAATTTTGTCACACCTTCATGTACAAGATCACATAAAAACACTAATAATTTGCCTTGTCTTGAAAATATCTCTGCATACTTAAATACCAAAAAATAAAAGGAAAAAAAAGATAAAAAGCAAAGCATTCAAAGTTTAAACATAAGATACTTTGAGATCTTGAAAGTGGATATTGTTAGTGATTTCTTGACTCACCTCACTTAATGTTACAAAAGCTTCAGGAGTAATTGGTTACTTGTCCCATGTACTTACTATAAATGAAAAAATTATTCAGGCCTGTTGATTTAACCATAGAAGTAATCTACAGAATGAAGACTTGGGAGCTGAACTAATTTTATGATGTCAATGTCTGAAGAGCATAAAAGCTGAGAATCTGAAAAAAGTTTTCTTGCTTTTTATTAGAATAATAGCAATGGCGGTGTGCTACATTTTCTTCCCAAGAATATTTTTAAATCTCAATTATTAATAAAAGATTACCAAGTAAACAAGGATGGGAACATGTTCTTTAAAAGCAATAATTTTTTTTCAAATAATCTTCTAGAGTAATGGAAAAGCGAAAATAAACAAATGGAATCTAATTAAACTTAAAAGCTTTTGCACAGCTAAGGAAACTATAAACAAAACAAAAAGACAGATTACAGAATGGGAGAAAATATTTGCAAATGACATGACTGAAAAGGCACTAATTTCCAAAATATACAAACAGCTTATGCAGCTTAATATCAAAAAACAAGCAACCCAATCAAAACATGGGCAGAAGACCTAAATAGACATGTCTCCAAAGAAGACATCCAGATGACCAATAAGCACATGAAAAGATGCTCAACATCACTAATTGTTAGAGAAATACAAATCAAAACTACAATGAGGTTATCGCCTCACACCAGTCAGAGTGGCCATCATCCAAAAGCCCACAAACAACAAATGCTGGAGAGGGTATGGAGAAAAAGGGAACCCTCATACACTGCTGGTGGAATTGTAAATTGGTGCTGCCACTATGGAGGACAGTATGAAGATCCCTAAAAAAATAAAAATAGACTTACCATATGGTCCAGTAATCCCACTCCTGGGCATATATCCAGGAAAAACTCTAATCCAAAAAGATACATGTACCCCAATGTTCATAGCAGCACTACATACAGTAGCCAAGACATGGAAGCAACCTAAATATCCCTTGACAGATGACTGGATAAAGATGTTTTGGTGTATTTATACAATGGAATACTACTCAACCATAAAAAAGAAAATAATGTCATTTGCAGCATGCATGGACCTGGAGATGGTCATTTTAAGTGAAGTAAGCCAGACAGAGAAAGAAAAATACCATATAATATTACTCACATGTGCAATCTAAAAATAAAGACATCAATGGACTTATTTATAGAACAGAAACAGACTCACAGATATAGAAAACAAATTTATGGTGACCAGGTGGGAAGGGATAAATTGAGAGTTCTAGATTTGCAAACACTAACTACTGTATATAAAATAATAAATAGCAAGTTCATACTGTATAGCACAGAGAACTGTATTCAATATCTAATAGTAATCTATGGTGAAAAAATATAAAAATAAACATACATGTGTATATGTATGACTGAAACATTATGCTGTACTCCAGAAATTGACACATTGTAAACTGACTATATACTTCGGTTGAAAATTTTAAAAAAGGTATCTGAACAGTCCAGTCATGTATTCAGATGTGAACCATGTAAACAGAACCTAATGTTTTCATGGTTACCCTTGCCTTGAGGACTCTGGTGAAGAGCAAAACAGATGGAGCATGTCACCGTGGAGACTGGAGTGTTACAGGAGATATCAGCATTAAACCGACTAGCAAAAATATAAAGAGGAATATATATTTTAAACTCTTATAGGTTAGGAAGAAACAATGGCAACATTTAGATTCCAAGGAAAGAGAAATGGGAGCATTGCAGGAGAATTTAATTTAAGTTGTATTTCTTTGAGGGCGTGAAATTTGAGTGAAGGTATACAGATGCAGTTGGAGATAGCCAGGAAAAGTGAGGGAATTATGAGAATGAACCTACAAAGGGGCAGTGTGCACCCATAGCTGAGGGAAGAATTAATTGAGACTATTTGAAGAAAGAAGCATGATGACCAGAAACCCATCTGAAGGGGCTCATCTTCTAAGATGAAGCTGGAGGGATAGACAAGGACTGAGATTGCAAGACTTTTCTTTTTCTTTTTTTTTTTTTAACACATTATTGAGTTTTTAAATCAGTTATGGAGTTGTTTGCATTGTTTTTAACAGTCTTTCGTAGAAGACTGCCTCACTCACTTTTGGATTTTAATGATTGTTGGCCTTTTTCTTTGGAAAGCTACTGTTTCATTCACAGTAAGAGTGAGATGGCTTGGACAAGGTGGAGGTCCAATGGCTAGACGTGGATAGACTGGATGATCTGTTTTAGAGATGGAATTGACAGAATGTGAAGGGTAAGGAAAGTAAGTCAAAAAACATGTGCAATTATTTACTAAGAAATGTGTATGCTGGAGGTTTTTGTGGGTGTTTCTGAAACCAACCCTACTCTGTGAACATAATCTAAGACTCTCATTTGGATCAAGAACCTATATTCTTGCAGCTTTCCCACAAATCTAAATAGTAATTAATAATAATAATAGTATACCTAATGTGATTGATTATTTGCATGTTATACCCTGGTATATAGATGCTTCTTATCTATTATCTCATTTGACCTTTAAAAGAGTACTTTGGAACAAGTGTCATTATTTCCACAATTTTATAGTTGAGACCACGGCTTAGACGGGTCACTTAACTTGCTCAAGGACTCCCAGCTAAACGTGGCAGAATCTCTGCTCTAATCCATGTTTGTCTGATTCAAAAGTCACAATGGCTTTCGCTGTCAAACACAAGTTAACCTGTGTCATCTAAGGTACCGGTGAAGGTGTATATTCTGAGATCTCAAACCCAGTTTTCTGGTCCTATACATAGGAGTTTGGACCTAGATTTTTTTTTTTTTAATTTTTAATATCAACACCAAATAGAATCTGACGATGAATCACACTTTCCTAAAAACTGACACAACTCTTAACAGATATTTTGAAGGAGAAGTGGGCTTGTGGGGTACAGCACTGCAATTCTACATTTCTGTAACACTCCAACTTTGACTGAGGAAGCTGTCTGGGTTCTCAGCATAGCTGTAAAAGTTTCAGTGTTCGGATTATTCTCATTGATTCTCCTGGAAGATATTTTGCCTTCTGAGATAGAGCTAGTTTAAAAGCAACAGGAAGAAGGCAAAGTGGATTCAGGACTGTGTTAGAAAGAATACATTTCAAATAACGAATAGATACGTGAAGTTAGATATGGAATATAAATTCCAACTTGTAGTGTTATTGTCAGCACATCCTTTTGCTCTAAGACTTACCCTCATTCTTACATCCGGAGGCTACCTCTGCTGTAAATTCTGATACAGTCTAGAGCTATTGTAGTGTACACGCATGTCAACAGCTTCTCAGTTAGATGACACTTTCCATTTATTTGACACATAGGTAATAAAAATTGTTGCCAGTAATAATAAATGATGTATAAAGTGCTCCTGCTCTGGAAACTATAATCAATAATATTCCAAAACATTCCGTTCTCAGATGACAAGCCCATTCTTAGCGTGCACCACTCCTCATGCCTAAGTCCAAGAACTCAATCATTATTTTAATCTCTAACACTTATTCCAGAACATGTTTTGGAAGACAAGAAAAGAATGCTTTAGCTTTCAAAAGTTTATTAATGTTTCAACAACTTTTTTCAACATCTGGGCTTATTCAAGCTGATTCACATGATTTTTTTCTACTTTATATCATTTGACAATTATCAGAGTCACACTATTACTACTACTACAAGCAATGCTAATTCAAATAATAACAGTATCATTAATGCGTGCATCGCGGCAACCATCAATGATCTCACTGAGAATGGAAACAGTGCAGAATGACTCACAAAAGGAAATACTGAATTAGATATAAATTTTAAAACATTTTGCCTTCAAAGGAGAGCTGCAAAATGAAAATAAGATTTAATTGGGTCATTACCACCAGAAAGCAAGTCCTGTTCTCTTTGAAAGGCTAAAAGGACACCGTATGCAGAACTGTATTTGGGAAACAGAGGACAACTATGTAAAGATGGTCACTAAGGGGTTAAAAGCACAGACTATAGAGAAAAATAAAACCAGATTCAAATCTTCACAATGTGTTATTCATGAGTGGGGAGTACCTGGCACAGTGTATTTAACCTTCCTGAACTTGGTTTTCTTGTCTCTAAAATTAGGAAATTATTGCCCTAGTTGGATTTATTACAAAAAGTCATGTGAAGTGATGTAAATGAGATCCTTGGCACAACGTTTCACACATAACACTCGTGAGTAACTAGACAGGAAGGATGACTTCCAGGTTCTCAAAAGAGAACGGGCAAGTTTAAAACCTGGTTCTGTACCTACCACATCGAGGCTATGGAAAGATTCCTGAGAACTCTGAGCCTCATTTTCTTCATCTATAAAATGGGACGAATGATAATACGACTTCATAGACTGGTTTTGAGTTGTTTCTACACGGAACAGCCTGACCCATGTAGGATCCTGATAAATGTATACCATCACTGCTATTGTTCTTGTCAAAGCATATTCCATTTTTTGAGAAGACAAATTTATGGTTACTGCTTACTTTTCCAAATGTTTGTTTGTTTGTTTGTTTATTTTAGGATCAGAGGCCCACAGCGGTCGTCTCTGGCCAGGGGCCGGTGAGTTGAAGGGCTGCCCCGCTGTGGGAGCCACTCACCCATATGTCCATTTTCTTTTTTTTTATGTTGTCCAAACAAAGTATTAGCCCTAGTTTAGCCCTCACTGAGAAATAATTGTGACTTGGACATAATCATTTTGCCACAAATGTCTGACTTAGAAAATCTGAAAAAAAAAGTTAGGAAATTAACCTTACTAATAAAAAAATTATATAATTCATTTTGAGTCAATTTTAAAGCCTTTTATGTATTTTTTAATTGAAGTATAGTTGGTTTACAAGGCTGTGCTAATTTCTGGTGTACAGCATAGTGACTCAGCTACACACACACATACGCACACATATATATAGATTCTTTTTCCTATTCCCCTCTACTATGGGCTATCACAAAGTATTGAATATCCTGTGTCCTAAGTAAGGCCTTGTTGTTTATTCAATTTTGTGAAGATTTTTCTTGTAGTTTCAATTGTACAAGATCTGCCAAAGTTTAGTAGGTATTCTGTGAGAACTGTTGCATGTGTAGATGTATTTTTGATGTATGCATGGGAGAGGGTGAGCTCTGCGTCCTTCTTTTCTGCCATCTTGAAGCCCCTGCTTAATGCCTTTTAGAATGTCCCTGACACTGTTTCTGTCTTAGATTTGGCTAACATTACTAATAGTTGTAATTATGCAAACCCTAACATATTATGCAAGTGTGTAATATAGTAAATTTATTTTATAGCCTGCTGTCAGTTTGATGTGCAATCATCGAGGCAGCCCTATCATAAACATCAATCAAAATGGGCAAGGGGCTTGTAAACCATAATATCTATCACTGACAGGGACATTTTTTGACATAACTTCCTTTTTATGGAACTAAAAATTGGAAGAAGTATTTCTTGAGAGGAATGAAAAGAACATTGGAGACCACTGTCACTATTCCTACCTAAGGCACACATAATGCTGATAAAAGTTTTGACCTGGAAGATAAAACCCGTATACAAGCACTAAGAACATCATTATCAGACAGGAAGAACATGATAAACAGACATGCATTCAGAAAGAATGCTGCAGAACAATCATCCATGTAGCAACTCTGTCTGCAGGACATACCTGGAAAGTATCAACAGTCTTTAGGAGACTCACTATAAATGCTCCTGGGACATAAACTGTACATTTATGGATGGTGCCCTCTGAAAGCCAGTGAATGACAGTTTACTTAGTGTAACCCACAAAACCAAATGCACATATATCCTGGCAGAATTTCAAGCTGGGCCTGGCACTAGCTGTTTATATTGCTCACTTTTCTACAGGTAGAAAAAGGTGCAAAAAAATTCATAACCAGTTTTAGTTTTAAGAGTGCTAGGCCTATTAAAAAAAAAAAAGCCTCTTATCATGAAAGAAAAGGTCACTGGTTTTCTAAGCACAGAGACTTAGCACCACCATAAAAGTGAATTTATTTTATTAAATGAAAGATGAGCCAAGAAGGTCACAGTGGCTTGAAAAGAACAACAGCAGGTCATGAGCTTATAAATCTTGGAAGAACTTCCACTTAAGAGGCCTCGGATTATTATATGGTTTGGTAAACTGTGAGAAGCAACAGGAGGTCATTCATGCTGATACAAGGTACTAATGAAAACTTTAAAAATATTGAGTGGAAAATTTTACCAAGGTTCGATCTGAAGACGTATTAAAAAAAAAAAGAGCAGAGTATATAATGTGTGTCATTTTACAAAACATAACAGAATCAGGGGATGAATGAATGCATAAGTCTTTAATAGCATAGGTCATTTTTCAACTACCATGACATCAATCAACTCAAGGTAACTTTTACGCTGCTTATTTGACCACTATGCTTCTTTTTATTTATTTTCTAATTAGCTTAAATAATTATAGCTTAAACTACTCAAGTTTCAATAGAATAAATGAAGATAATTATGATTGTTCCTTTAGTGCTACTAATTTGTTTTCATTTAAATGCTAGATTGTACCACTCCTGGAAGGAATAACCATTTTAGAGAATTTTAGTGATATTTTATTTATTAGCAAACTTTGAGGAGAATGGAGGAAATGCAATATAATTTATTCCATTGTAGTTATTAGTCAATAAGTTATATTTTACCAAATATATAATAAAATTCCAGAAAATACAGGTCAAAGAATTTGTGTTCTTTAACTCTATAATTTGTAGCATAGCATTTTGAACATACTGTATACCCCAAAATTTTGTAATTTAAGAGTAGGGGTTAATTCTTCAACATTTTCAATTGCATAAAATGTTCCTTAGTGGATTTGAGCATAGTGATTTTTTCTGTTTCTATCAAACATGTAAAAAAAAAAATTAACTGTCAATTTCAGCTCTGACATATAAAGAGCTTAGAAGTCATCACTCTTGATGTTAGAAGAAACAAACAAACAAACAAACAAACAAAAAAAATGAACACACTAATGACTTTCAGATAATTGAGGTTGCTGAGCAAACTCCTATCCCTGATCTGAAGAGACAGGTGAATTCAGAGACTGAATGGAGATCTGCTTCCTTCGAGCAAAACTGCTGAATGCATAAACTGGTAGGAAGACATAACTGGAAATGCTGGCAAATTGCTGTAAGATGAGAGAAGACTCACACCGGAGTGAGAAACTACAGGGTTGCCGTCTTGGGAGAGCTCAACATTTTTGTAATTTTAACGTCCACAATCACCACTGGGTTCTCAACATAAAGATTTTAGAGACAAATTCCTATCTCTGGCAGGGAGAGGGCAAGAATAATCACTGGGAAAACCTTCCATTCGAAAGCCGTACTTTCCAGGGGAAATGACTTTATTGGATCATTATTCCACCTGCAGCTTCCACTAGCCTCTGTCTTCATCTAAGGGGGCAAAGGCTGTGCCATCAGAGAAACACATTAGAAGATCCACAGACTTGGGCCCACCAAAGCTGAAGATTTAATAATACAATTATAGAATGCTTCCTCCCTCAGATTTCACTACCAAACAAACACAGCTTCACTATAATAACAGTGATTACAGCAGAAAGAGCAGAGAAATGCAGAATCTCTGAGGAGGAGTAAGAAATCCCAAACTCAATGAGGGAAGACATGAAGGGAATTTGGACACCTACGTAGGGGAAGAAATTCTTGCTTCTTCTCTAGTAGGGTGCATGTCTAGTCTAAGAATTAAACTAACATAAAACAGATGAACAGGAGTAAAGCAAAAAAAATTATTTAATATTTTTATGTGTACACGGGAGTCTTCATAAGGAGTACGGATGCCCAAAGAAGCTGTTAGGCCCCAAAGATTACATACCTCTTTGTTCTTTGTATAAAGAATTTGTAAAATATAATTTGTAAGCATAAATTGGGGGAATGTGACAAGATGGGCCTCGGGGCAGGAGCAGTACATTGTGAGACAGTGACTAGGAAATATACAAGGGAAACCAACAAAAGTAGGATTATTTTAGTAGGTTTGTTTATGCAGATCTATTTCAGCATCAATTCCCAGTCTCTGAAGACAAGAATGTTCTTCTGTTCTTTGTATTGTTCGCAGGAAATTTTTTGAACTGCTTTTAGGCAGAAAGGAGGACAGAGAACTCTTCCTGCACATGCTGTTTCTCCAGTGCCTTCAGCCCAAAATAATATTCCCAAGTGGCATATTTTGGGGTGGCATGTTCTGAATCCCTTTACCTACAACTACAATAAACAACAGACACAGACCAGTCCCTAGTAAATTATCACAAATCCTCACATGAAAGGCCCCCTTACTTTAGTTACTACTTTTCAATATAAAATGTCCCACTTGCAACAGAAAATTACAAGGCATACTGAGACAAGAAAAAACACAGTCTGAGGAAGACAAGCAAAGATTAGAACCAGACTCAGATGCAGCAGAGACACTGGAAATACAAGATAGGGAATTTGAAATAACCATGATTCATATCTTAAGGGTTCTAATGGAAAAGGTGGTCAACATGTCAGAACAGATGGATAATGTAAGCAGAGAGAGGGAATTCAAGAGGAATTGCTAGGAATCGAAACCTCTAAGAGAAATTAGGAATCCCTCTGATGGATTCATCTACTGGACACAGTTTCATTTAGCATGAGTGACCTGGATTATAGATCAACAGAAATGTCTCAAGCTGAAATGCAAAGATGTTAAAAAAAAAAAAAAAGGGGGTGGGGGGAAAGGCCAGAATATTCAAGAACTGTAGGGCGATCACAGAACACGTATATGGACTTGGAACAGAGCAGGAAGAGAGACAGAGGAGAAGAAATATTTGAAGTAATGTCTGAGGACATTCTGAAATTATTACGGCAGCAAAATACTGATCCTGGAAGATCAGGGGCCATCATAGGGTACAAATGCCAAAAAAAAACTATACTACAGCATATCATGTTCAAACTGCCAAAAGAATTACAAAGACATAGAAAAAAAATCTAAAAATAAGATGGACCTCACCTACCTGTAGTAAAAAAAGGAAGAAAAAATGTATATATGTATAGTGAGAGAGAGAGACAGAGACAGAGACAGATCTGGAGAGGCTCAATTGGGTTCTGGAGGGTGGGTACTTCCACTGTTCTGTATAACAGTTGAGCCCTGAACCTGGGAAGCCAATATACCGCCCGTGATGCTTTCACAAATAAATGAATAATTATTTCCTTAAAAAACAAAACAACAAATGGAAACATCTAATAACCATATGACAAAGGGCTAATTTCAAATTTAGAAGCTTTATACTTGGAAAAATTTGACACTTAGAAAACGATATTTTTAGGCGGCTTAACTGTTCTAGATGTAAAGTATACACAACCTTAAAATATCTAAACTTTTATAATAACAAAAATTCCCCAAAGGGGAATGTATTTAAAGCTCGGTTTTGTGAAGGAAGTCTGAAGGGTCTTGGCAAACCCTCCACTTATGATATTTGTCTGCATCGAGCCAGCCCCTTCCTCTCCGTGTACCAGAAAGTTTTGATAGCTGTGTCAGGAAACAAAGGGGAAAATATTGATATCTATCTGAAGGCATTTCGTAATTTAAATTCAACTCTTAAGCTTTCCATGTTAAAAAAAATGAATAATGATGCCTTCTATGAAACTGTAGCCTTTAAAGCAGTTCAGAGGCATGTTCTGGTCTCTGTTGTCCTTCCTGGACGCGTGGGATGTGGATTCTGCAGTGATGCGCTTGGAATCCTAGTTACTCTTGAGAGCAACCAGAATTTTTTTCTGTTTCAGTATTTGTTGTTCAAGTGAAGACAGCAAGAAAGATGACCTGGAACTGCACTCTTTGGAGCCTGAGTTAAAGGTCAAAAGAGAAAAGTTAAGACTTGTACCCTTTGCAGCAGCACTGTAATTGAGAGATACATTTGATGTGATGATATACAGAGTGGTGCGCACTTAGTGGAAGAGGAACAGAATGGACTAATGAGCTTTCCTTTTAATTCTGTTACCCAGCGCTAATCGAATATTCTCTGTGGCCCAGGCACTTTTGAAACTGATTCCCAAAGATTTAAGCATTTAATTAAGATAACCATGTGAGATGATAATATTATTTTTTTTTTAATTTTTTAAATTTTATTTATTTTTGTGGGGGAGGTAATTAGGTTTATTTATTTATCTATTTTAAGAGGAAGTCCTGGGCATTGAACCCAGGACATCATGCATGCTGAGCATATGCTCTAGTGCTTGAGGTATATCTTCTTATTTATTACTATTATTTTATTCCATTATTGTTCCTGTTTTACTCATAAAATTAAGATGCAAAGAATAGAGTTGATGTAGTTATAGAAGGTGGAGATTACTTGCCCAGGGTCTCATTACTCATCATTTGTGAAGTCGAGAGATCCCACAACAGCCTGGTTCCTGAGTTTGTAGCCTTAACTTCTAGGCTACGCTGTCTCTCATGGAGGGCTATATTAAAACAAGACAAAAATAAAACTAGCACATGAAGAGGAAAGAATGTTGTTCCTACCACAGAAATGTCTAGCAACCCCAGTGAATAAAATATAACTTTGAGGAAATATACCTATATCTATTTTAATATGCATGTGACATTCCAAGAACACTTTAAATGAAAATTGTCTAATGCATTCAAAAGGGGAAATCAAAGAAAGAAAATGAAATGATGACTTAAAATTCTTACATATCTATTAAAGCAAAACATTTTTTACATTGAAAAGATGTTTTTATTGTGTAGGAAAATACATGATTCAAACTTACAAATATGAGCAGTGAAGATGACATTTTTTAAGACTTCCCCAAGGATATCATGAACAGTTGATACCACTGTGAATAAAATGCGAGCTATCATATCTGCTCTGGGACTCCTGCTTATAGAACATTGATCTCCTTTTAAAATCAATGGAGATTTCATTTTTTTACTGAGAAAAGTAAAATCTTGAAGATGAATCCATCCTATTGTATATAGACCCTAAAAAGTTTTTTTTTTTTAAGTAGTAGCATTTATATTTCACTGCTTTTAAAAATGCACCATTTATCTTCCTGTGAAGCAAGCTTGGAGACCATCTTGGTAATCAACAATTACCCCCTTGGTACTTACTGTAATCAGTAAAAATATTCACTTTTGTTATTCAAAAGGGGGGGCATTCTTCTGTATTTTAAAATTCTTCTTCCTCTAATAAGAATGAAAACCTTTAATGACTAGCAAAATATAAGCCCAGACTTACAATCCATTTTACAGCCCGACATATTGTAAGGCTTGTGCTATAAACTGGTTCATTTGCAGGAACAGGGAAGTTGGAGGACAGTAACGGACTTTGCCATCCTGACTAGGAGGAGCTGATGAAATATGCCAGGTTTAATTACAGCTTTAGGACCCAGAATATTCTTTCATGATATTTGAATCTATTTGTATCTTTCCTGTGTTTGTCCACTTCTTACAACACAGCTTCAAAGAGTGAGTTTACACTTTTTAACATCATATTTTGAATCTAAATTCCCCACTTCCCTCAAATATTCTTAACGGATAGTCTTCATTTGAATAGTCCCCATCCTGCTCATCACCACTTGCACAAGATGCTCGAAGTCTGAGCCAGCCCTTTAATATGCTGTCCAGTGTAAAAGGGGAGGTCTGACTTGTGCCGGGGAGAGTAGAAATATTACATAACAGACTTGGAGCACCAGCTGTTTTCATGGAAACTTGATAGATTCACTTTACACTTTGCTTGCTACAGACATACCTCTTGATTACCTACAGTAATATATCCCAAACATGGCTCTAATAGCATGGAGGGGTCAGCAGTGTTAAGAACAGAGAAAAATGCCTGCCTTCACGGGGGCTTTGCTTAGTGTAACATCTTAGCAAGTTATTTTCACGCATGGAATGTTACCAAATAATTTTATTTTGAAAATCACTTTGGTTAAAATTCATAAGCCATACTATTTATTTTTCTTTCAGAAAGAATGAGATTCAACCCTTTAAACATATCAGCTTAAAATACATATGGTTACGACATAGACGGAAACTATAAATTAGTTTGAAAAAGTAAATCTATGTTCTCTCTCGGGTACTGTCACATCTTCTTTTTCTGCACACCACTTAAGTAGTGTTGCTCATGAAATAGGAAATTCAAATACTTATTTTACCAATTTCCTTGTCTTTCTATTTGATTTCACTTTCGTAGAGTTAAAACATTTAGAAATCAGAAGGGAAGATACAGCTCAGTGGTAAAGTATATGCTTAGCATGCATGAGGTCCTGGGTTCAATCCCCAGTACCTCCATCAAAAATAAATAAAAGTAATTATTCCAAACAAACAAACAAACAAAAGCACTTTAGAAATCAAGTGACATTAGGCAATCTTTTGGATAAACAAAGGAATACAGTAATGAGAAAATTACAATTAAAAAATAAAAGATAATTGAGTCCATAGCAGTCAGCATCTGACAATTTTGCACATGTAGATGTGTGTGCAAAATAAAATAGTTACAGCAGATGTTTAAAAAGTCGTGCATTCGTTAAATGAAGATTCATCCAAACTCATGTTTTAAATTATTACAGATTACTACCAGACATTGTCATAATGAATTCAACCTGAAACACACCATCACCCTCACTCTTATCGAAAATTAACAGAAATAGACAAACATTAGTGAGGGAAATCACGTTATTGAACTGGTGGTTTACAGACACAGTATCATGATGATGGTGCACAGACCAGCTCTGTCAGGAGGCAAACTGTAGAATAATTAGATTCTATGTCTCACAGGAGAATCTAGAAAGTGTCCACAGGAGGGTCATTTTTTTCATCTACTCTTCTGTCAGAGAATCAAAAGTGACTTTTATAAACGGCAGCTATATTAGATGTATGAAAATTATTTTTAAGTTTTGATTTTTTAGAGTAAATATTTGCATCGAATAATTACATGACTTACACTAATTACATGCAAAACATCCATTTACTGTGTAGACCCATTACTTGAAAACGTGAATTCTAAGGACCGTGAAACCATAAGGACTAATCTTTTAGTGCCTTATTCCTCTGAATCTGTTTGTTAATGACCTTAGTTAACCAAAGTATTTGGTTCATAATACACTGAATCTACAATTGTTACAAGATTATCTTTTTGGAAAAAAAAAATAGGAATATTGTGTCTGATTTTAGAAAGTACACATAAAACTCCTAGATGAATAGAAACTATTTTTATGTCAAAAATGAAATCCATTAAAGATTCCAAAAGTGCCTGAAAAAATAAAGATTGGCAACTAAATTTTGGTCTCTGTGTCTTTGAATTGAATGAGCACTCTGAGTCTTTAATCTTCTCATTTGCATTTAATTTACATAATTATACTTCTTTCTAACTACAGTCTACAGGGTAACTGGACATGGCCCAGTGGTAACTGCTTCTGTAATAACAAGTTTTCTGAATTAAGCTGTGCCGTCTATATCTTTAAAACTGTGTCAGATGGCACAGGAGAATTATTTTAAATTCTTTGATCAGAACTCTTGTCTCTTTCACATTAGAAATTAACACCTCAAGGAATATCACAAATTCATATAAAAAAGAATCTTGCAGCTATAATATAACGGGTGTATATTTATTTATGCAGGCATCTATAATGAATGTTCTGGTCATACTTATTTTATTACATTGAATATAGACTGATATTCTTGGAAACTTTGACATTGCATCAATATTAAATGAACTACCTAAACTTAAACATGTTTTTTTATTTGCATGCTCCTATTCCTTATTACAAAGTAGTGTGGAAGAGGAGTTCAATTTTACAGAAAAAGGGAGGGGGTTAAATTAATTTACTTGTGCCAACTGGTTTTTCAAGTGATTGTTTTTAATTATAATTTTATTATGAAGGCCAAGGTTAAATAAATTATACAAGTTTCCATTAAAGATGAAAACTTTCAGAAAGAAGTGTTTAAATTTGAAAGATTAATTTGAAAGACTTTATTAGGTTTTGCATAAAAATTAATATTCAAATAGATCAAATCAGTATATAATTTAAAATGATTAAGTTTATGTATGTGTGTGTTACCTTATATAATTCAGTTGATGGATAGAACACACATACTGGTTTTGGGTAATAATTTTATGATAATCACATCAGATATTTATTGAGATAATATCACCTGATAAGCAATTATTATGTGCTAATTCTAATCTTCATAATAATTATTCAAGTTAGATATTTTTACTTCCAGTTTGCAGTTTAAAGAAAAATATGGCTCAAAGATTTTAACTCACTAACCCAAGAAGACACTGTTATGAAAAATTGTAGCCAGGAAACAAAATTAGGGCTACTCTCCTCCAAAAGCCATGCATTTTCCATTATACTATCCTGGATCCAGTGAGAGTGTTAGCCCAAAAGGTAAAGACCCCCGCTCTTGTCATACGTGAAAGATGAGTTTACAGTTGGGAGACAGTGTGTTGTGTATTAAGATTTATTTACAAAAGGAAAAGTACACCTCCAAGAGTAGGAGGCAGGCTGACCCAAGGGAGGAAAAAGTGGCAGTTTTTGCCTCCCCTTCTCTTACACCCTCACTTACAGGTGGTCTTTTGATTGATTGGCAGCTCTTGTCCCTGGAGTGCTTAGTCATGTTTGGCCTCCTTTGCGTATGCCCTTACCCAGTGGTGCTAATCCACAATGTCAATTATAATACCCTGAACACTAGGTCGTGTCTGGTTAAGTCCTCTCCACTACCATGCAGTCTTGGCTGTTGGGTTCTAACCGGTTTCTTGCTGGCTCTCATTTAGAAGTTAAGTCCCTTTATGCCATAACCCCACCTTCTGGACCACTTATCTAACTATCTAACAACGACTTTACTGTGAAATCTTTATATATATATATAAAGGGGTTACAAACAGGGGTTAAAATTCTGATTTTGACATTACAGATTGTATGACTTTAAGTAAGTTACATATCTTACTTGAGGTCCACTATTCTCATTTGAAAAAAAGGGATAGTACTTTTATTTAGATTGAATTATTATTTAAAGATTAAATGAGGTAACATACAGAATTTCTAGCACATGTTAGGAAACATACATAATATGAAGAGAGGACAATCTATGCCTTGCTCTGTTTGCCTGTATGTGTATGCATTTGTATGTATATAAATGTGCATGTGTGTGTGTGTGTGTGTGTGTGTACACAGATAAAAAAAAAAGAAAGAGAGGAGCATTTTTAGGTTGATTTTAATATGAATGTTCAAGTACTTTTTAAACTACTGTTTCTTTGAATGCAAAACCAGTTGACATCTCAAATCAAATCTGTGCAGAAGACGCTTTCACTTTTCCAGATATGCTATATTTTTCTTTTCTTTTAATTGGAGCCTTCTGAAAAGTTTAGCCTTCCTAAAATTGCAACGGTGGAATTGTCTGTCTAGCGTGTTTCTATTTTATGCCTATTCAAGAGGCATCACGAAGGGAACTACAGACATGTCCACTTCATTAAGGAGTTTTTGTTTTTAAATTGGGACACAAAATTGTAGAAAAATGACATTGCAAGGAATTAAAGAGTTATTTTCATTTCATTTAGCTGGTGTGATAACTGTAGTTCACTATTCTAGTTTGATTATCTTCTGTTAAATGATTATTCTTTCTAGGTCCTTAGAAAAATCTTCATCAAAATCTGAACATAATTTTTTTCTCTTCTAATTATATTCCACGTAATTATATGCTTTCCTAATGCTTCTCTTTGAAGTTTAAATGACGCGTGTGAATAACATAGTACCGTTTTGTATTCTGAGGTTGAAATAAAATAAAAAGCAAACTGAGTAAACAGTGTTTGTTTGTTTATGTCTAGTTCGTTTCACATTATTTTAAGAATCCTAAACATGAATTTATGGCAACACTGCCTAGGTTTATTCAGATAATATAATGCAGATCCATTTAGTGGATGAAATAATTGTGTTTCATTGATGGCCACACGTAAATGTGAGTTTATAAACTATCCTGCACTGATTGCTTACGTACGATGTGCTAGCTTTGATCCATAGCATTTTTATTTTTCAGCAAATGCTTGCCTATTGCTAAATTCAGGTTAGTTGCCTTAATTCAGTTTTTAACGTTTATATGTATTCTATTGAAAGGCAAAAACGTTAATGTCAAAATTTTACTGCATTATTATATAACTTAAAATTATATTAATTATTTAAAACAACCCTTCAAATACACACAAGTCCAATGCAGAATTGATAACTCAGTTGTGTGTCTGTAGCTATAAATTGGCTGCAGCCCTTCTTCTGAAAGATAAGACTCAGCAGACATGTCTCATAGGAATATATTTTAATCATTGGATTTTTATTTCTTTATGCAATCAGTTATTACATTCATTAATCAAATGTTTTATTTAAAGCTAAAATGATTACTTGAATTTTCTAGATCACTCTGAAGGCAATATTGAATATTTTAATCTATTTATTTAATATTTGATTTCTTTGGGAATAATAATATTCATACAAGTCAATGATAAACACAGAAATATGTAGATGCCCTTTCAAGTAAATTACTGATATTCCTCTTTTGTACAATAGTGTATTGTCTTGTAACTTTCCAATTGTAGTGTAAGTTAAGCCTATGATAGATAAAAGGATATCTTGGTGAATTTTAATCGTAATTTCGTGTGAGCATGTTTGTGAAAAATAAAATCAATTGCTATTTTCTTTAAATAATGAGAATGAAGATATTTCCCTGATTTAAACTCCTGTGTTAACAAATAATCTGAGACAGTAAAGATTTCACAGAATGTAAACAAGTCCTCGTAATATCTTTGTGTTCCCTTCCCAGATAGCCATGGAATATTTATTATATGTTGGTCAAAATAATTTGCTATTATTTTGTTTCATAAATTATAATTTTTTATGTTAATTCTGTAACTGAGCAGGACCCTATGGAGCCTGCCTAGGACAGATACCCCCCCCCATATCCTCTGCTGCGGCTCCTCTCTGAAGTACCCAGATCTCACGTATATTTCCTGAGTTTTTCAGGTGCTAAAAACCACCACCAGAGGGGAAAAATTAACTATTTGATGATCGAGAGCACATGGCCCAGAACTTCTGTCACCTAGGGGTCAATAGTATTGACTGCCCTGTTACCCCAACATCAACCAGTCAGAGAATTGTGCACGAGCTGATCACATATCCTGTGAACCCCTCTGTCACCTGGCCTTTAAATAACATTCACTGAAACTCTTCGGGGAGTTTGGAGTTTCCTTGGGCATGAGTTACCCCATCCTCTTTCTTGGCCCTGCAATAAACCTTTCTCTGCTCCAAACTCCAGTGTTTCAGTTTGTTTGGCCTCATGGTGCATCAGGCATACAAACTTGCCTTTGGCAACATTGCTGTGAAAACCCTGAACCTCCATAACAATATGCTATGCTTGGGATCAGAATCAAGATGGCGGAGCAGAAGGACATGGAATTCACCTCCCCAACAAACACATCAAAAATGCATCTGCATTTGGAACATTTTTCACTGAAAATGAACTGGAGAATGGCAGAAAGATTCCTGTATGATCAATGCTGTAAGAAAAGATACACGCAGAATAACGTAGAAAGGAAAAAGAAATGATAAAGTCAGGACCTGTGCCCCTGGGGAGACAATCAGGGAAGAGGGAGAATGCACAGATGGAAACCCATCTTGTAGAGTGAGCTGTTCAAGCCACATATTGGGAACCCCAGTCCTGAGGTCTGACACGGGTTAAGATGTGCCCCTTGGCTAGCTGGAGGGCTAGTGGGACTAGCAGGAGGGTTGTGGGAAGCCAAGACTCTGCTCCTGCACACAGACTTGCTTACTCCCAAAGCAAAGAAGGAGGGTGGGTTGAAAACTGCCCCAGAGAGGGCCTGGTTTCCCATGACCACCCCAGCTTAAGACCCAGACTGACTTGAGCAAATGCTCCAGCCCTCCTTGCTTCATGATACAGCTCCATCCTGGGATCAGGCTTGGCTGTGTGATACAGAAGAGGCTCAGACCTGAAACAGCCTCCAAGCAGGGCATGGACAGATGTTACTGGCATGCACACAGGCAGCATGTCAAAAGCATTCTGGGTATTGTGTCCAGCTGGACCACTACAAGCTGTGCCCTGGCCCTGACCCGTGCCAGGTGCTCACAGCAGCACTTCTTCCTCCAGAACAGCTCCCCTCTCGGGTGAGGGTGATGGTTCTGGGAGGGGGAAGAGCACAAAAATAAACAAATGAGACCTAACTAAGCTTGAAAGCTTCTGGACAGCAAAGGAAGCAAAGGAAACAGACAATCTACTGAATGGGAGAAAAAATTTGCCAATTATATGATTGATAAGACATTAACATCCAAAATGTATAAACAGCTCATACAACTCAATGCAAAAAAAAGCAAACAACCCAATTAGAAAAGGATCAGAAGTCCTGAAGAGACATTTTTCCAATGAAGAAATACAGATGACTCACAAGCACATGAAAAGATGCTCAAAATTGTTAATCATCAGAGAAATGCAAATCAAAACAACAATGAGATATCACCTCACACCTGTCAAAATGGCTATTATCAAAAAAGGCCCCAAATAACAAATATTCATGAGCAGGTGGAGAAAAGGGAACTCTTATACAGTGTTGGTGTAATGTAAATTGGTAACCCCATCATGGAATTTTTTGAAAAAACTGAAAATTTAAGTACAATATGATCCTGCAATTCCACTCCTAGGTGTATATTCAGAAAAAGTGAAAACACTAATTTGAAAAGATACATGCACCCCAATGTTCATAGCAGCACTATTTATAATAGCCAAGACATGGATGCAACCCAAGTATCACCAAAAGAGGACTGGAGATGATATATATATAATATTCTTTTATATATATGTACACACACACACACACACACACACACACACAATGGAATATTACTCAGCCATAAAAAGAGTAAAATTGCACCATTTTAAGCAATGTGGATGGATCTAGAGAATATTATGCTAAGTGAAATAAGTCAGAGAAAGACAAATACAATCTGTTATCATTGATATGTGGGATTTAAGAAATAAATGTATATAATAAAACAGAAAGAGATTTATAGATACAGAGAACAAACTAGTGTCTGACAGTGGAGAGAGGGAAGTGGGGAGGGACAAGTTAAGGGTATGGGATTAAGAAGCACAAACTACTATACATAAAATAGATCAGTAAAAAAGATATATCATAGCACAGGGAATTATAGCCATTATCTTAAATAACTTTTACTGAAGTATAATTGGTAAAATACTGAATTACTATATTGTGTACCTGAATCTAATAATATTGTAAATTAACTATACTTGAATAAAAAATATGCTATGCTTGGATTATTCATGCTGAGCCTAATTATATTTATATTTTTATGTACACACAACATTTTTCTTAGCCATTTTTGAGAGGAAGGGATAGAATCCTTACTAACAAAATATGAGAGTCCTATGTTAAACAAAGAAATGGACCAATAAGAGTTTTATATATATATATATACACACAATAAATTAATATATAATACATAATAAAATTACATATATATGTGTAAGAGAGATCAATTCTTCTTTTGTGTGTGTTTGTATTCACATTATATTTTATATTTGGAATATTTCATACTTTGTAGTGAGGTATCAATGTGAAGGCAATATTACCATGCTTAGTTTAAAGATTAAAAAATGGAAACATAAAGCAGAAAGAATAAGAGAGTAAATCAATTCAGAGCAAAGTCTGACTCTGTCCATATCTCATCAATTTTTGTGAGTCTTCGCATATTCAAGCACTAAAATTAATCATACATGGAGATTTACTGTTTGAAAAAGAAAAAAAAAGATATGAGTCTTAGATGGCTGCTCTAAGCATTTCTATCAACATTTACATTTGTCCTCAAACCTGCACCATCACTTAATGAAAGCATTTTTCTTCTTCTCTGATTCTAATTGCTCTTACTGTCTGTATCTGTCATTTCACAACCCAGATCCCCTGGAAGACGAGAATGCAGGAAACGCAGCAACAATTTGGAAATCCCGACAGTGTGATTGATATGCTGCTTGACAAGTTACTTGATTTCCTGAGCCAAGTTCGCAGGGTAAGGATAGAGCCTGGCCTGGTGAGAAGCAGCCTCACCCAGTGAGACAGCAGAGGGTCCTATCGAAGAACATGGTCCCTGGGACCGTGCAGGGGGATGGGAGTCCTGGCTCCACCGCTTTGCCACTTGCGTCCAGTCCTTTCATCTGTAAAAACATGATTAGTATTAGTGAATTCCCACGGGTTTGTTGTGAGGATTATGTAATTTCAGTATTTTCAATTATTGCTATTATTACTGTAAAGCTTGGCTAATTTATGTTATTGCCCATTTATGATTTTTTATACTATGAAATCATTTCCATCCTGTATACTTACCTATTTAATTGAATTATAAATTTTCATGTATCCTTAAACTCTGGGTGGCATCCACTGCGTATTTCCAGGTAGAAGACTGGATCTGTCTAAATGCAGGAAATACTTGGTGATCTGAATTATTCCAGCTGAAATTCAGTATATAGTGCGAAAGTAATTGGAGCACATAAATAAGTTGCTTGATTTTTAATAAACATTGCCCAGAATATAGTGGCTCCAGGAAGACGAAGTTTATTTCTCTTTCACCTAGTAGTTCAGGGTTGGGAGGTCAGCACAGGTCAGCCATGAGGTCATCCTGGATGGGATGAGTCCTTCAGTCCTGCCACGCCCATGGTCCTCTACCTGCTGTCCTCCCCCATGTGCTTGAAGCTGGCTCATGGCACTGCATGCTCACACAATGGAAGTGAGTGAAGTTGTTAAAACATATGGCCCAGAATTTGCATCCATGCCTTCAGATCACATCCTCCTGGTTGGAACTTAGACCCCAGTCTATCTCTAGCTAGAGGGAGCATGTGTCTTCTAACTAGATGTCTGTAAGCCAGGTCCAAGGGGATGGAATGAGAATAGACACAGAGATCTAGTTTGCCGTATTACAACCCAGCTATCACTCCTAGAAACATTAAAATGATGGTCCCCAATTCAAAATAATGTCTGAAGTTGAATTCATGTAGCATAAACTGGCGAGTGGAGTGAAAATATAATGGAAACGGGAAGGCAGCAACAGCAAAATATGGCGTATTTACTATTTCCATTAGGTTTCCTAAATTATTTTCATAAAGTCTTTATCCACAAGTGAACTGATATCTTCTTAACAAACACTCAGTTGTTTCCCTGCCGTTGCTACAAAAGCGGTTTCTGGGGTTCCAAAGAATGTGGAGAGAAGGCGTTCAGGAGACCTTTGGTAAGTATCTTATTTATTTCTGTAGCTCTATTCAATCTACCTAAATAGACTGAGTTCCTTTAGGGATGCTGAGAACTCACCAGCTCTAAGATCACCTGGGCTCATGACATATCGAGACTGGATATGGGAAGAGGCCAGGGAACCTTTTTTCCTTTCTATGCCCTTGTGTCTCTTACTTTCTATTCAAATAACTTCTTAACTGTTCTCCATCTTCTCTCTGCAGACCTGGCTTTACTGATGACTAATAGGTTTTGCACAGTCATAACACGGTTTTCAGCTCAGCTTTCTTTATAGAAATCCCGCATTCCCCATTACTTTTTATTAACAACTTTAAAAGGGGCTCTGATTAGTTTTGAGTCCTTGGGTTTTGTAGGACTGTTTCTTACAAGCACTACAGTCAGGAGTAAGAACATTCAAAAAGCCTCTGGGCGTGTAAGGTTAGTTCAGTGTGCTTTTAGCTTTCTGTCATGAATATACCTTATCTCTTATTTACCAAATAGTAAGGCTGTGATCTAATCTATTAGTGGCCCAGCCATAAAGTAGGAAAGAAATATAGAAGAAAATGATTTGGAAGCCACAAAATATGAATAATAATATAGGTAACCACATGTATCTAAACTTAAGTTGAAGACTTACAAAAAAATGACAGACAGTAACAGAAATAGGATGCTATAGGACAGAGGATCATGATGTCCTGAATTACGCTAGACAATTTTATTAGCATCTAAATTATATTTTCTTAAATTTTTGCTAATTAAAAAAAAAATGGTACCACTGACAGTTGACTGTAAATTTCCAAGTTGATTTCACCTTGAATTTCATTCTTAGGTTTAACATTTTGTTGCTGCCTTCCATGTTGCACAAGGAATAAGCTCCAAACAGTGTGAACAGACAAGCAATAAAGGTTTTAAGACTTTGGACAATGCACGTCTATCAGCCCTTCAAGTTACCAGAGTAATCAGGAAGGTGCTTTTACAAAATGCTCCCTGTGTTAAAACCATTTAGTAATAAGCTCAGGTGTTTTAACTGAATGTAAATGCTACTTTTGGAGGCTGCATACCTCCTGGTGTTCAAAGAAATTGAGATTGGAATGCATTCTCTGCTAAGAATCTAAGTAAATTTACCTGTGAGTTTTCTTTTGTAGTATTATCTTCAAGAAAGAGGGAAAAAGAAAAATAACATTCAACTGATAATGTGTTATACTAAGTACTAGCAATAGGAAACCAGAAGTGTTTATTTGTGATATTTTAAGGTTTTCTTATCTTTTAGGATCTAAATCGCCATGTTCCATACCTTGGAAGTGGAAAATTAGCTTACTTCATAGAAAAGGGTACAGAAAACATTTGCATTTATGTGCAAGTCTAAGGGATCAGAGAAGAGACGCTAGTAAATGCCTTGGAGAAATTTGTGTTTCCTCACCTCCAGGGAAGCAGAGAGAGGCTGTGGGTTGGTTCTCAGTAAAAGGAATTTCCTCCAGGGAGCCTTACGTAACCTCACTTAGGTCTTCAAATAATTCAGCTAAAATTTCTTGTGTGTGTGTGTATGTGTGTTTTTTGTTTTTTGTTTTTTCTCATTTGAAGGTCCCTTACTGGTCCTGCTTCCATGAGTGTCTGTGACAAGGGAATCAGGCGGCGCGGGGAGGGGTCATCTCCACAACATCCCATTTATACACAGAACTAAACAGACAAGCAGAGTCACTACTGCAGTTAGAAGTTGTCAGCATGGGAAAGGGGAGGAGCAGGTAGAGAACTGGGGTGTCATTAAAAAAATACAGGCCCCCCCACACTGGGGTTCCTGTGGGGAGCTTGGTCTGCATCAACCCAAGAGGAATGAGAAGATCGAAAGCAGTTTGGGAAGTCCAGAACCCTCAGGGGTGGAGGAAGGAGGAAGAGGAGGAGGGAGGTCCAGGGAGCGGAGGGGCTGTTTGGCAACTGGGGTGAAGGGACTGCCCTCCCCCTGCTGGGATCCCCCAGTCCCTCCAGCCTGGCAGGAAGGGGGCGGCCTGTAACCCCCCTGGGCAGGTCCGGGGCTGCCAGATGCTCCAGGAAGGGGGCTGGAGGGGGCTCACAAAGGCTTGCCCTCCAGGGAGATGACAGCACTGCCTCCCAGCTTCTCCGCCCGGGTGCAGCTCTCCTTGACCTCCTTCTAGCAGTTTGCTTGTAATTCATACCTGATCTCTGTCCAGCTGAAATTTCTATCCATCGTCTCCCCAGAATTTATCATGAGTGTTCACAGACTGTCTAAGAAAAAACTTAGATTTTTTTCCCAGGGTTATTATGTGAGAGGATTCAGATGAATTATGCTGTGGGCTAATTCCTTATAGCATTAAAAACAAAATTAATTAGGATTAATTTCCTTGTCATCTTACTCTCTCTCTCTCTCTCTCTCTCTCTCTCTTTTTTTTAATGTTTGTCCTCTCTGCTTACTCCTGCTCTGTGTTGTTTTTTTCTCTCTCCTTTCCTCCCTCACTGTCTTCCTTTTCCTCCTTCCTTCCATTTTATCACATGGTTGTAAGCAGCTCTTTGCAGGAAACCACCCCAGCAGGAAACCTCTTTTCTTGTCATTTTAGCAGAACTATGTTGTAACTAACCTTAAACCAGGCACACCCATGCTCTAATCATCTCCAGCCTAAGCGCACCTTTTAAATCTTTTGATCACACAACACCTGGCCTAACTTGTTGGTCTTTTTCCAGAAATCAAAGAAGTAGAAACGGAGACTAGGTAATTAACAAGTGAGCAGGTCTCTTCCCTACCTTCGCCTTCAGTAATCTCAGGAACAAACTGTATGAACAAGAGAGCATCTGAGGAAAATTCACAAGGAATTGACAAGCTTGTAGGCAGTGGGGGCTGGCAAAGTCTCTGACCCTTTCATCTCAATGATCAACTGAGATTAGTCCCCACTTCCCTTTAAAAACTTTCATGGCCCAGCAGAATATTCAGAGATGTTTTTTTGAGAGGGACACTAAGTCCACTGTCTCCCCAGATTACTGGCATTCTTACTAAAAACAACTTTCCTTTCTATCAGCATCACCTCTCCAGAGTATTGATTTTTTTTATTTTTTTTTGAGTGGCAAGCAGCCAGAATACGTTCAGTAATATGGGTATGTTCTTGTTCAAAGCCACACAGACTATTCCAACAGTATAGAGCTGAATAAATATCTTGCAGGCTTTTTGAGGCACTTAAAGTCCTGATTTATTCTGATACACACATCGTCTTCAGTGAGCCATAGCCTATCCAAGTATCTGCTCCATTTCTATGGTGGTGATGTCTTTTATGTGTCATAGGGATAAATATAGCTGGTAAACCAAGGTACCAACCATCTCTATATGTGCCTGCCTGTCCCCTTTCCAGCCTCTGTCCAGCTCTTGCTGTTGTCTCCACTTCGAGAATGCAGGTTGTTAGGCAGTTGGATAGAAGTGAGCATCAGACAAGGGGAGAGGTTAGGAGAGGGAACAATCCAGAAAATAGCAGTACGCCTGCCCTCAGGATAAGGGGCTTCAGAGAGTTTTACTTTTTCTAAATGAATCCAACGAAGAAGCTGGTTAGAACTGAACACTGCGGTTGCACGGCAGAGAAAAGGACCCAACTTAACACGACCCAACACTCATTATAATGTAATTAGCATTGCGGTTTGGGCCCCTGCCTGTAGGGTTTTTTTGTGTGCATCCTGGGTAAGAGTATGCACAAAGGAAATGGGTATGTCTGAGCACTCAAGGGACTGGGCTCTTTATTAACCATGAGAACACCCCTAAGCCAGGATATGAGAGACGAGAAACAAAGAAGGGGCACCATTTTTTTTTCCAGTTTAGTAGTATGATTTAAAAGTTATCAGAAATCTATATTTGTCAAACGTCCTTTTTATAAACCTTTTTAAAGATAAAGCATTTTTAAAGGCATCAGAATAAAACCATAACCATTTACAAATGACAGAAGACTTAAGAAGCATAGTTAAACATTTGGTTACATTGTAATTGATAAAGAAATCTGGTTACAATAACCAGAATTATAATTAGTAACATTTTAGACATATGAAACGTCTAGAAATTTTATGTAATTTTTAGATTATCTATATCAATAATATTTTGCATACAATATACCTAAGGAGATTTATTATTTAGTTGACAATACTTTTTATGAAATGTATTATATCAAATGAACCTAATTAGTTTATTATTTCTCTGTGACATGTTTCAGGGACCCTATGAAGCATTCCAAAGTTAAGATGAGTCAAAAGAACTCTACCATAATTTGACATTTGGGAAGTTTGTCAAAAAGTTTTAAAACTCTTGGTCAAATAAAATTATAATTTACTGAAAACAGCACAACTTAACCAAAGTGATAACAAAACATTTTAAAGGCAAAAACAAGCAAACAGACAAAAACTTTACAATGTATTACCAAAAGCAGATTAACATTTTAAGAAAACTTTTGTCCTTTTAAAAAAATTTGTAATGGTTATGTAGTATTAACCTTTGAAACCATAAGTTTTAGTGAAAACTAAGCAATGATGAGCTGCCATTTACATTAGCATTTTATAGATCAGCAAATATAAATACTAACAATTTAAAAATCCATGCATTTATTTTTTTTTGTAGAAAACATTTTAGAGTGGCACCAAACATATTCATCAATAGTCCTAAATACCTCTAGTTTCTCTGCAAAGGAAGCCAATGCTTAGTAATTAATGTTTTAGTGTCTTATTTGACTTTTATAAAGCCTAGGTACAACAGAAGTTTTGTGTTTAACATGGATGACCCTAAAGACATGTTTATATAAGTATAGCACACCTTCAAGAATTGAAGGTGCACCAATCCAAGAGAGGGAAAAAAAAAGGTGCCTCTTCTCTGTTTCTCCTATCTTATATCCTGGCTTAGGGGCGTTCTCATGATTGATTGACGGCTCATGTCCTTTAAGTGTTCAGACATACCCATCTCCTTTTCGCATGCTCAAAAGTAACAGGATGCACATGAAAAACCTACAGGAGGGGGCCCAAACCGCAATGCTAATTACATTATGATGAGCATTGGGTTAAGCTGAGTCCTTCTCTCTACTGCGCGGCCACAGTGTTCAAGTCTAACCATCTTCTTTGATGGCATTCAATTAAAAAAAGGAAAATTCTCTGAAGCCCCTTATCCTGAGTGCAGACGTACTGTTAGTTTCTAGATTGTTCTCTCTCTTTGCCTGGTGCTCATTTCTAAGTGCCTAACATCCTCACCTTGCATTGGCCTACCTGGCTGGGTGTCCATGAGAAGCAGCTCCCTACAAGTGACCCATAGGTCACTGATGGGCCATATAACTTTCATCATCCAGAATCTCCCCCTCCTCACTGCTAGAAATTTAGTTGCCTGATATCCTCCCTGCAGTTATCAGAATCTTGAACTTATTTCAGGAAAGGGAGTTTTAAAGAACTGAGTATTCCAAGCTATATATTTCATATGACATCTACTACATGTAATGGTTATAAAGCACATAATTATCAATGAAGTTTTTCAGGTCTTCTTTTTCAACCAGGCACCTCTACCTTTTTACCATCCTCAATGCCTCACCTCATGGGAAAATTAGTGGAATTTTTTTTTAAGTAGTTGAATTTCCCTGGGAAACTTGCTGTAAATTTAAATAAAGAACTAGAAAAAAAATTGTCTTAAAAATCAGGTAACAATCTAATTTTACTTGATTATTCTCATTGCAAGAGTTGACATGTACAACGTGGTTTTTGTTTTGTTTTGTTTTGTTTTTTTAATAGCCAACCTGACATCTTTCCCTGAATCTATGTTCTTGGACAGATCTCTCCCACACTCTCCAGGGCTTGGTTATGTGACTTCCTTTGACAAGTGGCGCAGTAGTCAATGTGACACAAACAGAGGCTTAAAAATGTACCTGTTCCCTCCTCCTTCTCTAACTGAGGCCCTTCCAGCAACATGACCAAGTAGCTTGCTAGAGACTGAGAGACCATACGGACTAGATATAAATTGTCCCAGCTCAGGACCTCCTACAGCCTTTTTTTTGTTTTTTCACCTTTTTATCCTTAAAGAAATTATGTACTAAATGATTTAAGGCATTCAGTGCATATAATGAATTACTTTTTTTTACATGTATAAAATAGTATTAGATACATACCATTTTGGGGGAGAATCTTAAAATAGTCACTCATAATTTTCTGTGTTTGTTGGTCCAAATGAAAAACTTTAGTTGACAAATATCATCCCTGAGACAACCTGGCAACTGATGGCAGAGCCATGAGTGATTGCAGCTGAAACTAGACGAACTGTCCAACAAAGCTCTTCTGGTTGGACTGCCAACACTCAGAACTAAAAGCTAAATATTTTGTTATTGTTTTAAGTTTTGGGGTGTTTTATTTTGCAGCGTTAGATAATGCTGAGACAAACAAGAATTTTAAAAGGTTAGTTATTGACGATAATAAATCAAGCTGCTTGTGCTATAAATGCAATCACATTTTAAAAATATTCATTATATTTTCATGGCAATATTCAGTAGCATTACAGAGTATATATTGAGTTATTGATCTAATAGGGTTTTCAGATCCTATTTCCATATAACCATCCCCTTTTCAATACTTCCTCATTCGATCCTTTTATTTTTTTATTTCATTTTACCATTATATCAAATTCATTTTGAAAGATCTTAATTAAACAAAAAAACGCCAAATTAAATGTAATCAAAATATGAAATGTATGTACATAAAAAATTAAAAACCTTAATGTTCTGAAACAATAAGCAAAATGTAAATGTTGTGTAGAACACCCCTACAGGTTCTAGAATATATTTTAAAAATGTTGCTAAAAAAATTATGAACTAGATGGCAAGTTAAAACTACTTGGCCTTTTAAAAATTATCAGCAATTTCAACATTTAATTTTTCCTATGATACTTGCTATTATATTTTTCTTAATATGTTTTTATGATTCTATAACATCAAGACAAAATATTTTTTTACTAAAAATGGCATATAGTTAAGGTGCACACCATGATGTTTTGATACCCATATACACAGTGAGTGGAATGTTTTCTACAATCTAGACAATTAACATAGCATCTCCACACTCTGTAACCTTCATGTGTGTTGTGAGAGCTCTTGGAATCTACCTAGTGTGCTGACTGGAGATGATAGTACTGTATTGTATACTGGACATTTGCTAAAATGACTTGTTCTTAAGAGCAATAGTAAGAATAATGCAGATGTACCACTTTCATTGTATTAAACTTTCTCTGTTAATGATAGGATTCCTGTGAATGAATTATTCACAAGAGTTGGAAGCAATTCTGTGCTCCTTCAAGAAGGTTAAGAATATAACTTAGTATAGAATTTGGGTTTATTTGGGTCAAAAAAATGTATATCCCTGGAGAACAAGAATCTGAACTAATTTGTTTAGTACCTATTTAGCATTTTGTTTATGAAGTACTTAAATACTATTTAAGAGTTACATGAAATGTAGGCTATCATATTTGTCAATTTAATCCATAAGGAACAACTTAAATAGCAATGAGGAATAAAAATATGGCTAGAAGGACCGATAGGAAAAGCTGTTGGGATTTTTAAGATGATAATGAAGAACAAGCTAATTAAGACACTAAGTTTTCTCTGGAAGGCAGGATGATAGTAGATTCAATTGAGGCAAAAATAGAAGTTGGAAAACTGGGTCAATGGTGGATTTGCCATCTGCCTTGCTCTAAGTTATTTTGGTTAAACATTTTCTCCTTCCCACTTTTTTCTTTTTAAAATTGTTTTGCCCTTTTATTAATTTTTTGAATAACTTGATAGGCCAAAAATAACCATAAAAAGAATCAAATAAAAAATGAAGAAGGAAAATTAGTTACAGCAACCAGATCTATTTATTAAATGTCTACTTTCTGAGCCAAGAAATATACTGGTTATTATAGTGGTGCCAGGCCTGCTTCTTATCCTCGAGAAGAACCTGGCTGAAGCTGGTAAGCTTAGAACTGTAAGGCTACATTTTATGTTCTTCACTTATTTCCCATCACCTACCACCATTCTATTAGCTAAAGAACATACACACACAAAAATTGTTTGGTGTTTTATGAATGGATTTCAAGGAAACAAATGCAAAGTTAAAAGTAATATGACATCAGTCAGAATGGCCATGATTGAAAAGCCCACAAATGGTAAATGTTGGAGAGGGTGTGGAGAAAAGGGAACCCTCCTACACTGCTGGTGGGAATGTAATTTAATGCAGCCACTATGGAAAACAGTATGGAGATTCCTCAAAAAAACTAAAAATAGACATATTATATGATCCAGCAATCCCACTCCTGGGTTTATATCCTGAAGGAACCTTAATTCAAAAAGATACATGCACCCCAATGTTCATAGCAGCACTATATACAATAACCAAGACATGGAAACAAGCTAAATGCCCATTGACAGATGACTGGATAAGGAAATTGTGGTATATTTACACAATGGAATACTACTCTACCATAAAAATGAATACAATAATGCCATTTGCAACAACATGGGCAATCATTCTAAGTGAAGTTAAGCCAGAAAGAGAAAGAAAAATACCATATGATATCACTCATATGTGGAATTAAAAAAAAAAAAAAGAACAACAGTATGAACTCATATACAAAACAGAAACAGACTCTCAGATATAGTAAACAGTCTTATGGTTACTGGGGAAAAGGGATGGGAGGGGATAAATTTGGGAGTTTGAGATTTACAAATGTTAGCCACTATATATAAAAATAGATTTTAAAATTTTTGTTTTGTATAGCACAAGGAGCTATGCTCAATATCTTGTAATAACTTTTAATGGAAAAAATAAGAAAATTAATATATGTATATATATGCAAGACTGGAACATTGTGCTGTACACCAGAAGTTGATACATTGTAACTGGCTGTACTTCAATAAAAATAAATTAAAAAAAACAGTAATATGGAACAAAAGAATGCAGAAGGAGATATATGTGATTGTCTAGAAAAAAAGACCAGTGAATATAAAATGAATAATGCTAAATTAAGGACATATTTGGGCATCAGATATGCAATATGGTAAAGGCAAAATTGAATGTAAAAGAGACAATTGGAATTTCAAAATTCATGCAGCTGCCTGGGTAGATTTCAGACATTCTGGGGGTGATCCAGTATGGCAAATTACTTGTGGGTCTTAATAGAAGGCTTAGAAAAGTGCATAAAAAGAAGCACGTGCCTGGGGCTTTCTGGAAGAAATCAATAGAAATGTTTGAGCATTTAGTCAGAAAGATCTCGAAGTGACAATTTTCTCTAAGAACCAAGGACTGCAAATATATTAGCATTTTCCCATAAAAGGATTATGTGCTAAGTAATAGAGAAAGGAATATAACAAACATATTTAGAGAAGACAGAGAGAGGGAATACCATAGACTTCTCTGTCTTCTGGTCTCAATAACCCAGTGATAAATATGCTTGGGTCTGACAGATGTGAGCCCTGAAAATTAGTAGCTGAAGTTATATTTGTTAATTGAGGTCCATTATATGTTCACATATTACATTTCTGGATAATTTAGACAACTAGTCATGAGTTAGCTAAATAGTTCATGCCACTCTTCACTGAACCCATATGCATTCTGGTTTATCTAAGTATATTTACCACCAAATAAGCAGGAGAGGGGGAGGGAGAGTCAGAGAAGAAACGTGTATTTTGATTCAAAGGGCAGAGAATGAAGTGGTGGCAGCACTATGCTCTTAGCAGCACTTGACTCTGTCCACTGAAATAAAACGTACAACCTAAAAGCTGAGAGTTTTGTTTTATTCGGTGGACATTTGTGAGGACTTAAGCTGGGGATGCCAGCCTCTCAGATCACTCTGAGGGACTGCTCCAAAGCAGCAAGTTAGAAGCCAGGATATGAGTTTTTGCAACAAAGTGTAGGTAGTCAGAACATCAAAAGACCACTGCTAATTAAAGAAAACCAGACACCTCAAGTTAATGAATTTAGTGCTTTTCTACATATGGGAAGGTGCAAAGGTCCAGGTTCATTGAAACCATTCCTTTGATATGTACCTAGCTGTCCAGGGCTAGTATCCTGTTCTTTCATATCTTGAATTCCCTCAAGCTGTACCGTTGTGGGTGGCTGCAGAGGCAGGCTGTCTGCTTGTCTGCATCCTGAATTCCATCTGCTCACTGTAGGGGAGGTGGCGGTGCTGGCTGATGACTTGATGGCCACAGTATTCTTTGTTTACTGCTATGGCTGGCAATATTCTTCATTGACAACCCCTTGTTTCCTTGAGGTATTCCTCAAGGACCATAAGGTCTCTCTTCATCTGGGACAGGTTACCATTGGATGCTATGTGACCAACTCCTCTTGGACCACCACATAATACACTGTATGCCCATCCTCAGTTACTTACTCATAAGAGAAGGTGAATGAGATGAGCCATGTCTTCCTCTCATATCTTGGTATTCGTTGTCTTGTGGGTTACCTATCCCTGTATCAGCTTCTCATCAACAGGAAGGGTCTACTCATGCAGTGAAGCTCATCTCTCCCAGAGCACTCATAACTTTGGAGGTGAGGGACTTATGAGCTCAAGTACTGTATCTTACCAGGCAGTTGGGAAACACTAAGAACAAAACAATTCTGTGGTTAGGTTAGAGATAGGCAGTGTGGGATTGTGGCTCTTATTTTCTTACTTGATCACAATCAAACTTGGACATGTAGCTTGACTTCTTCTGGCCTTTCTTTCCTCATCTTTAGGATTGATTTTCCCTAAATTGTATAATATCTTTGTATGGTTTTTGACTTTTCCTTTTAGAACTCTCAGCAATGTTTTGAAGTTTTCTAAATATAGTTCATTCACATTTATCTTCAAAGTTGATACTATGTAATATTGGTTATAACTATATATTTTTTTCAGTTTTTAGTTTTACTAGGTAGAATTGTTACAATTTGACTGCACATATACAATATATTTCATGTAAATACATATACACAATATACTGCACATATTTTTTTAATTTGCATGTGTGTACTGTTCATTGTTTCTAAGAATATTTAGAGCTTTAGCTTTTTAAACATGCATAGTTATCAAAGGAATAAAGTCAACTCAACAAAATAAGAATCAACTCAAAAAGATACAAACACCCTGCTATTTACAGCAACATTATTTTTAATTGCGAAGATACAGAAACATCCTAAGTGCACATCAATAGATCAATGGATAAAGTGGATGCAGCATATATAAGTAATGGAATACAACTCACCCATAAGAAAGAAAAATATTTTGACATTTGCGCCCCTTCATTCACTTTTTTTTTTTTCACTTCAAAAGCCAGAATTTTATAAGGGGCATAAACATTTCCATTGTATCAAAACCACCAAAATAGCCAGAAATAAACTTAACCAAGGAGGTTACCTATACTCTGAAAACTGTAAAACATTGATGAAGGAAATTGAAGATGATACAAAGAATGGGAAAGATATCTTTTGTTCTTGGATTGGAAGAATCAGCATTATCAGCATGGCTGTACTACCCAAAGCAATCCACAGATCCAATGCAGCCCCTGTGAAAATATGACATTCTTCGCAGAACTAGAACAAACAATTCCAAAATTTATATGAAACCATAAAATACCCTAAACTGCTAAAGCAATCTTTTGTTAAGTCTTTTTTTTTTTCTCTTTCTTCTTTTTGTTCTCTTTTCTTATAGTTTGATGACTAGAGAAGTTCCTTTAACATTCGTTGTAAAGCTGATTTGATGGTGTTGAATTCTTTTATCTTTTGTTTATCTGTGAAGCTTTTGATTTCTCCAAATCTGAATGAGAGCCTTGCTGAATAAAGTATTCTTGGCTGTTTTAAGTTTTTTCTTTTCATCACTTTAACTATATCGTGCCATTCCCTTCTGGACTGTAGAGTTTCTGCTGAAAAATCACCTGATAACATTATGGGAGTTCCCTTATATGTTATTAGTTGCTTTTCTCTTGCTAATTTTAATATTTTCTCTTTATCCTTAGGTTTTGTCAAGTTGATCACTATGTGCCTTGGTGTGTTTCTCTTTGGACTGATTCTGTGTGGGACTCTGTGCTTCCTGGACTTGGGTGATTGTTTTCTTTCCCAAGTTGGGGAAGTTTTTGGTTATTATCTCTCCAAAATTTTTCTAGTGTTCTTTCTCTCTCTCTTCTCTTTCTGGGACCATTATAATGTGAACATTAGTGTGCTTCATGTTGTCCCAGAGTTCTCTTGAACTATCCTCATTTCTTTTCATTCTTTTTTTTCTTTTTTTCTGTTCTGCAGTAGTGATTTTCACTAGTCTGTCTTCTAGCTCATTGATCTGTTCTTCTGACTCATTTAGTCTACTCTTGGCCCCTTCTAGTGTGCTATTCATTTCAGTGACTTTATTCTTAACTCTGTTTGGATGTTCTTTATATTTTCTAACTCTTCGCTAAAAACTTCACTCTGTGCGTCTATACTTCTCTTGAGTTCTCTGAACATCTTTGCCATCATTACTTTAAATTCTTTCTCAGATAAATTGCCTACCTCCTCATCACTTATTTCTTCTGAAATTTTATCTTGTGCCTTGGCCTGGGAGATATTCCTCTGCCACCTCTTATTGTCTATCTTTCTATTTGTATTTTTAGGTAGGTTAGTTACATTTCTTGACCTTGGAGAGGTACCCTTTATGGGAGAACTTCTATGAGTCCCAGCAGCACACTCCTCTCTTGTCTCCCAGGGGCCAGGGTCAAGCTGGTCCCAGTGTAGAGTCTGGCTTATGTTTGTGGATTCCTTCCCCAGCTTTGGGATTGTTGTTTCCTTGTTTCTGGTATCTGTCCCAGGTGGATAAAGCTGGACTAGAGGCTTATGCAGGTTTCCTGGGCAGAAGAAGCAGTTTCCTGCCCACTGCTGGCGACAGCTTGGTCCTAGACCTCTGGTGGGTAGGGCCAGGTCTGGAGGAGTTTGTGGCTCAAGAGGTCTAATGATGGGGGGGTCTGTGTTCCCACCCAGTGTGTTGTTTGGGCTGGGGCTTCCCTACAGGCTGTTGGGTGGGGCTTAAGTCTTGGTGCTAAATCAAGATGTCAGCCTCTAGGAAAGCTCATGTAGATGAACACTCCTAGAATGTCTGCCACCAACTTTTATGTCTCCTGGGTGAGCCACAGGTGTCCCATATTTCCCCAGGGGAACTTCCAAAACCAGCAGGCAGGCCTGGCCCAGATTCCTATGAATTTACTGCCTCTGCCCTTGGACATGGCACCCATGAGTTTCTGTGTGTGCTTCCCAAGAGAATGAAGTCTGTTCCCCTAGTCCCATGGGGCTCCTGGAGGTAATCACTCCTGGCCTACAAAATCAGATACTGTGGGGTCTCCTCCTCCTCCCAATGCCAGGACCTGGGCTGGGGAGCTTCATATGGGTCTCAGAACTCTCACTTCTGTGGGAAGGCCTCTGCAACTTAACTGTTCTTCATGTTGTGGGTCACCCACCCGGTGGGAAGGGGCCCAATTATATCGTGAGCATGCCCCTTCTACCATCCTGCTGGGATTCCCTCTTTATGTTTCCAGTTGAAGATGATCTTTTTTGCTAGGTTCCAGTTATTTTTCAATGGTTTTTTAGTAGTCAGTTGTGGTTTCATTGTAGTCACGAGGAGAGGCGAGCTCATGGTCCTACCACTCCAAAGAAAGCCTATGATATAAAAGCATCATATGATGACTACTATAATTTGATTAAAATTTCAGTGTTTAAGTGTCTTTATGTTTCTTCTATTATCAAGTGCAAATGTTTATGGCTATCTTCAGAAATCTTTAAAATTGGGTCATTTTATCTATGCAACTCTATTTTATTTTTTTAATTAACTATCACACAGTGTTTTCCATTTTATCTTACTTTTCTTTCTTTCTGTAGGTCTACTCTTTACTAAATATTACTTATATTTAAAATTTCAACACCTCTTCTAACCAAAGCACAAGTTTGTTTAAAAGTACTTAAAAGTACTTAGAACAGGAGTGTAGCAAAATCTGTTTTACTTCCTTTGCCATTTCTCAGGAGCCACTTGACCTTGAATGATTTTAAAGCTGTAAAGGCTTAATCATGGATCTGAGCTACTCAGCTTGCAAGAGATGAAACTAAACTTGAAGGTGATGACTGGTTTGCTTGTGGTAAAGCTGGTTCTAAAATCTGAGCCTTCTAATTGTCATAATTTTTCTTCATTTAATCACAATTTTTAAAAGCTCTTTAACCTCTAAAATGTAATAATTTTCTATTATATGTGTTTTTAGTTTTGTCTCTAATAGCTGAATATTTTATAATTATTTTATTGAAATACAGTTGATTTACAATATCATGCAAACAGCCCATAATGACCTAGTACTTTTACAGACTGCTCCATTAAAAGCTATTATAAGATAGTGGCTATAACTCTCTTAGGTTAGACAATATATCCTTGTTGTTTATCTATTTTATACATAGAAGTTTGTATCTCTTAAACACATACCCCTAATTTGCCCCTCCCACTTCCCTCTCCCCTTGGTAACCACAAGTTTCTATATCTGTGAATCTGTTTCTGTTTATTCATTTGTATTATTATTATTTTTTTAGATTCCACATATAAGTGATATTATACAGTGTTTGCCTTTCTTTTTCTGATTTATTTCACTAAGCATAATATTCTCTAGGTCCATCCGTGTGGCTGCAAATGGCAGAATTTTAATCTTTTCTTATGGCTGATACAGCTGAGTAGCAATCTAAGTGTATATGTTATATCTTCTAGTGGGCAGAGGGCTTGAATAGACATTTTTCCAAAGAAGACATACAGATGTTCAACATCGCTAATTATTAGAGAAATGCAAATCAAAACAATAAGATATCACATCCTGCCTGCCATCAAAAAGACTCAAATAACAGATGTTGGAGAGGATGTGGAAAAAGAGAAACTTTGTATATTGTTTGTGGGAATCTAAATAGATGCAGCCACGTGGAAAACAGTACGGCAGTTCCTCAACAACTAAAAACAGAACTACCATATGATCCAACAATTCCACTGCTGGGTATACACATAGAAAAAATGAAAACACTAATTCAAAATAATACATACACCCCAATGTTCATAGCAGCACTATTTACAACTACCAAGATATGGAAACAACTCAGAGTGGCTATCAACATATTAATAAATATTTAACAATTATTTAATTTTGTACCTAATTTCCAGTGACTAGAAGTGCAATTCAAATATTATTGAGAAAATTAATATGTTGGAATTTCTTGGTTAATTGACATCTAAATACTTTGCCTTTTAAAGTCATAATATCTTTTATCAGGTCTTACTATTTTTAACCCAGAATTGAGTGAGTCAAAGCCATGAAATCATACCATCTTCTCCCCTCACTCTCTTCCCCATGGTATTTATTCATTCACCATATTTCAACAAATATTATTTGAGCATCTACAGTGAATGAAGTGCTCTGGAGACAACTGGTGACAAACCAAAAAATTAAAAAAAAAAAAAGCACTGCTTTCACGGGAACTTCTGTTTCTTAATTCAAGAGATTATTGAAGACTTTTTTTTTTTTAATTAAAAATCTGATCCAAGGTGTAGCCTACATTTTTTTTTTTCTAATACAGGGGAAGATGCCTTTGAATCTTCTTTGCCTGAACTCCCAGCTCCGCTGTCAGCCTAATGCTGTGGAAAATTTAGTGATTCTTAAAACTGTCAAGCCAATCATTAAATGCACTTTGGCAGAATTTTCAGCTTTCCCTGAAGGTTTTTATGTGTTATTAAGGCTTTCTTTCTAATTGCAAAGTAGCCTGTTACTGATTACTTCAATGCATATCCTTCTGGGAAACATCACATATGAACAAATGTGACTTTTGCTTTAAATTTACATCACCTCCATGTGACAATCTTGTATGAGTCAATTCTCACTAAAGAACTGCATGCTATAGCAGAATATATTAAATTGAGTTTGAAATTCTTTTGAGACAAGTGGTTAGACATATGGGTTTGGAGTTCAGAGGAGACATCTGTGCAAAGGATATAAATGGTAGTTATCCGAGCGTGGTTGGTGTTTGAAGGCCGGCTTGTGAACAAGATTATATATGGGGAGGATATAAAGTGAAAGACAGGGGCTAGGATGGAGCTGGAAGAACTCCACCCATTTATAACCATGATCTTGAAAAAGAAATAGAAAATGAGTGGGCTGGAAGTTCTAGGAAAACAGGACAATGCATTCCAGCAGTTAGCAGAAGAGGAAAAGTCACAATTCAAATATCCTCACTTCCTTGTTCCTTAAGAACTTCAAGACTTCAGGAATACTTACACCAACTTAAGTAAAATGAAAACCACCATGTAAAATAGCACTTATATCCCAGTGTGTTCACAAATTTCATCCATACTGATACATTTAAGAATTTCAGCGTACATGCTTATTCCACATGTGTGTATGTGCAAATGTGTTATTTACAATTTATAAGCATATTGTTGTGTGTTTTTTTTCTTTTAATCTCTCCTGACAAGATAATAAATAAATGACTCATATGAGGGCTACTCAAGACACCATGGAGATGTGCTCAACTGGTGTCCTTGAAAAAAAGCAGAGGGGAATTTTTACAGTGGATGATAGACACATAGAAATCCAACAGCTACGCCAAAGAAAAATGATACCTCTATCTTGGCTGACAATGACACACGGGATTTGAAAGGAGCATAGATCAGCCATCAGGGACTGCTCAAAAATTTGGACAACAGTTCTAAGATATGGAATTGTGCTAGGAGCCAGGAGCCTCTACCAAGGACAGCGGGGCCTGGTCAGTCATTCGGAGACGTCAGTTATTATAACTGATCAGGTGAGGGAAGTGACATGAGCTCAAACAGGGCTCACTGGGAGACTTTTTACTTTCTGTTGAAATGGAAAAGTAAAGAGAGAAGAAATACATGGACTTTTTTTTTAAGTTAATATTTGAATAATAGAAATAACCAAAAGTACAGTGACAAATGATTCTAACCCTGAAAGAAGAGATAAGAATCAGATATGGAATCTGATCTTTGAAAATCAATTGGCCCACTCCCAGCTACTGCGATCCTGGTCCTCAGTTTTTAGAACTAAGACCAGCACAAAGCCTGTGTGCTTGTTAGACGAGGGGGGTTTTACTCTCTCTTTTTCATGTGGTTCTCTAGTCCCACCCTGAAAAGTGATGTGAACGCTTCTTAAAACCACTCTGCTCAGGGCTTTGTATAAATAGATGGAGGTGTGAAAGGCAGTGGGATGAGCAAAAATTCCTGCACTTCCTTCAGAAGTGCTCCTAGCCAGTTTTAAAAATTGACTCCACAGTATTCACAAATTTATATTCTCATGCCTGTCCTCCATGACGCCTATCTAATGTCCACTCTCTGCTTGTACCCATGTCTGGATACGTGTACACACTTACCCTGCTCTGTTTAAAATTCTTCTCTCAGAAATTATATAGCTTGAGTCATTCCAATTACAGCATATTCTACAGTGGGTGGGGCACCACAGCGATCGAGCTGCTTATTATTTAAAGCAGCTTCATCAGAACTTTTCTGCTTGTCTTCTATTCCCGATGAAATTAGTAAATGGACTGGATTCAACAGGTTGGAATGTAGAAAATGGTTTTATTTCTTTTTACCAGTGGCTTTCAGTGGTACTCCATCTGTAGCCTCTGCTTGGGCATTAGCTCATGCAAATTTCAGAGCTTTTTCCCTCCACTTTTAGTTATTAAGAGACAATTTCAATTTTATATAGTTTCAACTATTGCATCTCTCATTCAGTTTAATACTTTTTTTTCCTCCCCATGCTGTCTCAGAGCTGACTCACATTTAGCAGAGTATGGGGAGTGGGATGAGAAGTAAAGAAAAAGCAGGGCTGGTGAGATCTTACTCTAACTTCTGGAAACTCTTTCTGACAAAATTTCACATACTGCCTCAAAACACACAAGGTAGTTTGGTTGGTACTTTATGGATGAGTGACCTCCAGCATTGCACCATCCCACAGATGGGCAGTGGTTGTGGTGTAGGACTCTCTCTTTGAATCCTGCGTCCAGTGGGACATCCTGCAAAGATGGTTGTTGCTGAAGTCACTTCACTCAGGTTTGCGGAGCTCTGAGCTATGTTCCCATCAAGATGAGTCTCCAACCCAGCTCCTTATCATATGCAAACATAGACCAGCCAGTGGGAAGGGCAGGTTGATTATGCTTCTAACATCACAGACAGATGCAACTCTTTTCTCACCTTTATATTTTCACTGAAGAGCACCAGACACCAGTCTCCATGCTGGTGAAAAACCAAGAAACTCACATAAGGCCTGAGCAGGTCTCTTGAAGTCGGTTGACTTGAAATGGTTCTGGGCAAGATGGATGTAGGAAGCCCAGGACACAGACAACTCCCTTTAAATAATATTCTCTAACAATCTTCTCCTGAAATTGGTCTCCTGCTTTTCCCTATGTATCACCTGGGGTGGGAATAAATTAAATTCTCATCCTTTTAACAAGACCTCTGACATTTGGGGAAAATTGGCCACCTTTCTTCCTAAGTTTGAATTCTCATCCAAATTAAGACACTAGGAGAAGATCAGTTAACGTCCTATTATATATCTAAGGATCTTTCCTGAAACATTTAAATCAGGAAATGATGAGAATAAAAAAGTATGAGTTATTAAAAAAGCATACTATACAGGCAAGGGAGATTTTTTAAGAAAGTGGCATAGAAGTGAATCGAATGGAAGACTTCTTGTTTGCAGGTTAAAATTAACTGATTTAATTATTAACTGATCACCTGAATATTCAGGGACATATTTAATTTTAATTTATTTATCAAAAAAAAATGCTTTATGAACTAAAATTTTAAAAAGTCAGGAAAAAGACTTCTAAATTTCAATGGATAGTTTGCTTTGAATATCTGTGCTTAATATTTAATATGAATGTAGTTCCTCACCAAGTAGTGTTATTAAAAGAAGTGGCTAGGCACATTGTTCAAATATTTGGTGCTAATAACATTGCCCTTCTTAGTGGTGTTTAAGAAATATAATGGCCTTAAAACGCTGTGAAACTATGATTCTAATTAGAATGTCCTTTGTAGGCAGGAAAATAATGTGCTCTTTCAAAGACAGAACGTTGGCATTTAACAACCAGTGGAACTGTAAAAGAGCCTATATTTCTGATATCTAATAACACGCACAGCTTGGTATTTTACAATTTGCACAACATCACTTCATCATCCTGCAAAAACTATTCAGGAAAGATCTAAATACTTCATGTTTTATGTTTTGTAAAGCTGTATCTTTGGTAGCTACTGACAGTGGGTGATGAGAGCTCTGTTTCACCTTTAAATCTAGATTATCTAAGTTACACTAGAATTTAGAATGTTTACTCCACAAATATGTCAATAGTAGAAATGAAATAAGAAGAAATAAGAGATAACTGAACTAGTGCAGAATAAATGCCAACTAATAATAATACTGCAGATTTAGAAGGAAAGATAAATATAATCATGAAGAAAATTCAAAACCCCATTTAAATTCTTTATTTAAAAATATTAGATGCATGTGTTCCTCAAAAACTTTATCACATACAAAGCAAAAGAGCAATTGAGGTTACCTAGGCAGATATCAACAGAGACATAAGTATTTCCCAAAAGAAACATTCTCAATATTAAGAATAATAAGTAATTATAAAACAGTCCACAGCTAGTTTTTATTTTATCTCACTTAATGTTTTTGCAGCTATAGATAAACTTGCTAAGTTTTGATGGATCCGTTCATCGCTTTCAAAGTGTAAATAAAAAATTCCTGGGCTGCCAGGCAGTTTTTAGAGTGCTAGGCAATTAACCTTAGGCTTAATTTCCAAGTTTGGGAGAGGGAAAGGAGGAAAAATGTTAAGATATATTTTAGTGGCTTGGAAATTCCTGAAAGACTAATTCAACTGATCATTAGTTTTATATATATATAGGTATTTTATGTTCATAAGAGTATGCCAGCTTTTATGGGTCAGGAGAAAGGCATTAGATTGGATGACCTCAGAATATTTCCAGTCTTTGTACTGTTAGTTCTGACAATATCTGGTCTCATTCATGATCAGTAAGTGATCTTCAGTTGACAATCCCTGCTATTCTATAGGCAGCAGCACTCTCATCACTTTATCTCTTGCAGGGAATGTGTTTATGGCAGAGAATATTCCAGTCTCAGATGTACTTAATTGAAAATTAGGCAGTGGACCTCAAATATATTTTATATATCCTTTGCTAATGTGCTGCGCTGGACAACAACAAGAGTTTCTAGGAATGATTATCAACATTTATCCCAAGAGCTCAATAAAACAGGCCTAAGAAGCTTGCTCCCTCGGTGAACCTGGTCCCTGTCTTTAACTTGATTCTATTTGACCTTCTCAGTTTGGAAAGAGGGAATTCTCCCCCAAATAGGAATCTGTGTTCCAAGGGAGATACAGAAGACAGAAACATACAAGAGAAATAATGAAAATAAGACAAAAAAATGCTGTCCTGTCCAGTTGTTTTGCAGATAAAAATTTCAGTACCTAGGACAGTGCACTTCACAGCTGGCGTTACTTTGTTGCTGATCAATAGCAGGTCTTCCCCTAGGGATGGGACAAAAGAGAGGATCTGTGAGCTTCCTCTAGAGCCGTGATTTTTATACCGCTTCTGAATAACATTCTTTCTAATGAAAACCATGAACCCATGCTGATGAAAAAGCCAAAAACACAATCTCTACAAAAAGTCACAATTACATATATCCATACATGAGAACTCTACTTAGTAATAAACAGGAAAGAATTATTGATACAACAGTATAATTGAATCCCAAAAACATTATGCTGAGTAAAATAAACTAGATATAAAAGAATATGTGGTATACGATTGTATTTACATGCAAAAGGCAAAATTAAGCTATAATGACAGATTGAGATGACTACAAGGGAGTGAAGGAAACTTTCTGGAGTGATGAAAATGTTCTATATATGGTTTGTGGTAGTAATTACACAGGTGTGTTTCTTGTTTTGTCAAATATCATATTAATATATACATAAAATTCAAGCATAAATTTATTCTTAAAAAGTCACATATCCCAAAATAGCACATTCAGATATTGGGACTTTACAGACACTATGAATTCCTTCAACATATCACCTAAATATCTTTTAGCCCATGTCTGAGTAATAAGGTATAGTGGAAACTATAGTAATAAACAAATGGGACTAGATTTCCAAGGGCCACAGTAAATTAGTATTTGTTCTGAAAGAGAATGAGGAGGCATAAATAGTTCACAGAATCAAATTGTACACAAAATTTTTGTGTTTGTTGTTTGTATTGACTTGGGTCCAAATACAAATAACTCTGGAGTTCTGAAAATTATAAGCACAGCTTACAATGAGCAATTGATCCTTTTCATATATTCTCTAATATTCTGATAAACCCTGAGAAGTAGATATCTCACACAGACACACACACACACACACACACACAGACAAACACTTTTAAAGTAAATGAAAGCTGAAAGCAAAAAGGTGGATTAAGTTGTGTTCTTAAGAAGTGTTGGAGTTGAAGGAATTAGACACGCCCTCTGTTTTGCTCTGGGAACTAAGAGATGATAGATTCTTGTTCAGGGAAGCAAACAGGGTAGAGTTTAGAGAATAAGCTTGAGGAGGATGATAAAGTTTTACAATAGGTGCTTTAGGGAACTGGAGGGAGATGATGGAAACAAACAAACAAACAAGCAAGCAAAGGAATGGTGTACAGAATGACAAAGAATGGAAACCATCATAGGCTGGAAACCATAAATTTGTGTTAATATCAATCCAAAATGTTACACGGCTTTGGTTTTTCCTTCCCCATTTGTTCAGCAGCCCAGATGGTGAGAAGATTTACAGCTGATTGAGGCAGAAATGGGAGTTTGAAGGTTAGTGTGTTCAAAGGATGAGAAGCTCACACTGCTTGTGGAACTGGAAGAAAGATTCTAGACCTTAGGATCCATCCTGAACAGGAAGGGAGAGAACTCAGAATAAGGGGGCTGATAAACTGGGGAAAAAAAGATGGACCAAGGTACAGGTGTCCCAAGGAGGCAAAAGCAGGTATGTGAGAGCTCTGAGGGATGAAGATGCTGCAGGCAAAGGGTGGTATAGTTGGTCTTTCAAATTTCACAGGTACCGCAGTCTGCTCTCTTAGAGAGCTGGGATTTATCGTCTTCTGATGCTGCAAGTGAGCCTTGGGGCTTTCAATTGAATCAGAAACGGAACTGAAGGAAGTGACCTACTTACTAACTCACCAGACAGAGATATGGAACTTGATAGAAACAAAAAAATACTTAGCTAGAAAATTTGCTGTATCAAGATTAACGAAGAATAGAGCATGGGAGATAGAAGAGGCAGGAGAGAGCAGGGGAGAAAGGACCAGCGTGAATAAAGATAAGTCACTGTGTTTTGCCTTGGAGGAGCATCTCATTTACAATCTCTTTGCCATTTCTATTCAAAATTCTAAATACATGGGTCTCTCTATCAGACAGTACAAGGAAAGTGGGTCTGCTCCCAATTGGCTGATTAATTCCCTGCCTTAAATAAAGTTTAATTTGCTGCCCGAAGCCATATTCTGATTGTGGTATGGGGATTTTCTCAGTAATAATTCCTAGCAGATGCCCCACCAGTTTGTGATTCAGGAGAGACGGTGTATAACTTTTTTTTTTTTTTTTAATAACGGAAGAGAATCTTCTTGTCTTACTACTGGTCCAACTGGTTAGGTATCTCTCATGAACATCAGCGATGGCCAAAGGAAAGAAGAAACAGGGTACATGCACTTCTGTCCAACCAGATTTCTGGAGGCTCAGGGATTTTATTTTGTGTTGTACAAAGTACAATCTCCAAATAAAATGTTATGGTGGATGTAAATATCTAGTTTGAATTATTTTCATTTGAGTTATTTTTTTAAATAGTTCATGAAATATAATAAGCCTGCAAAGTGCATTTTCTACGTATCAATCAAACTCTGCTTAAATACTAGAGAGAGCTCAGTGGGGATACACAATACAAATTACTATAGCACGTGTTTCCACAGTGCTTTACCCAAAAAGTGATTTTTAGCTTGTCAGTGGATCCTAACTAAATCTCATGCGATAAGTAACATTATTCCCATTTTAAAATAAGGAGGACTCTGTATTATATGACATGCTAAAAGTCACAAAAGAACTAAATTTTGGGGACTGAATTATCCACTGAAATATGACACCACTGGAGAAAATTTCTGGGCCCAATGGACAATGACAAAGACCTGGCTATGGAGAAAGATCTTTTTCCCTTCAATACTTTTCTACTGAGTGTCTGACACAGTGTGCTGGGGCTTCTTGAGGAACTGGGGTTGGAAAGTCAATGACTCAGCTTTTGCCTTCATAAAAGCTTTCATTGCAGTGATAGTTATATATTAAAGCAGCCTGAGTTATATAAGTACATTTTAAGGGGCAATTGGAAAAGATATAAGTAAAGTACACTGTGAAGTGGATTTCAGAAGAGGTGTGTCCATTTTAGACTGCGATGGTCATATAGGGAATATGGAAAAGGTGATTCTGGGCGATCATCCTAATGTGCAGAAGAGGCAGAGCCAAGTGAACCCTCGCTTTGGATGGTGATTCTCCCTGGCTATTTCCTTAAAGTCAGGAGAATTTAAAGACAAAGTATGACAAGGAAAGAGACAAAGCTGAGGCATGAGGGTAGGTCTGTGAGGGGCAAGATAGTCTAATGCAGAATCCCAACCAAACTGTACATGCCCACAACATCCCGGTAAACCCAACTGCATCTGAAGGAAGGGTGATGGGCTGGTTAATGGGTCACATGGCAAATTGTAAAGCATGTAAGCTACCTAAATGAATGATCACAACTCCGCCTAACTGATTCTTGCTCTCTGAGGGGCTGAATTTTCTCAGCTATTTAATCATTAAGAGAGTGCTGGAGGAGACCATGGAGAAGATGTGAACATCTGTTGACCTCGGCAGTGGAAGGCTTTTCATCCCCTTCCCTGCCTTTGGAATGTATGTTCTGCCTATGGTTCCCACAGCCCGAGCCATTTCCAACCTTGAGAGAGCCCATCTGAACCAGGCCAGCACAGAGATCTATTCACTGCTGGGGGACAAGGCAGGCCTGTGTGCAAATGGTAAAAGAATTTGTGAAAAGCAAAGAGAAATTTAAGAACAAACATAAAGTTAATAAATACTCTGCCATAGGCAACAGAAGCACACAGATGAGAGGTGCCTGTATGAGCCCCAAAGGTTGGTTGTTGAGGTCTTTCTTTTATAAATGAGGGTCACAAGGCCCCTAATTGGCTTGTGTAGAAGTCTCTGATGTGTTGTAAGTGAGGTAAGAAGTTTAGGGTGGTGGAGTTCACTTATTTTTTTTAATTTTTAATTTTTCAATTACATTAGTTAGAATTGTTACAATTTGACTGAACATATACAATATATTGCATGTAAATACATATACACAATATACTGCACATATTTTTTAAAATGCATATATATGTACTGTTCACTGTTTCTAAGAACATTTAGAGCTTTAGCTTTTTAAACTTACATAGTTATCAAAGGAATAAAGCCAACCACAAAATAAGAATTAATTCAAAAAAGATACAAACACCCTGCTATTAACAGAAACATTATTTATAATTGCCAAGATATGGAAACATCATAAGTGCACATCAATAGATGAATGGATAAAGAAGATGCAGCATATATGTGTAATGGAATACAACTCACCCATAAGAAAGAAGGGTATTTTGCCATTTGTGCCCCTTCATTCACTTTTTTTTTTCCTTTTCACTTCAAAAACCAGAGTTTTATAACTGGCATAAACATTTCCATTGCATCAAAAACAACAATATACCTAGAAATAAACTTAACCAAGGAGGTTACCTATACTCTGAAAACTGTAAAACATTGATGAAGGAAATTGAAGATGATACAAAGAAAGGGAAAGATATCTTTTGCTCTTGGATTGGAAGAATCAGCATTATCAACATGGCAGCACTTCCCAAAGCAATCTACAGGTCCAACAGAACCCCTGTCAAAATACTCAGGACATTCTTCACAGAACTAGAACAAATAATTCCAAAATTTACATGGAATCATAAAAGACCCCAAACTGCCAAAGCAATCTTTTTTTTTTTTTTCTCTCTCTTCCTTCTTTTTGTTCTTTTTTCTTATGGTTTGATGACTAGAGGAGTTCTTTTAGTATTTATTGTAAAGCTGGTTTGGTAGAGTTAAATTCTTTTAGCTTTTGTTTATCTGTGAAGCTTTTTAGTTCTCCATTTCTCATTCAAATCTGAATGAGAGCCTTGCTGGATAGAATATTCTTGGTTGTAAGTTTTTCCTTTTCATCACTTTAAATATATCATGTCACTCCCATCTGGTCTGTAGGGTTTCTGCTGAAAAATCAGCTGATAAACTTATGGGAGTTCCCTTATATGCTATTTGTTGCTTTTCTCCTGCTAATTTTAATATTTTCTCTTTATCCTTAATTTCTGTCAGCTTGATTACTACGTGCCTTGGAGTGTTCCTCTTTGTGTTGATCCTGTGTGGTACTCGTTGCGCTTCCTGGACTTGGGTGACAGTTTCCTTTCCCAAGTTAGGGAAGTTTTTGATTATTCTCTCTCCAAAAATTTTCTCAGGTACTTTCTCTCTCTCTTCTCTTTCTGGGACCCCTATAATGCAAATATCAGTGTGCTTCTTGTTGTCACAGAGTTCTCTTAAACTATCCTCATTTCTTTTCATTCATTTGTCTTTTTTTCTGTTCTGCAGTATTGATTTCCACTAATCTGTCTTCTAGCTTATTAATCCATTTTTCTGCCTCATTTAGTCTATTCTTGATTCCTCTTAATGTATTATTCATTTCAGTGATTTTATTCTTCAACTCAGGGTATTCTTTACATTTTCCAACTCTTTGCTAAAAACTTCACTCTGTGCATCTATACTCCTCTTGAGTTCTCTGGATATCATCACCATCATTACTTTAAACTCTTTCTCAGATGATTTCCTTACCTCCTTGTCACTTATTTCTTATTCTGGGATTTTATTTGTGCCTTCTCCTGGGAGATATTCCTCTGCCACTTCATATTGTCTATCTTTCTATTTGTATTTTTAGGTAGGTTAGTTATGTTTCTCAACCTTGGAGAAGTGGCCCTCTGTGGAGACGTCCTATGCGTCCCAGCAGTACACTCCTCTCTTGTAACCCAAGGGCCAGGGTCCAGCCAGTCCCAGTGTAACATCTGGCTTGTGTTTGTGGATTCCTTCCCCAGGCTTTGGGGTTGTTGTTTTCTTATTTCTGGTATCTGCCCCCTGGTGGATGAGGCTGGACTGGAGTTTTATGCAGGTTTCCTGGCAGGAGGAGCTAGAGCCTACCCACTGCTGGGTGAGGCTTGGTCCTAGACCTCTGGTGGGTAGGGCCATGTCTTGAGGAGTTTGTGAGTTAGAGATTTTGTTGGTGGGTGGGTCTGTGTTCCCACCCAGTATGTTGTTTGTCCAGAGGCTTCCCTACAGGCTGCTGGGAGGGGCTAGGCCTAAATGCTAATGATCCAATCAAGGTGTCAGCCTCCAGGAAAGCTCATGTAGATAATCACTCCCTGAATGTCCACCACTAGCTTTTATGTCCCTTGGGTGAGCCACAGCCATGTCCTACATCCTGAGGAGAACTTCCAAAACCAGCAGGCAGGTCTGGCCCAGGTTCCTATGAAATCACTGCCTCTGCCCTTGGACCTGGTGCTTGCAAGATTCTGTGTATGTTTCCCTAGAGAATGAAGTCTGTTTTCCCAGTCCTGTGGGGCTCCTGGAGCTGAGCCTCACTGGCCTCCAAACTCAGATATCCTTGGGTCTCCTTCTCCTCCCAATGCCAGAACGCTGGGCTGGGGTGACTGACATGGGGCTCAGAATTCTCACTTTGTAGGGGGGCCTCTGTGACTTAATTATCCTTCAGCTTGTGGTTCACCTACCAGGGGGAGGTTATGGGGCTCAAATACATCATAAGCATGCCCTTCTTATCATCCTGCTGTGGTTCTCTCTTTATGTTTCCAGGTGAAAAAGATATTTTTAGCTAGGTTCCAGTCTTTTTATCAATGGCTGTTTAGCAATCAGTTGCCATTTTGTTGTAGTCATGAGGAGAGGCAAGCTCTTGGCCTTACTACTCTGCCATCTTGACCAGAAAAAAACAGGTGGTGAAGTTTATGACTCTGATAAGGTGGGCTGAAACAAACCAGCCTGAGCTATTGTGAGACTAGGCATTAGCCAGGGCTATTAGTTTGTGAGGGTAAACACACCCAGTAAAGAATGTACTTTATCTGTTAACGTGCATCTAAGAGCCCAGGAATGGGGGTCATTGGCCTTTGAAGGATGCCATTTAACCTCACACTCTTCTTGTGGCCACCCAGGATGGGTTTCTTGTTTATAAACCTGCCATCAGTGAGTCTGGAAGGATCTGCTTCTTCTTCCACCTCTCCTTGTCCTTCATATGTGGAAGCCAGTTTCAGATTTCACCAGAAGGATGCCCCAATTCTTGAGCCATCAGAGAGGCATAAAATTGAGATTTTTAAATAAAATTTCTGAATTGGTAAGTTTGTCACATAACTGAAAAGTGTGTACTAAAACTGGGCCAGAAAAATGCCTGCAGGCCAGAGACAGACTAAAGTTGTCTGATGTGTGCTCTCTTATTTGAAGGAAAACACATTTACTGGATTAGATATTTGAGGGCTCAGGACCTCCCTTGGTTGCCTCTGTCTTGCTCTGTAATGTAAAGAAGTAACTTCAAGGCTTTTTGCTACTGTTGTGAAACCCAAGTTTGGCTGCTTGACACACAATGAGGCCAAACAAACTGAAATATCAGAGTTGGGAGCAGGGAAAACTTTACTGAAGGGCCAGCCAAGGAAAATGGGTGGCTTGTGCTCAAAAAATCCTAACTCCCTGATAGTTTTCAGGGAAAAGCATTTAAAGGCAATTTTGAGGGAAGGGTTGCAGGGTGTGTGGCTTTCTTCTGATGGCTGGTGATGGAGGTAACAGGGTGGTGTCCCTGTAATCTCAATCACCACCCTTTGTATTCCAACCAGCCTGGGTCCCTGTGCTTGTGTTGAGCTTCACATTACCATCCTCCACCTGGGTAAGGGCCCTTGTTCCTGCAGAAGAGCTCAGAGAGATATATTATTATGTATATCCCCTGAGGAGGAGCCAGAATCCTGTTTTATCGCAGCACTATTGTTTCTTCATGGCTCCCCTGTTTCTGCAATGCCTCTTGTACCTAATTAGCAGCTGTTTGGATCTGCCCTTTGGAACTCAGGGAAGATCTAGGAGGCTGAAGCCTTTTTCCTACAAAGGAGAAACAGGGGGCACGGAAAGGCTTTTGTATTTGGGAGGGCTTCACAGGATCCTGTTTGGTTTCATTTCCATTTACTCAATAAAACAATAGGAATGATAGCTGACATATCTCAGGTCTTCCATCAGGGTCATGTGAGATAATGTAGACTGGGATCTAAAAGTTTCAAAATGTTATTGAGAAATACTTGTATTATTTATAAGAATGACTTATGAATCCTGACAAAGATCTATTATTGATCAACAAATAATGTATTGTTTCTATGTTGTCAATTCTTTTTTTTTTTTAGCTTGGAGAATTGTTTATTTTACTGTCTTCTGAATAAGCCATTATCACTTTAAAATATATAAAATATCACAAGAAAGTACAATTTATCACTTGACCAGACTCAGTAGGAAGTAGATTAGCATGTTCTTTTAACAAGTGTTATGTACAACTTCAATGGGTTGTGGGTCCCCTGAGATTGGGGGTAATTTTGATATGACTAATACTTTACTGGTCCTTTTCATTATGACTTGTAACTGAACTGAACTTTTAGAAAACATCTTAATCACACAACAGTGCTATTTAATAAATGAATAGACTTAAAAATGAGAGATATTTAGTCAATTTAAATACCACCTAAAATCTTAATTTTATACCTGTCTTGAATAATCACAATATCTGACAATACTCACCTTTTGCTATAGCCAGAATTAGTTGAACTGAGTAGTGAGTGTTCATTTAGGTAGCTTATATGCCTTCCAATTTGTCATGGGCTCATTTTCCAGGCCTTCTGTTGTGGGTGAGAGGTTCTTGCCTGGTCACAAAAAGAATTCAGAAACAAGACACGGAGGCCAAGAAAGCAAATTAAGAATTTATTATGGACAGATAGTATGCTCTCAAGGAAAGAGTGGGCAGACCCAGGTAGGCAGCTGCCCCGAGTTTCCTTGGCAAGCTCATTACATGGGTGTAAAAATGAATGAGCAGAATATTCATTGGCAGGAAGGGTTTGGGGGTCATCTTTTCTGATCTTCATCCCAGGTCCTTCCCAAGTGGGGAGGAGGAATTTTGTGTCCTTATTTAGTCTTGATCTGGAAGTTGGATGAGGTCATAATGAACCAAAGTTACATTAAGATTGGGGTATCACAAGCAAAAGGTTACATTTGGATGGAGGTCATAATGATTAAAAGGTTACATCCAGATGGTGGGGATTCCTGTCCTGTCCCACCCTTCTGCCTCCAGGACACATATCAACCCAGAAGCTATGTTTTTTAATCCACCTAGAGGATCCTGTTTTTTTTTCCTGTCTGTCCAAGGACCTCTGTTCTTCACAAGATGTATGATTTCCTGCCATTTGGCCCATGTTCCCCTTTCTCTGCTCGTATCTAACTATCTGCCTGCTCTAACACTTCCTTCTCCCCACAGTGGAATTTAAATTGTCTAAATGATTTAAGTGTGGAGGGGGATGAAATGGGAGCAATAACTATGAATGTTGTCATAAGTGACCTGACCATACATGGTTCCTATGGGTAGCTGGGGATTTCAATCTCTGTGTCCAAAAATATGCAGTAAACTTGGGCTTGGTTCGGGCAGGGGTCAGTATCAAAGGGTAAACTTTCACAAGCAGGGTCTTGCTGCTCTACAGGAGTCTGCATTGATCCATAGGGAAATTCAGATCCATGGAAAGGATCTACTTATATCTGGTGGCAGAGATAATAGACTCTAGAAGCCATGTCCACAAGCGACCTGAGCTGAATCAGTTCAGAGATTTCACTGGTTGCACCTATTTTATTTTTAATTGAGATATAATTTAATAAGATAAAATTCCCACATCATAAGGGCCCAGGTTGATGAATTTTTAGAAAACATCATCTATGTAAATCTACACACAAATTAATATATTGACTATTTCCAGCACTTCAGTAAGTTACTTCCTGTCTGTTCTGCACAAAACCCTCCTCTGAGGGGCAGCTGCTCTTCTGGGTTCTATGACTGAAGATGTTGGATTGTTCTAGAATTTCATACAAGTAGAATCACATACTGTGTACTCATTTGTATATGATTTCTTTTGCTCAGTATGTTTTTAAGTCCCATCCATATTGTTTAGCGTATCAGGAGTCTTTCCATGGCCCTAACTCTCATGTTGTCTCTTGATTGTTCAAAGATTTCATCAAAAAATTTGAACTATGACTTTATTGACTTTTTTCCTATTGTTTGCATTCTATGGTATTGATTTCCTTACTTATCTTTATTATTTCTTTTCTTCTATGATTTTGGATTGTGTTAAATTAAACAAAAAAACAGAGCTAGATAGTAGTTAAAGTGGTAAAAACAGATCTTATTTAAGAACTATTACAATAGAGGAAGAAGACTAGAATTGGACTCAATCTCAACCTCACATACAGCATATGGATGTGGGGAGTTACAGTCAAGGAGCATGATGAGGCCAGCGGATGGAGAAGTCCTAAGAGGTCATATCTGGAATAAGGAGATTCTGGCTGAATTTTTTAGGTAGTCAGATAAGTGGGGGCACCAGACAGGTGGAGGAGAGGTTAGGATGGTCTGGAAGATGGCAGTATGCCTGCTTTCAATATAAAATGGCTTTACTTCGTCTAAATGTGTGCCAGCAAGAAACGGTTAGAACTTGATGGCCACAACTGCGCAGTAGTGAAAAGGGTCTAACCTGACATGACTCAGTGCTCATTGTATTATAATTAGCATTGTGCTTTAGCCTGCTCCATGGGTTTTTCTGTGCGCATTATGGATAAGGACATGCCCAAAAGGAGATGACATGACTGAGCCCACTAGAGGCAAGAGTTATCAATCAAGAGACCACCTCTAAGCAAGGGTTTAAGAGAAGGGACAAACAAAGACCATCGTTTTTCCTCCCTTGGATCAACCTGCTTCCCGTTCTTGGAGGTGTACTTTCCCTTTGCTTAATAAATCCTATAAAATCTTTCACTACACAACCCTCCACCTCCCGTCTGAATTCTTATCTTTTGGGTAAGACAAGAATTGAGGTCTTTTCCCTTCCCCTTTTGGGGTAACAAATATGCTTAGAAGTCTTCCTGAAGGCAGGCCAGAGTGATCAGACATCACCCCTAGGATCGTAGGGGAAGGTCAATTTGACATCAAGGTGAGATAATGAGCATGGACAATTTTCTTTAAAATGATTTAACAAGATTCTTGTTAAACTGGGAATGCAGACCCACCAAGGATAAACATATTGAAGCCCAACGTTGAAACCTGATTGAGAAGTGGCCTTAGAGGAGCTGGACTAAAGTTTGGTCAAGAAAAGTGTCTTTGTCAGTTGAATTCACTATGATACTGGTTTCTTAAGATGTAAGTCCAAGTCATTTATTTTACAATCTCTTATTTTCTCGTATAACCATTTCAAGCCATAAATTTCCCTCCAAGACTACTTTGGCAGCATTCCACAAATTTTAATATGTGGTGTTTTTATTATTATTCGGTTTGAAATATTGTCTAATCTCCCTTGTGGTACCTTCTTTCTTCACAGGTTATTTAGAAGTGGACCGCTTAATTTTCAAATGTTTGGGGGTCTTCCCAGGTATTTTTAAATCTTCAATTTAATACTGAGGTCAGATAAAATGCTTTGCAGGATTTGATATTTTGGAGTTTACTCAGTTTTCTTTATGATGTAGCATATAGTCTGATGTCGTGGATGCTCATATGCCCTGGGAGCGAATGTGTATTTTGCAGTTATTGGCTACAGTGCCCCATAAAAAATTAGATCAAGATGTTTGATACTATTGTTCATTTATGTTACAGCCTTAATAACATTTAACTGGTGTTTCAGTCACAAAGACAGGGGTGCTAAAATTTCCAAATATGATTGTAGATTTGCCTATTTCTCCTGTTCATTGTATCAGTATTTGCTTCCTGTATTTTGAGTCACTGTTCTGAAATACACACGTTTAATTCATGTTGAATCAATCAACATTTTTGTCATCAAGAAATGCTCCTCTTCATCCTGGTAATAATTTTTTTTAAGTTTACTATGACACTAATATGGCCATACCAGCTTTCTTATGTTTGGGTTTTGCCAGGCCTATTAGTTGTTCTGTCTGTTTATTTTAGCTTGTCTATGTCTTTGTATTTAAAATCTATTTTTTATAAAATGCTTTGAATTAGATCTTGCGATTGTATCCATCTGACAGTCTTTGCCTTTTAATTAAAATGTGTAGTCCATTTTAATTTGGCATAAAGATTGACATGCTATTTGTTTCCCATGGGTTCCCTGTGTTTCTTCATTTCCTGTCTTGTTAGAGGTTAATGGAATATTTTTAAATGTTTCATGTTTGTTTTCTATTGGAGTGTGTGTGTGTAAGTGTGTATCTCCTATTCAAATGCCTTCAGAGCCTGCTTGACCATTTTACTTTTTCCCAGCTCCAAGCAACAGTTGTTCCTTTTCTTTCACAGAATAATTATAGCTAGAGTAAACATCACTCTTAGTTTTGGGAAAACAGTGCATTTTGAAAGAACATCATTTTAGTTCAATTTTTTAAATCTCTTTTTATAACCAATTGCTTAATGAAGCTAAATGATTTGCTAATTCTATGGATATATGTGTGACAGCTGCTTATTAATGCCTGCAAATCTATTTATTTTTCTACACTGCAGCACTGAGAAAGATTTAAGCTTTTGGAAGGCAAACTATTTTTCATTTCTAAAAAATATCTTTTGCTACCTGGTTTCTTTGTGTCCCATTATAAACTAAAGTACAGGTGGTTTAAAATATATTTTTGCTGCACCTTTGTATTGTGCCATTTGTCAAATTCTAAGAGGATTCTGATATTTTTTTCTTCCTTCTTCGTGGTGTAGAGCTAAGAATCAATCAATGTAGAGCAAATAAAACCTTTTCCTGGGAAGAGGGTTATTATCAAAGTTAAAAAAAAATTGTATAGCTCATTCTTTCCACTATTTTAAATTTTAATTATCTCCATCCTTGTACATTTAATTTACCTGCATTTGAGTCAGAAGGCCACAAGTTTATCAGTCTCTAGCTCCCCAGGTTCCCCTTTTCACCCACTATTTCATGACAACAATCTGTTGATGGATTATGTGTCTAACAGTCCTTTCAGTAGCAAATCTGTTTTCAAAGTTAATGGGGCAGGGAAGAGACATAAATAAAGATGCCCAGTCCCAGAAGATGAGCCATAAATGGTCCAGTCCACCTGGGGAAGTCTTGTTCCTTTATGCCAGTATGTGACAGGTTACGACCCAGATCCAACCAATGAAATGTAAAAGGAAGTCTGCTGGGGGAGGCAAAGATGGAGAAGTGTTCCCTCACTAATAAAAAGAAAATGTTCTTTTGGCACACATCACCTTTCCTGCTGCTTGGGGAAACTCTTCTGTGAGGATGTGATGCTTCACCCTGAAGGTACCACTAGGATACATATGCCCAAGACATTGAAGAACTAGGGAAGAACTTAGGTCTTTGGTGATATTATTAAGCCACTGACCCAATTCTGGAACCAAATTTTTCAAGACATTTTGTAAGAAATAATATGACTTTCTAGAGTATGACACTGCTTGTAAGGTATCAGAGAAGAAGACATCCTAACTGAAACCGAGGCTGTAAGAGAGACTAGGCCCACCTCAATCATAAAAATTGGACAGAACATTGCTCCTTGCACATGATCTATGTGTTTCTACTTCCTTGGGGCCTGTGCCTTGACTTTTCATATAGTTGAGGTTGTAAGCTGTCAGATTTGGGAGTGGGTTTAGAAAAAAATAGCAGATACTTGCTTGGTTCAGTTTGGGGAGTTAGACTGTCTCTCACCTAATTAAATACATGGTCATGTAGTCCATGTAGCCCAGATAATCAGTGTATGATACTGAGGTTCTGAAATTTGGGTTCACAGAGAAGCTTGATTAGTTGAACATCTATTCCTTTAAAAAATTGTTCAATTGTTCTTGTTATAAACTAGAATGAAAACTAATATATATGCATAATTGAATCACTATGCTGTACATCAGAAACTAGCACAACACTGTAAATCAACCAGACTTCAATAAAAAAGAAAAAGAGAGAAAAATCATTTTCTATGTATGTATGTATCTATCTATCTTTCTGTCTATCATCTAGTCATCCAACTAATCTATCTGTCTATCCTTTGGAGATAGAGCTGGGATTGAGTTACAGTTGGCTCTGCTATTCCAGAAATGGAGTATTTCTTGGTCTCCTGAATAGATATCATCCTAAACCCTGTACCTGTTTACAAACATTGGGGTATACCTGTAATATAAATATAAGATATACAGTTTATAATTCAAATTAAATTACTCCAAACCGTTACAGCCCAAATTATAAGTCTGTTTCAATTTTAATGTTATGATTCTGTCAAGAAAGATCTAAATCACTTTCTACAGAGGAACTCTCCATTCCCGTCCCCCTTTTGACCATCAGAAAGGTTTAAGATCATTACAGAGTAGTTCTGGAAGCTTCAGGCAGATATTGAAGATTGACAGGGCTATTAAGTTTGGACAACATGAGCAGAAAGGGAAAGCATTTGGGCAGAATAATAGTGATGAAAACGGAAAGTGAGTAAGTTGGAAGATGGTCTTTTATTTTTTTTTTTTTGCCAAATAAGTTCTGGTCTTGTGTAGGAAAGATTTTAAGAGCAAGGCATAGTAAAGTGAAAGCTAGCTGTTTTAGAGAGACACACACTCCAAAGACTGAAGGCAGTCCATCTTAGAAGGCAAGGGAGAGAGCAACCCTGTGTGGTTGTTCATTTTTATGGGCTTGGTAATTTCATATGCTAATGAGTAGGAAGATTATTCCAAATACTTTGGGGAAAGGGGCTGGAATTTCCAGGAATTGGGCCCCCACCCACTTTTAGACCTTTTATGGTCAGCCTAGGAACTGTGGTAGCAGCTGTGGGTGTGCCTTGAGGCTCAACATCCACTGGAAGTCCAATCTTCTGCCGTCTTGGTTCTAAGAAATTTGTCCTGTCTCAATTCCTGTGTTGTTCCTTCAGTGATTGTGCCCTGCACCCTTTCCCCCTCTGTTACTTTCAAGAGCTCCCTTGTCTACTGTAGGAGTACAATCAAGAAGGGACTTGGGTAGAGAGAAGTGAGGTAGCAATACTTAATAGACCAGCCTCATTACTATAAGATGAAGTTCTAGATTTTAATATAAAATACGTATGCACAGTAAGTGACAACATTTATTTTTAAACATTTTTCTAATAAAGGCAGAACTTCTGTGATGTGTTTCCATTCAGAGTTACTAAGATGTTTTAGGATAACACTAGTCCAGAAAAGCTGGTGATTACCTAAAAGTATAAATTATTTATTGATAATTAATCCAAATAATTTACAATTATCAAAAAAAATCAAACATTGTATCAATGTTTAAAATCTAAGTTAAAGGGTACTAGCAGGTGATACATGAATTTGATTTCCTGCTACCTAAAATGATTTCTTTTCAAATTTTGACTTTTCATTAAAGTAGGACTTTACTTTTCTATCTTTTTAAAGTGAACTTCAATCTGTATCTTTTAGGGAAAGCACAAGGACGATTAATGCCTGTGAATGCCTCAGGACACTCATCATGTCCTATTCTGTGGCTAGATTTATGCCCTAGTTAGGAAACAAATTGTTTTCCTTGAACTAGTAGCCTTTGGGGTCTTAGGTTAATTGGAGCTTTCTGTCTTGTCCTAAACTTCCCATTTGGGAAAAATCCTGAACTACCCTGGGTAGAATTCTCTCTAAAACTGTACCCTGGAACTACAACACAGTGTCAGTCTTTCCTGGAACAGGAGAAAACACATGTGAAGGACAGCAGTCTTCCTGAGTCCTTCTGTTCTTTGCCAAGTGATGTGAGGACACTAATTTGATCTGGTCAGTCCTGCAGGAACAAGAAGTCTACTTCCAGTCCTTTACGGAATATATCTGCTAGTACGATATATGTTTAAGAAAATCTATTGTTACTTCTCTTATGCTTAAATTAAAAAATAATTGGTGCTCTTGGGAAAAGGGACTTTAAAATATTCTAGAATTATTTGCTTTATAGAGTAAAAGATTTTGGGTTGAAATAACTGTAAAAAATTTCTTTCTGAAGAAGTAAGGAAAATTAGAGAAATACATATTTTTTAATTATTTATTTTTATTTATTTTCTTTTCATCTTTTTTGGGGGGAGATAATTAGTGATTCATTTTTTTAATGGAGGTACTGGGGATTGAACCCAGGAGTGAAATAGTTATTTTTAAAGTTATTTAATAATTTAAAAATTAGCATTCTGGAATAAGCAAATAAATTAATCTCCTGTATTTTTTGTATGCATTAAAAGATGAGTTCTAATATATAGATAGATGTCTTTATTTTCATTTGTTTGATTTTTATGACAATATAAACATTATTAACAAATAATGCATTTTAAAAGCTGTAGCTAAAACTGTTTACTGGATGTAAATCTGTCTTTTAAATGGTTGAAGAATTATAAATGCAGATAGGAGTTAAATACCATCTCCTTCTAACTTCATTTGATTGAGAGAGGAATTAAATTGGCCCTGGGTAATGTTGATCATCTGATATCTTTAACCTTTCTACATATCCTGTTTAGAAGAAGGGAGAAGGAAAAATGGAGTAGGTAATGGGAACTGGCATCCTATGACATTTAGTATCTAAGTGAAGCACTATATTTAAAAAGTTTGATTTTAATTAAAAACAAACTAACTCACCACGGTATCTCTGGTTTTCAGATAAATTTGAATCTATGTGTCTAACATGCATTCTGGTTAGATTTGGTGACTAGTCTTGCTTTATAAGATGTAGTGCAGTATACAGCTGGTAAATTAGTTTCCTGCCACCACCACCCTCACCCTCTGCCCACCACTCATGAGCCAGAATTTACTTTTGTGCCAATGAGAGACATCATTAACTTCTGGCTCTACGTATCACAGATGTGACCAGAGGGCACAAATCAGATGAGGAGAATGATGATGGAGTAAAGGACTAAACTTAGGGTAAAATGAACCTTAAAGCACAAAAACCTATGCTAGTGAGTAAGCTGCCTCCCATAGAACTTAGAGAAGAACCAGCCTTTGCAAATCTAGTTTCATGGATTTCTGTGTTTTTACTTGTTTGTTTGTTTTGTTTTGGTTTTTAAGTATAGTCAGTTTTCAGTGCTGTGTCTGTTTCTGGCGTACAGCATCATGTTCCAGTCATACATATACATACATATATTCCTTTTCATATTTTTTTCATTATAGGTTACTACAAGATACTGAGTATAGTTCCCTGCACTATACAGAAGAAACGTGCTTATCTATTTTATATTTAGCTGTCAGTAACTGCATATTTCATTTTTTTAAAATTTCTGTTGATTTTTGTTTATCCATGACTGTCCATGTCCATTAATCTCATAATAGAACTGCTTTTTTTAGCTGAGAATTTGTTTGCTCAATAAGGGGAAAGTTGAAACTGTGTTATCCTAAACTTCATAATTGTGATATGACTTGTGCTGACTCTATTTGAGTTCACATTTAAGAGCCTGTGCATTTTCTGTACAAATCTATGTTTCTTTCTTCAATTTTCTGAATTTCTCAGCCACAGTTTCTTCAAATATTTTCCCCACCCCTTTCTCTCTTCTCCTTCTGGAAAACCTGTTATACTCTTGATGCTTTCCCTTGAACTGTTCTCAATTTTTTAAATTGTTCATTTTCTTTTTCTGATGATGTGATTTCCATTATTCTGTCTTTCAGGTCACTTATGTGTTCATTTGTTTCACAAAGTTTGTTATTCATTTCATCTAGTGTTTTTTTTTTTTTTTTCAGTAAAGTTTTATGCAAGACACTCGTGACTCAGTTTGGGTGATGTGCCCATCCCTGGGCCCATTACTTTACCCCAAAAGATAAAGTGAACTGATTAGTGTTTCTTGGCCTGATCCTTCACAATCTGATGAGGCACCATGTTTATAATGACACAGTTTGAACTCTCCCGTTATTTACTGTTGGGCTTCTCAGAAAGACAGTGTCTTTATCCTGCAGTTGTGGAACAGATAGAGTATGAGTTTGGGTTTCGTTGAGACTTTTTTTCCAGTGACAAGGAGAACACACCTGCAACTACCAAGATCTACTACTGCAATCAGCTGGGCTCCTCATGGCTTCACGTAGTGTCCACGCTAAAGAATCTCTATTTTGTCAAGGATTTTTGTGAAGTCTGCTCAGTATCAATGATTATTTAACCAAGTATGAAACCATATCCTCTCAGCTCAGTTTAGTTCATGTTTTTTAATTTATTTTTTAATACATTTTTATTGAAGTATAGTCAGTTTACATTATTGTGTCAATATCTGGTGTGCAGCACAATACTTCAGTCATATAGGAACATACATATATTCATTTTCATATTCTGCTTCACCATAAGTCATTACAAGATATTGAATATAGCTCCCTGTGCTATACAGTAGAAATTTGTTTTTTATCTATTTTATGTATATTAGTTAGTATCTTCAAAGCTAGAACTCCCAGTTTATCTCTGCCCACCTCCTTCACTGCCTGGTAACCAGATGTTTGTTTTCTACATCTGTGAGACTGTTTCCATTTTATAAATGTTCTTTTTTGTTTGTTTGTTTGTTTTTTTGATTCCACGTGTAAGTGATCTCATATGGTATTTTTCTTTCTCTTTCTGGCTTACTTCACTTAGAATGACATTCTCCAGGTCCATCCATGTTGCTGCAAATAACATTATTTTATTATTTTTTATGGCTGAGTAGTATTCCAATTATAAATACACCAAAACTTCTTTATCCAGTTATCTGTCAATGGACATTTAAGATGTCTCCATGTTTTGACTACTGTAAAGAGTGCTGCTATGAACATTGGGGTGTATGTATCTTTTTGAATTAAGGTTCCCTCTGGATATATGCCCAAGAGTGGGATTGTTGGATCATATGGTAAGTCTACTTTTAGTTTTTTGAGGAATCTACATACTGTTTTCCATAATGGTTGTACCAAATCACATTCCTGCCAACAGTTTAAGAGGGTTTCCTTTTCTCCACATCTTCTCTAGCATTTATCATTTGTGGACTTTTGAAGAATGGCCTTTCTGACATGTGTCTATTGGCCATTTGTATGTCCTCATTGGAAAAGTGCTTGTTTAGGTCTTCTGCCCATTTTTTGATTGGGTTGTTTGCTTTTTGTTGTTAAGTTGTATGAGCTATTTATATATTCTGGAGATTAAGCCCTTGTCAGTCTCATCTTTCGCAAATATTTTCTCCTATTCCTTAGGGTGTCTTTTTGTTTTGCTGTGCAAAAGCTTATGTGTCTAATTAGGTCCTGTTTGTTAATTTTTGCTTTTATTTCTGCTGCTTAGGTAGACTGCACTAGGAGAACATTGCTGAGATTATGTCAGATAATGTTTTGTCTATGGTTCCTTAAGAGGTTTATAGTATCTTGTCTTATTTTTAAGTCTTCAAGCCATTTTGAGTTTATTTTTGTGTATGGTGTGAAGGAATATTCCAACTTCATTGATTTACATGCCATTTTTCAGTTTTCTCAACACCATTTGCTGAAGAGACTGTCTTTACTCCATTGTATGTTCTTGCTTCCTTTATCAAAGATTAATTTACCAAAAGTTTGTGGATTTGTTTCTGGGCTTTCTATTCTGTTCCATTGATCCACATGTCTGTTTTTGTACCAATACCAAGCTGTTTTAATCACTGTATCTGTAGTATTGTCTAGAGTCTGGGATAATTTTTCCTTCTGCTTCATTCTTTTTCTTCAGTAATTCTGTGGCAATTCTTGGTCTTTTGCTCTTCCATATAAATTTTAGTTGTTCTAATTCTGTGAAAAATATCCTGGGTAATTTGATGGGAATCACATTAAATCTACAGATGTCTTTGGGTAGTATGGCCATGTAAACAGTATTAATTCTTCCAATCCAAGAACATGGGATATCTTTTCATTTCTTTAAGTCATATTTAATTTCCTTAGTCAGTGTTTTGTGGTTCTCCACATATAAATCTCCACATTACCTTGATCAGATTTATTCCTAAATATTTTATCTGTTTGGATGCAATTTCAAAAGGGATTGTTTCTTTACTTTCCTTTTCTGATATTTCATTGTTAGTGTAATGTAATGCCACTGATTTATGTATGTTAATCTTATTTCCTTCTACCTTGCTGAATTATGTTATTAGCTCCAGTAGCTTTTGTGTGGAGCCTTTATGGTTTCCTATATATAGTATGTCATCTGCATATAATGACAATTTTACCTCTTCTCTTCCAATTTGGATCCCTTTTATTTATTTTTCTTGCCTAATTGCTATGGCTAGGACTTCCAATACTATATTGAAGTAGTGAGAGTGGTATCCTGTCTTTTTCCAGAGTTTAGCAGAAAGGCTTTCAGCTTTTCACCATTGAGTGTTGTGCTGGCTGTAGGTTTGTCATAAATAGCTTTTATTATGTTGAGATATGTTCCCTCTATACCCACTTTGGTAAGAATTTTTATCATTAATGGATGTTGAATTTATCAAATGCCTTTCCTGCATCCATTGAGATGACCATGTGATTTTTGTCCTATCTCTTGTTAATGTGGTGTATCATGCTGATTAATTTATGTATGTTTAACCATGCTTGTGTCCCTGGGATGAACCCAACTGGATGTGGTGTATGATCTTTTTTATGTTTTGTTGAGTTCTGTTTGTTAATATTCTGTTGAGGATTTTTGCATCTATGTTCATCAACAATATTGGCCTATAGCTTTCCTTTTTCATAGTGTCTTTGTCTGGCTTTGATATCAGGGTGATGGTAGCTTCATACAATGAGTTTGAGAGTATTCCCTCCTCTTCAATCTTTTGTAAGACTTTGAGAATGACAGATGTTATCTCTTCTTTGTATGTTTGATAGAATTCACCAGTGAAGCCATCTGGTCCTGGACTTTTGTTTGCAGGGAGGTTTTATTGCTGATTCTATTTCACTTCTGGTGAGTGGTCTGTTCAAATGATCTATTTCTTCTTGATTCAGTTTTGGTGGACTGTATGTTTCTAGCAATGTGTCCGTTTCCTCTAAGTTGTCCATTTATTGCCATATAGTTGTTTACTTCATGCTTATTACACACTTAAACACATTATTTGAACAAAATGTACCTCATATCACAGACAGAGGATCTTTGATTAATCTCTTCAAAGGAATGGAAACAAGGGGCACAGGTAGATTATAAGGCAGGTTTCTGACAGTCCCACATCTACATAAATATTTGAACAGTGAAAGTCTGGATTAAATAAAAGTAGTGAATTTACAGCACAGCTTTTATGTAATATTAAATAAGATATTACTCTAATTTTTAGTTTCATCATTGTAAATTACAGATAATAATAGTTTTGACTTTATGCAAGTATTAAATGAAACTACATATGCAAAGCTCTTGGCATCCTAAGTTATAGGAAGCACTCAAGAAACATTACATTTTATAATCTCGTATTCTTCCCCCTTCTTCCCTTTCTAAGCCATCAAGTTATTATCAGCAAAAAAAAGAAAAAGAAAAAAAATGTTACACTGAAAATCATAATACAAAGATCAGCATCCACCCTTTATGTGTGTGTGATTGAGCATCAGTGTCCTTACTCACCTTTTCAGCACTCTATTTCTGTGACACCTTTGATACTTTGAGTTTGGGAGGGATGCATATGGGAATAGAAGGAAGATAGAACAGACAGTGGGGTTGCTGCCTCTCATTCATCACAACTCAATAGAAACATTTTTATGTGTAGTGATGCACATGGCAGAGGGCACAATCCTCTCAGGTAACTGTATGCTCTGATCTTAAAAGGCTGAGGGCATTCTCAGCTTTTGAATTTAAAAGGGCTAACATTTACATAAAAGAAGTAATGCATGTGTGTGTATGTGTGTGTGTCTGGATGTCTGTCCTGTCTGTGGGTAGGTTTATTGGAATGGGAAAATAATCCAGGCAGTACTGTTTTTAAATATTGCCAGTTTCTGTATCTGTGACTTCTTTACCATTGTGAAAAAAAAATTGTATGGCGGCTTAATGCCTACTACCTATTTCCAATCTCCCCCAAAATCAGGTATTGTGAGAATGAACACTGGTTATAGAAAGTTGGGGGAAAAAAGTTCTGAGCCACTGAATCAGGATAGTACAAATCCAAAGGTAAGGTGTGAAGAAATTTAGAAACTGAGACCAGGAAAATGTTTTGAAGTGTGTTTCCTTTTTCCTTTCTACTTTTACTGGTCCCTTTTACTACTGTGCTCTTTTATTTTATCTTTCCCACTTCCTTATTGTCTTATCCTTAGTTTCTCATTATCTTTTTTTCTTTTTGGTAGCATTTATTTCCTCATCATTCATTATTCCTTTTTTTAATTCACTATCATTTTTGTTCTATAATTTAAATTTTTGAGGAAAAAATCAGAAAATCAAGTAAATTATATAATTTAAAGTGAATATGAATTGCATAGGCAAATCTCTTTCAGTTTATTTTATTTTACTTCAGTTTCAACATGTTATTTATCTGTAGATTGTGTATGATAGATTACTAGTTAACAATAAATTATACATGTGTTTAATGTCACTCACTTCTAATCTATTTGTGAGAAAACAGAAGAAGCTAAATATTTTATTTCATAGCTATTTGGAGAGAACCAATATGATATGTGTATCCACGAATGTATGTAGAGAGAGAGAGAGAGATTTTTAAAAATCATCTCACCTGACTATGTGATTATGAGGGCTGGCTAGTGTGAAATTTGGGGAGGAGGCAGGTAAACTAGAGACTCAGGGAAGAGTGGATATTGTGGTCTAAAGGTTATTTGGGAACAGCATTCTTTTTTTTCAAGGGGAATATTTTTCTCTTAAGGCATTTGATAGATTGGGTGAAGCCCACCTTCCTCATGGAGGGTAATCTGTATACTCAAAGGCTACTAATTTAAATGCCAATTACATCTAAAAAAATACTTCCACAGCAACACTCTGACTAGTGTTTGATAAAGATATTTGGGCACCATAGCCTAGCCAAGTTGATACTTAAAATTATCCTCTACAGATCCACCCTTTGTCACATTTGTCCCCCATACACATTTTCTTAAACCATACTTCCAATAAAGACAATAGCAAAGTAATCATTCTGTCTAACATGGTTTAAATTATTCTATACTCAACTGAAAATGTGGTAACCATTTTCCTAGAAGAGGATGCAAAGTCTTTGGATGATGTTCACGCTTCTACTTGTAACTGAAATACTATGACGTAAAGTCAACAAATATTTTTACATACTCGGATGTGACTTCAATTCATTATATGTTATATGATAAAGGAATAAGAGAAAAAACAAAGATTTTTGATATACACATAGTAAAATATGTGTGTACATTTTATTTTATTCATAGTAAAATAAAAATAGATACTCATACCAAGAGCAGTACTCCTTTCTGTACTTTCAAAGTAGCCACAGCTGGTATTCATAACTATCTTCTCCCACTGCCTATTCCATATTTCCTTTTCCCCGTGCAAACATCTCAGCTGGTCCTGGTTCTTTACCTTTTGGAGTAATTCAGATTTTTATTTCTGAAGAATCTGGGCCTTTAGTGTCCCTTCCTGAATTGAATTGTTGTAGTTTTCCCTTGATTTTCTTCACAGGGCATCATAGTACTAAGAGATGCCCCAAGGGATCTCCAGTATCCTCTTCCTTATCTACATTGTGAAGTAGCAGCCCAATTTCTTCTCAGTAATCAGGATGAATCACCCTTGCCAGCACAGTATCTCTTCTTTCTCTGTTCTTTCAGGGGAATAAATAGCCCAGAATGACTAGGTATCAGTCTTCTCATTAAATGCATATGTGTCTTGGTGGAAATATTCTTCACTTTGGAATTAAGACATGTCAATCAGCAGAATAGAAGTTCATAAGGACTAGACAAAAATTTTGTTCTAGTGGATCACTAGGGGGATTAATGAATCGTGAGTGGTATTATGCCCATTTCCATCCTTTGATTCTTGGACATGTTAATCCTACTGATGGAGAAACAGCACCACGTATTGGATTCTAATTCAGAACATATACAGCCTCCTGGAGAACCTTGCCTCATGAGTATTTGAATAAGAGTATTTATCAGTTGTAATTTGCATATACCCATTGTTACATAACATGGTAAATTATCAGTGTTCTCTACTACTAGAAATAGTCGTTAGTGTCTTTAAATCTAATCAAACTAGAGAACCAATTTCAGAAACCCTAGAACCAATTTAAAAAAAACTAATTTTTATGATTCTGTTCCTCTAGAACCACTCTTGGTACTAAGGCCTGCATTTAGTTAGGGTTCTTCAGAGAAACAGAACCAAAAGGATAAACAAAATATAAATAAAGGAAGAAAAGAAAGAAAAAAGAAAATAAAAAAGAAAGAGAGAAAGAAAGAAAAAAATTTGATTTTTGAAAAATACAGGGGTAAAGGGTGCAAACACACCACACAATCAAAAATTCACATATAACTTGTTTTGATTTTCCCAAAACTTAATGATGAATAGTCTACTGTAGACCAAAAGCCTTACCAATAACAGTCAATTAATAAATATTTAATATGTTACATATATTATGTACTGTATTCCTCTAATAAAGTAAGCTTGAGGGAAGAAAATGTTATTAAGAAAATCATAAGGAAAAGAACATACACTTACAGTGCTGTATTGTATTTATCAATACTGTAACTTTATGTTCTCTGTAAGATGAATTGTCTATCAGTACCTATATCAATATTGTCTCATATCATACAAAACACTGTAGGAGTTACATATATTACTAACATTAGACACCAAAAATGAAAAGATGTAAAAAAGAGATTGCATTTGCTTACAGTATAATTATTCATACATTGATAACAAAGAGGCAGCAGTATGATTACTTTATGGCAGCCTATGATAATTGGTTCTATTGCTTTATGATACCCTAGCCTTGACACTAATAAATGAATCATTACAAAATTTATGACATACATTATTACAGTCATATTCATAATACAGTATTGGAAAAATTGTACCATCTTACCTATGAGAATCAGCTATTACTCAGTGTCTCCAGTTACATAAGAAAGAGGCGTACCATTCAGCAATGTAATTCTTTGAAAGCCAAGTCATAGAACAGTAAGAAAACTAGCACATTATCAAGTTCATATTAAATATCACTCACTTCATGCCTGTGTAAGGGTATGTATCCACTTCCATACAAGTCTTGTACATGGTGTTCTACACGATGAATACTCAGGCCATGACAACACAAAAATGTCTATACAGTTCTTGCCATACAGTTATTAGATTTTCACACAAAGGCTCTCACACATGTACAGCAGATAAGTGTATTAATTGTATACTATGATGATTATTTTCTCTTCATTACGTGGAAGTGGATCATCATAATGGTCTTCATCCTCATTCTGTTCACATTGAGAAGGCTGAGAAGGAGGAAGAGGAGGGGTTGATTTGCTGTCTCAGGGGTGGCAGAAGCAGAAGCAGAGAAGGAGGTGGAAGGAGAAGTCAGAGAGGTAGGCACACTCCATGTAACTTTACAAAAATACGTCATAATTTCTGTCTGACTCTTTTGCTTTTCAATTTCACTTCAAAATAGTTTTCTGTGGTACCAATCCTTCCTTTCCCATTTGCTTTGGTTTCAGTGCCCTTATCATATAAGACTCTCCTTTGTAAAAAAAAAAAAAAAAAAGTTAAAAGCAGTCTTAGATAATCTGAACCCCTCTGCCAAATTGTCTGATGTCAATTTATTTTCTAGCACTGCTTCTTCTTTGTTTTCTTCCTCGTTGTCTGGCAGTGGTTTGGAAACACTCATTTTTGTCAAGTCTTCTCCTAACTCCCCTGGTGTGGTGTCTATTAGCTCTTGAATTTCTCCAGGGCCCATGTTCTGAAACTCTTCACCCCCAACCTTTATTTTCTCCTTCTCCTTCTCCTTCTCCTTCTTCTCCTTCTTCTCCTTCTTCTCCTTCTTCTCCTTCTTCTCCTTCTTCTCCTTCTTCTCCTTCTTCTCCTTCTTCTTCTTCTTCTTCTTCTTCTTCTTCTTCTTCTTCTTCTTCTTCTTCTTCTTCTTCTTCTTCTTCTTCTTCTTCTTCTTCTTCTTCTTCTTCTTCTTCTTCTTTTTTCCTTTTACCATATCCACAGTCTCTTTCATAATTTCCTTAATTGGCTTCTGTCTTAAATCCTGTGAAGTCATGCATAACATCTGGATATGGTTTTCTCCAGCAGGAGTTTATTGTTTTGGGCTTGATGGCTTTTACAGCTTTTTCTAATAACAACAATGGCATCTTCAATGGTATAACCTTCCCAGACTTTCATGATTTTCTCTCTATTGGAGTTCCTTTCTATAAGACTGACCATCCTTTCCATCAGGTACAGTGTGTAATGAGACTTATAGGTACTTTGACTCCTGATCTAGAGGCTGAATTAGAGACATTATGTTTGGAGGAAGCAGACAACTTTAATGCCTATGGCATTGAACTTAGAGGGTTCTGGAGTTCTGGATGGCCAAGGGTATTGCCCAATTTCAAAAGAACTTTAAGAGGCAGTCCCTTACTGGCAAGGTACTTTCTGACTTCAGGAACAAGGCATCAATGGAAAAAAAAAAAAAAACCCCAGAAAAAAGATTCTCCCCATCCAGGCCTTCTTCTTGTACAACCTGAAGACTGGCAGCTGGTGTTTATCTTTTCCCTTCAAGGCTCAGCGGTCATCAGCTTTACAGATAAAGGCAGTCCTGATCCTAAACCTAACAGCATTTGCACAAAACAGTAGAATTAGCCTATCTCTCTCTGCCTTAACTTCTGGGGCTTGTTCTCTTCCTTGGTAATAAATATCCTTTTTGGCATTTTTTCCACCAGGATAGAGCACTTTTGTCTGTGTTAAAAACTTGTTCAGGAAGATAGCCTTTCTCCTCAATAATTTTTCTTGTAGTGTCTGGGAACTTGTCTGTTGCCTCTTGGTCAACACAAGCTGCTTCTCATGTTCTCTTGACATTCTTTTTAGCCAAACCTATTTCTAAAATTATTAAACCATCCTTTGCTGGCATTAAATTCTCCAGCTTTAGATCCTTCACTTTCCTTTTGCTTTAAGTTGTCATACAATGACTTCACTTTCTCTCGAATCATATTAGACTCTGTAGGTATGCCTTCCTTATAACAATCCTCTATCCACATAAAAGCTGCATTTTCAATATGAGATATAAAGGTATTTCCCAAAAAGTGCAAAGTTTTCTCACCTGCTGGTATAGCTGCCGTGAGGGCTTCACAGATTGCCTTTTTCTTTTTTCACACTGGTACTTATCCTGGATTTATTTATCTTGAAATGGTGGGCAATTGTAGCAGCAGACCACAATCTATGGTACATATCAAGCAATTCAACTTTTTCTTGTAATGTCAAGACTTTTCTCTGCTTCTTGGGACCATTTCCATTATCACTAGTGGCACTTCATATGGGTCCCATGGTGTTATTCAAGGTTTACAGTATCGCACTAAACACAATAAAAAATATGGGAGAGCTGCGGGAGATCGCTTTTTACTGCAATACACAGTTTACTGGAGAGATATACTGCTTACGTGGAGAAAATTAGCATCACAGGGTATTTTTAGTGTATATTTGCAACACTTGGGCTCACCACAATAGCAACAGGAGATGGCTATGAAATTATTACAGTAGTACAGCATGTACTTCAGTTAATTTTATGCACTTATGATTTAATACTGCATCTTTGTTTATTTATATTTCTCTTGATTATGAATGGCACCATGTAGTCTCTTTCTGAGTTGTAATAAATTTTAACTTTTCGTTATAGATTTGTGTATATTTTAAGTTCTTAAATGATAACATAGACTAGTATCTGTATACATATTATGCATTCAAGACATATATAACTTTTTCTTAAATTTTTTTCACCATTTAAAGGCTGCATGGGTCATCTGTTAGTTTTTTCAAATTGTTGCAAGTCTTCAAAAGTTTTTTCAATATATTTATGGAAAACAATAGTACATAAATAAACCCATGCAGTTCAAACCTGTGCTGAACAAGGGTCAGTTGTAAATATATACATATTTACTATACATATATACATATTTATCATAAGTTTATTTTACAAATAGAGAAAGAGAAAAAGAGAGGGAGAGAGATTTTAATTAACTGGCTCACACCATGACCTAAAAATGGATGATCTAATGATTCAGTAATTGGAAAAGACATCAGTAAAGACTGCTTTAAATTTTGGTAGAAAGTTCCTTTCAGGTATTGTTAACTGCCACCGATATACTTAAATTAGCCATTAATAGTTGGTTCCATATTTCACAATTAAAGTGAAATCACCTATCCAATAAGAAATTGAAAGAAGTGGAAAACAAGGTCTTTAACTTAGGCCCCACAGAGATCCTTCGGATGGTTCATGGAGATTTGCCGCTTACCTGGATCCTTAAAACAAGCAGATAACCATATGAAGTAGGCAGCTTCTACTCAAGAAGCTTGGAATATAATTATTTTATATGTTACAAACTAATTTACATAACTCTTGCTTATTATACTTTTGTTGGACTTGCTATATTTACTGGTTTCAGCTTACATGCATTTGACTTAATCTTTCATGCTCTTTTACCAATAATAACGTGCTGGTCAAGACTTCCTAGAGGCAATCATTTCCCTACCTGATAACTGAGTTCTCCCATTTACTATTGATATAATCAGTCTGAAAGTCTGCTGAATGTGTCATAACTTGTCATAAGCTGAGTAAATGCAAATGATAGCTGTACCTGAAATTAATGTTGCTAATGAGAACTTTGATTTTGGATATCCTAGTGAGTAAATAAATAAATAGCCTTATGTGATACCAGAATGGTACTCATAATAGACATTTAGGACAGAGTTGATACAACTATACTTATGTAACAATTAAAGGCCATTATCATATGCATTGGCTTATTCTGCAGCCATACTTATCATGTATCATTTGTATATGCAGTTTCTTTAGTAATAATTCAAATCAAATATCAAAAATAAAAAAGACTAAATATTTAAAATGAGTTAATTCTATAATTCACATATATACTAGCATTAGTATCCATTTGTTATTACAACCCCCATAGACAATACACAGTGCCACTAAGTTTGGTTGATCACATCTTCTATGATCTGGTTTGGTTTGTTTCCTATGCAGGAAATCAGATTCTTGTACTCAGGGCTAATTGTTCTGTGGTGATATTAGACTATTCCAAGCATATAAAATACACACAGTAGAAAATTTTTGTTTATAAATTATATGAGTGCAAAACATTCTTACTAAGGACACACATACTAACCAGTAGATCTGGCTTCTAAGGATTCTAATCACACCAATATGAATTGAAGAAATTTGGTTGGCATCAAAAATCTGACATAATACGTATTACATAGCCTCAGCCCTGGGAGCACATCCAATTTCTTAGCCCAAGTAGTTAGGAATAATAGACTGGGCTTAAATTTTCTTTTGGCAAACTAGGAAAGTGGGGATTTTTTTTTCATCACTGTTAACACTTTCTGATGTACTTGATTCATTACTATAGTTATGATATAGAAATGTATTTTGAAGTTCAAGACTGAGTACTGCATCTATTTAGATTGGCTTGGGAAGACTGGAATCTCTTCAGTTATGTAATCCTGGGAAATATTCTCCAAGCTTTCAAAGTGTTGTCTAGTCCTTTCTTATTATATTTTTAGGACTACTTATTGGTCTCACAGTTGTCCAGTGTCTGTGAACCAGAATTTCAAAGCCTTCTGCAGAGCACATCCTGATAGTAAGAAGGAAAAAAAAAAAAAGGATAATTCCAGTGGACACAAACAAAAAGTTGAATGCTTGTGAAAAAACATTCATCTTAAAAGAGAATCAAGAACAGTGGTGAAGATTTACACAATCCTTAGTGATGTTTCTTGCAGCATTTCCTGAGGGGGAAAAGAAACTAATGATAATAAAATAATAAAAATAATAAATCTCATACTCTTAAGGAAGAAACAGATTATTTTGTAACCATGGTAACAGCTACCACTAGACTGCTTTTAAATTCACAGAACATATCAAGAACATTTTGTCTCGGTAAAAATATTCTGCCAGCCACACAGTCAGTATCAGCTTTTCATTTCTGAACCTCGGCCGATCAGGAATGTGCTCACTCTAGTACTGAGACTTCTGAGAGTTAATCAATCACCAATAGGCTTACACAAGTAAGCACAAATTCACATCTTTGAAAGTTTGCTAACCTTACACTTTTCAAAAGCCCCATGTAATATCAGCAGTCTGCTATTCCTGGAGATACTGCACATGATTATCCTGGCTCTCCCTAAAAAACAATTTCACTTTTTTTTGAGTTATTTCACCATCTTCTGAGATTAGGGGAAAAGTTATGTGTGTTTGTGTGTACTCAAATATGCAAACTGGAACTTTAATCTATGGAAAATAACTTCTTTAACAGTGATTTTCTTCATTAGTAAAATGAAGGTGTTGAACTATATTATTTGCATTTCATTAGATTTCAAGATTCTATAGCCTTACACAGGCTTATGCCATTGAATTTCAGTATAATGAATAATTTATAAATCAATAAAGTCTTCTATAATTTGCTTACTAAATAAATTTTAAATGAGTCATGTTTGTAGTTCAATTTACAGATTGGTATTAAAGAAAGGGACACGTGTGAAGGAAATGATATTGATTGGCAGCATTTATGATAATTATTATTCTGGTAAGTATTTAATTTCCAGATTATTTCATAGTTTGCTTTCAGAAAACTCTATTAGATGTTAAAAAAAAATCACAGGCAATATAAAATTAATCTGAAAGCTTTATTTGCATGTTGCAATCTCTATGGTTACACCAGACAGCAGGCAAGAGAATTGGTATAAGATTCAAATATCTCTTTCAATTTTAGCTTTCACGTCAGTAAAAATAAAATGAAAATAACTACAATTTATTTGGAGATTAAATGGGAATATATATCTGTCCACACATAGTATTTAAAAATATCTACTGCTGTCTTTGTTTTTAATAATGTCAAGATGTGGATTTTCACATTTGATATTCTCATTTTAGTTTGTCTTTTCATCAGTTCTTCAAATAGACCATTCATTCAAATGCCATGCTTATGTTTCCAATTTATTACAACCTAAACAATGGTGAAACGTGTCTGTTAAAGCCACTGTATTGAAATAAACCTGCCCTGGGGGTAGTGAGGGCAAAGGCTGCTGTCAGGAGGTCAGAAGCTGCTTCACCTTCCTTAGACCAGCCCTGCCTGCAGCAAGGTGCTCTGTCACGTCCCCAGTGATCCCACTTCCTGTGACCCTGACCTTCACATTCCTGTGGGGATCCTGTTACTTAGAGCTTGTAATAACCTGCTTCAAAGAGAAGGTTCAAAATGGTAGCATCAGAAAATCCTGAACTCACCTCCTATCATGAACACAGCAAATCTACAACTATATATGGAGTAATTATCCCTGAAAGGAACCACAAAATTGGATGAAGAGAGTTTTCACGAAAATGGTAAAAGGGAAGCATTGAGGAGAGTGGGAGAAGAAGAGATAGGATCATGTCAAGGATAAAACCAAACCCCAGCTGTGGTAATCCATAGTCAGGAAAGATCACAAAAGTGTGGTTAATTTCCCTGAGGAGTGAGCTCCAATCCCTAGATCGTCAGGCACCCAACCCTTAGATCTGGCACAGAAACCACAAGCCTCCAAAACACCTGTTTTGAAAATCAGTGAGAAATGCATACAGGAAAAATATAAAACTACAGAGAACAGAAAACCTGCTAATAAAGGACTTGCATGCAGACTCACTTGACCCAAAAAACAGTACACAAATATCAGATTGAAAAACACAAACCATAGATAAAGAAAACCCACTTACTCATCTTGAAGTATCTGCAAGAACCAACTGGGGCACTCCCCAGGGACTGAGACACTGGCAGGAGTCATTTTTGTAATGTCACCCTCCCTTGCTAATATCAGCACTGATGGGTGCTATTTTGGACATCTCCATTTAACCTGTTAGCTCCAGCAGATGTACCCTGCTGAGAGCCCTGTTCATCCTGTGCCTTGGCCAAGTTCCACAGCCGGCCAAGCAATAACCCCATCCAACAGTGCAGCTCTTCCAAGGAGCCGGCATCATCCACTGGTGTACCATAGCAGCAGTCTCAGTCCTGCTACAATAGGAGAGTACATCCCTTGGGGACCTGGCTCTGGTGGGTAAGTGGGATTGTGCTTCTAAACTGCCCAGGAAATTTCTTCTATAAGGACTCTCCTTCAATACTGGGAGAAGACTCTGATTTACTGAACACATAGAAACAAACAAAAATTAAGGCAAAATGAGGAGACAGAGGATAGTTCTAACTGAAAAAAAAATGCAGAAATCCTCAGAAAAAGAACTAAACAATGGAGATAAGGAATCTGCAAAATAAAGAGTTTAAAGTGTTGGTTATAGAGTTGCTCACTAAATGCATGAACAGAATAACAACTTAAATAAAGAGATAAAAAAATACAGAACAGAAGCTATAACTGAACTAAAAAATGCACTAGAGGGTGTCAACACCAGACTAGATGAAGTAGATGAATGAATCAGTG